>NC_064856.1:80966439-81271439 GCF_024139225.1 Suncus etruscus | reverse complement strand
CCATAAACATTTTCTAAGTTTAAAACAATCATCCATAATTCATTCTTAAGATATAACTAAACAGTTCAGGGCATTGACTCCTTCCTTCCTTCCTTCCTTCCTTCCTTCCTTCCTTCCTTCCTTCCTTCCTTCCTTCCTTCCTTCCTTCCTTCCTTCCTTCCTTCCTTCCATCCATTTTATTCATGTTGTTGTAAATGACAGTATTTCTTTTCTTTCTTGTGGTAGAATATTTAACAAAGAAACAAAAATAAATGTGAAACATTTATAAATTTACCTGTATCTTCATTCTGAAATCTACCCTACTTTATTCAATCTTATTTCTGATTGTACTATATCAGCTAAATTAAACCTAGATCTAGGGTAGTTAGGAGGGAATCATAGAGTGAAAATACATTTTATATTTTTAAACATATAAAGAAGAAATATGATATTGTACTAAATTATCACACCAGCTTGGCTTGGACTTGTGCACTGTGACTTCATTCTGATACATGCTTGAATATAGATGAATCCTATTACCCAAGAATACATTTATGTCTTCGAAAATAAGTAGTCCCTTTCCTAAAATGAGTATGAATAACTAGACTCCAAATGAATTTTCTTCTCTTCTTTTAATAAATTACAGTTCTTAAACATCAATTTCAACTTTAATATCTTTTTTTATTTTGTTTTAGGGCCACACCTGACAGTGCTCAGGGTTATACCTGGCTCTGCACACAGAAATTATTCCTGCTAGCTCAGGGGACTATATCGGGTGACAGGGATTGTCTCTGCAAAGCAAACATCGTATCCTCTATTCTATACTATTGCTCTAGCCAAATTTAATAGCCTTCATAATCTTTTTTTGTTTTTATCAATTTTTAGTTCTCTAATTATTTCAATGTTATGATTGCTAGATGAAAAATAATGCACACATCTATACTTAAAAGTATTTAAACGTGGGGCCGGGCGGTGGCGCTGGAGGTAAGGTGCCTGCCTTGCCTGCGCTAGCCTAGGATGGACCGCGGTTCGATCCCCCGGCATCCCATATGGTCCCCCAAGAAGCCAGGAGCAACTTCTGAGCGCATAGCCAGCAGTAACCCCTGAGCGTCACAGGGTGTGGCCCAAAAACCAAAAAAAAAAAAAAAAAAAAAAAAAAAGTATTTAAACGTTTTTGGTTCTTACATTGAACATCCAACCCCTAACCTCAGAGCTTGATATTGGTACTGGTACTGGCACAGATTATGGCACCAGCACTAGGATTCAACTTCCCCCTGGGGGACGCCTGAATATCATGCTGGCACCAACCTTCTCCAGGGTAGGCCTGTAAGATACCCTGATAATGAGGAAACAGCAACAACTTGATCTAAGGGCAGGTTGCCCTACCTCACCACCCAATGGTGAGATGAAATTAGAAGAAGCTCTACCCTAGGATCTGTGCAACAACCAATATCTCTAGTTACAAAAGACTGTCTACAGCAACTGTGACTAAGCAGAACTTTTCCTGGGACCACAAAGAAAGACTTTAACCTAGGCTTCTTCCTAGGACCTGAACAAAAACCAAGATCTCTAACTACAAAAGACTGACTTTATCAACTATGACTGAGCAGAATTTTTTCTGGACCATAAAGAGAGACATTGGGGCTGGACAACCAACATGCCTGGAGCCTGTAGTTGGTCTTTTTGACAGTATGTTTCATTGGTGGAGGCATCCTGTATCTCTTAGGCAAATGGTATTTTCTTTCTAATTTCCCCAATGTTTGATGTGCCTAAAACAAACAAACAAACAAACAAAAAAAACAAAGCCACACCTTCCCCTTCACTCCCCCTATTTTTTTTCTTCTTTTCTTCTTTTAATTTTACTTATATTTTATAGGGGTTCTTGCTTTTCCATAGGACTTGAATCTCTGTTCTGTCTCATATGTCTATGTCTTTTTAGAAATTGAGAAAGGGGAAAAAAAGGTGGGTGGGGCCCAGGGGCCAAGTGGTTTCAGAAACATTGAGTGGAAAAAAGAAAGAGGTCAGATCTAAAAATACCTAAGCCAAAGTCAACAACAACAGAATCAAGAGACCCAAACTATAACAAGCTAAACACAAAATGGACCTGTTATACTAGTAGTCCAGAGGGCTAGGGATGTAGAACTATAGTAAAGGGAGGTCAAAACTGGTGGTGGAAATAGACCCAATTCACTGTCACTAAACACCTGAAATACAACTGTGCAAGACTTGTAATTCAAAGTGACCTCAATAAAATATTAAAAAAATAAAATATAAAGATAAAGTGGTCTAAGGAAATTCACTATGGAAATTTTCCATATCATAAAAAATTTGGTTCTTGGATATTTAAAGTTTTATTCACAAATGCAGTAACTTATTTTTATTTAATGATTTTATATTCGAGAATGTTTATGTATTAATCAGACATTTCCATTGTTTTAAAGGTTTAAAATTTTTAGCTCTAAATTTAGTCATATCCCAAGCTATATGAATTTAGTTTAAAAAAGGAGGATAAGATTAACTTAAAATTTAAATTTTTTATTTGCCTTTATGTTGTAGCAAACAATATGAAGTAAATTTGCATCTACAAAGGGGCAGATTAGAGTGATGGACAGAAAACTGGGGATACTGGTAGAGGGAAGGTCACACTGTTGGTGGGATTGGTATTTGAACACCTAATAGTTGAAACAACTGTATTATTGTCAACTTGGTAAATTGTGCTGTTAAAATAAACATTTTTTAAAAAGCAAAAAAAAAAAGGAGGATAATTTGTTAATTATTTGCAGCTGGATCATAAACAAAGCTCATCCCATTTGTCTAAAATTGACAGAATTAGTGTTAGGATATTAATAACCAGTTTTGTCTTTACTACTTATTAGCTATGTATCCTTAAGTAAGTCATTTAACCTTCCCAAACTTCACATTCTTTCTCTATAAAATGGAGCGATTAATGCTAGAATTTTAAGTATTTGTCATAGAATCTGGCTTTCAATAGCAAATCAGTTTATAGTATTTAATGATAATAGCAATTTTGAATGCAATACTGTAATTGTCATATTGATTTTTACTTGGACAGATTTTTTTTGTCTATTTTACCATTATATTATTCTTATTCAGAAAGAAAAATGTAAGTTGCTACAGTTAAATTAAAGATATAAATTAAGTAAGAAACTATAAACAACCTGTCCTGTATCCAAGAACAACTCAGAAATCTCAAAGTAGTAAAGTTTCAAAGTCTGGTAATCAAACTTTATTACTATTTTTATAATTTTTGTTACTTTAATGACTTACTTTACTATTATTCTAGTTTATTCTTCCTCAGTTGAATAGAAGGTTGGCTGTTGCTTAAAATGCGGTGCTATTTATTTTCCCTATAGGCTTACCCACAGTTTGTGCTGACCTACCTCGAGGAGTTAAATGCACAGGTGGATGTGACTCAGACAGAATATCACATTCACCATGGTTCTTGGTCCACAGATTATCAGGAGCATGGTAGCAGCTTCGCAAAAGAGGTCAGTGTTATGAGCTACAGGCAAGACAGAACTAGACCTCTAAAATGTCTTTGGAAAAGAGTGAAATGTTCAGGTTGCTTTCAGGAGGCAAGGAAAGAAACACTTCTTAATATTACAGATTATTTATTGAAGCATACACATGAATGTATGAAATTTAATGTTTGTGAATATATCTTTATACTTTTGTGTAAACATTATTTTATTCAATAGATTTTAAAATAGTATTTATTTCTTAGATCTGCCTTCTTTATTCTGGCCACATACAATTATTTATATGCTGAATACAAAAGATTGAAGAAACCATAAAACCATAAAATGTGAAATGTTAAATTTTGGTATATATAGTTTATGTATTTCCAATTACAGAAGATTTATTCTTATGTTTCATTTATTAGGTTCAACCAGAACATGCCAGTACTCCTTGTTTGAAACAATTGCCAGAACCTTCAGGCACCCCTTTGATGCCCACAGAGGCAGGCTCTCCTGGGGAGACAAGGCAGCTTGCAGTGGTACTGTTGAGGAAACTGGGAAAGAAACATCCTAAGGCTTCTGCTCAGAGGTAGGGCACTGACAGAATAAACTTTATGCTCAGTGACATTCCTTGATTTCCTTCAGTTTTGTGTAACATTGATGTCTTTAATGGGCTTTTACAATATAGTTGATTTCAATTCACATTTGACGGTGAGATGTTATCTTTATATGTATTTTGTTAAACTGATGCATTGAATTGTCGTTGTTGTTTTTCGGGTGGTGTTGGGTTTTGGGCCGCACCCGGTGACGTTCAGGGGTTACTCCTGGCTATGCGCTCAAAATCGCTCCTTGGTTGGGGGACAGTATGGGACATCGGGGCGTCCTGGTCTGCGTGCAAGGTGAACGCCCTACAGCTGTGATATCATTCCGGCCCTTTGTATAAAATTGTTTATAAATTTACCCAGGAGGAATTTCTGTTCTAGAATATTCCTATTATACTTGGAAATAACATTAGTGGGGGTAAAGTACTTTTAGGTCAAGATTAGCTCTTGGTTCACATGAACAGTGAACCAGTGACTCAGACAGTCTTGCATGCTGCAATATCACCCTGCAATAGCTCTTTATTTAATAGCTCAATTTGATGGATCACTGCAGGCAGGAACAATCACAAAAACAGGTTTTGGACAGTACCTCTTCTTTATCATCTGTAACATCTTCCTTCTTCTATTTTTCTTTCACAAACCTATCCCAACTCCTTAACTTCATTATACAATGCCCAAGTTTATATGTGTTCTGTATAAATATTCATTTTATCAGTCCCTTCTTTATTTTTGCTGTCTGATTGTCCTCCTCCCCCAAATATGGTCATCTATGAACAAATAGACCTCATACATATATAATGGACTAACTTAAATTTCCAAATGACTTACCTGTCAATTCTCTCCTACAGTGGCCTGACTTATTTCTACTATTAGTTTGGTTTATGGGCCTTCCGGTTCATATCTGATGGGCTAACTGAAGATTTAAATTATCTAGCCCCACCCTCCTCATTTATTTCTATTTAGCCCCTCCCTCTTTGCATCCTCATTATCTGGCCCCTCCTTCATATCTTCTTTCTAATTTGGACTCTCTTTACATCCTTTGTATCAGTAGTACTGAGCATATATGGAATCCTGAAAACTCAAAGAGATCTTCCAGATGGCCACAGTCATACACAGTCCCTTCTTGTTCCATAAAGAGAATTTAGAACTGAGAATAGTGCAAAATAGAGAAGATTAAACAAGTTGAAAATCTATTCCTAGAATAAAACCAATGATAATGATTTTGCTGGCCAATTGAAAATTCACCCTTGGTTAGAAAATAGGAATTATCTGATTTTTAATTGGAAAACATCATTTTTCTGATTTATGTGGCTACTGTAGTTTTTTTTGTCCCCCAATTGACAATACAGACCAGGCAAAGAGCCTGTGTTGAGGTGTATATGGGGTGCATTTACTGTACCTCCTCTTTCTATACAGTCAGTATAAAGAACACAGCCTGTGGTAAGAATTGGGAGGTCTTATCTTTTCTTTTTTTGATTTTTAATATATACACAAGAAATATATATTAATATATATGTATATATACATTTATACATATATATACATATATATACATTTATACATATATATGTATATATATAAATGTATGTATATATATACAATATATATATAAGAAATATATATATGTCCTTCACCAGTGCAACATTCCCATGACCAATATCCCAAGTGTCCTTCCTCCCTACCCCAGACCGGCCTGTATTCTAGACAGACTTTTTACCTCCCTCATCGTCACATTTTGCCATGATAGTTCTCAATGTAATCACTTCTGTGACTGCACTAAACGATCCCTGTGGTGAGCTTCATGTTGGGAACTGGACCCTCCATTTCCCCTCCATTTTGTCTCTGAGAATGATTACACAAATGCTTTTTATTTTTCTCAAAAACCACAGATGAGGGAGTCCA
This sequence comes from Suncus etruscus, assembly GCF_024139225.1. Taxonomy (NCBI): domain Eukaryota; kingdom Metazoa; phylum Chordata; class Mammalia; order Eulipotyphla; family Soricidae; genus Suncus; species Suncus etruscus. The sequence continues at coordinate 81,265,477 of NC_064856.1, read as the reverse complement.
TTCTGTGTTTATCTCTCTCCCTCTGGCTTATTTCACTCAGCATAATAGATTCCATATATATCCATGTATAGGAAAATTTCATGACTTCATCTCTTCTGATGGCTGCAAAATATTATGCTACTGTAGTTTTATTATTTTTGTTTTCTTTCTTTTTCTTTTTTAGTGTTGGGGATTGAACCATCTTATATATGTATGGCACCTTCTTTGCCATTAAGCCACATCCTCAGCTCTTGGAAGTCATGTTGATTTATCTTCCCAACTTTATATAGCCTCCAGTTCTACTTATTTAGAGGGAATTCTGAGGGCTTGTCATTTTTCTGGTATCTGTTGTAGGAGTACAAGTACTTCTGCTCTTGGATATGTGGAACCAAGGTGAGGTTTTTTTGCTTGTCTCATAGAAGCTTTGTCCTTGGTGCCACTGGTGGGTCTCTTGAAGACTCCTCAGTGGTAAGTCAGCAACTTTCTTATGATTCTTTCCTTTCGTGCTATGGTGATAATTTTGTCTTGCATTGAGTTCTTAGACCAATTTAAGTTAACATCATACTTGTGTGACTTAGAATTAAATGAGATGTCTTTAAGTTTCCAGGAATAGTAAGCATTCAATAAGTATTTTTAAAAAATTTTTGAAAACAAGATAAAAAAGATTTCAGTTAGGCTGTACTTATATTTGTTTTTTAATCAAAAAACATCAAATATAAATATATCAAGAATTTAGTTTCACAAGAAAATTTACTCTTAGAATATTTTTCTTTAACATTCCTCAGGGTTTGTCTTAGGTTCTGACAATACTTTCAGCCTTCTGTTTTTTCCTTTAAGCCATTGGATTTCTCTCACCACCACAATTTACCATAATAGATGTAATTTAAGTTTCTTTTCTCAAAGTTATTTTTGTTAAAAGTACTTAAAGCAATTACTTTGTTCCATTTTGGGGAGGAGTTGTTGGACAAAATTAGAACTTGGTTTTTAGTTTGGCATGCTGATTTTTATTTTGAAATTTAGGTTGTCTTAGTGAACTTCCATGCTTTTCAAGTCTAAAACAATCAGTAAATTATACTGTCATGACTTCAAGAGATTATGTTATATTTTTCTTGATTATACTAAGGGCAACTTCATAAAATAAAGAATAGAATAACTACCATACACAGAGGAATAGTATAAAAGGAACTGAGCTGTGGAAATTGGAAAAAGAGATACAATTTTATTTTATTTTGCCACTAAAAATATTTTATTTTTTGTTTTTTTTTGGCCACACCTGGCAGTGCTCAGGGGTTATTCCTGGCTCTGCTCTCAGAAAATGCTCCTGGCAGGCTCAGGGGACCACATAGGATTCCAGGGATTGAACCTGGGTTCGTCCAGGGTAGGCCACATGCAAGAAAAAAGCCCTATTGCTGTGCTATCTCAATAAAAGAATTTAGTGAGATAGTAATAGATAGTGTACGGTCCGAGGATTCCAAATTCTGCTCTGTCGCGGAGAAATGAAGGGAGAACAACTCAAGCAAACACTCAGGTGGATTCTTTTATTCTGGTATACCAGGGTCTATAGCCTCCTCCCAACAGAGCAAAGCCAGAAAGACCACGTGCTACTGCTGGTTCCCCCTTATATAAGATGGGAAATGGGAGGGGAAGGAAGTAGAATGATGCCACTTCCTTGAGGGCTGGGCTTCCACTATGATAACACGAATCATTGGTGAGGTAGGGGTAAAGGCGGGACTTCCGCCACAATAACACAGATCATTGGTGAGGTAGGGCTTCCGCCACGATAATGTGGATCATTGGGTGAGGTGGGAGTAAAGGCGGGACTTCTGCCGCGATACACAAATCATTGGTGAGGTAGGGCTTCCGCCACGATAATGCGGATCATTGGGTGAGGTGGGAGTGAAGGCGGGACTTCCGCCGCGATACACAAATCATTGGTGAGGTAGGGGTGAATGCGGAACTTCCTTTTCACTAGACGCAAGCTCGTGAACATGTGGTCCTTTCCTAAGTAAAACCTGGCATGGGTTTTATTCCTTTTCATCTCCCCACTTCTTGTAGTAAAACTTCTAATCCTAGAAGTCAATGTGATCAGGGGCCTCCACTTCCTGATATTCCTGGTCAAAATTATCTGCATGAGCTAATTCTTGATATTGTTGACGTAATACCATAAGTTTAACTTCCCCAACCTGGGCTTGTATGAACGCAGTGATCCGATTGATTATGCATGGAACAATGGCTACCAGAAGTAAAAGGCTCAGAAGGGGCCCCAGTAGGGGTATTAGATAGGGGAGAATCCCACCCCATAAGGACCATAAGGGACCATCTAATAGCTCTTTTCTTCTTTGGGCAAGCTCCTCTTGATGGTGTCTGATCCTGTCTCGCACTATTCCTGACTTGTTAGTATAAAAACAACATTTTTCTTGCAAGGCCACACAAAGTCCTCCTTGCTCTGCCAAGATCAAATCCAACCCTCGCCTGTTTTGTAATACCACTTCAGCCACGGAGTCAAGCTGGTCCAGCACATCATTAATGGAATTATATACTGTCTCCACATCTGAAATTAATTTTTGCGAGAGTTTGTTATATTTGTCTATTGATATGGCTAGCCCTGCGCTTCCGGTTGCTAGTCCACCCGCTACCCCTAGCCCTACCAGTAGGGGCAGGAACACTATAGCTCGTCGAGACCGTCGGGTGCCGCCTAAGAGATCTATGCTAGGCAGAGGGATGGACTCTGTCCCCGGGATGATGTCAATGTTGGGGAGCACTAATGCTGGGACGCATATTCCGGTCCAGTTCTGGGGAAAAAGAGAGTAAGCCAAATTTCCACCACATATCCATGCCCATCCCGGAGGTAAACACCCTGGGCTAGAGGGAGCAGGTAGGACTTCTGAACACTAAGTAGCCCCTACCTGACCCAGGTCTACGGATTCGGTGCTGTTATGCGAATAGCAAACAGATGATTCAAAGCTAAAAGGGACTACCTTAAAGGGTTTGACATAGGTACAGCTAGAAGAAGCAAAGGTTAGATTACCTAGTTGGACAGGGATAGCCAAAGGCCAATTTTCCCCCATTCTCATACAAAGCCAACAATCAGCAGCTAAAGTAGGGTTAGAGAAATTAAGAACTTTGTGAGTTTCTTCTAGGATGCCATGAGTATTTGGATCTAACTTCTCAGCAGGCATCCGGGGTCGGAGGGAGGGGTGCCGAGGCCACTTAGGCATTTGGGTCTCCACCTCCTTTGTAGCCCAGTCTATGGCCGCCTTCTCTCTTTCCTGGTCTGTTGGCCCTCCACCATCCGAGATGTGAATGGGCGCCTTTAGGGGCCAGCAGACCAAGTCTCCCACTTCGGCCATGCAACTTGCGGCTCCATAGGGAGATTTATAGCTACTAACTGTCCATTTCCCTCCTATGCTCCCCTTGTAAGTTTCAGTGAGTCTGGTTATTTTTGGTACACTCTCGATACTCCCGATAGCACCGGGAGTGAACTTGAGTAAGCTCCACACATCCAGCAGGGCATTTCCCCCCCGAAGAGGGAGGCAAGGGTTGAGGTTTTTCTCTACACACCCATTCTGGTTCCCCCCTCCCCATGGGAAGAAGTAGGGGACTGGAGGTAAGCAATTCTAGTTCCACAGTCTACTGCTCGAGTGTACAGGAGCCTACTGTTGAGTTGATAGCCTCCCATACAGTCACAGGGGTTTCCAAATAGTTTTTTTACCAGTTCTTCTGGGCTTATGGGCTGATCGAGTCCTCCATCAGCCAGTGCCAGGAGGAGCATTGTTAGAGTCAGAGGGCATATCAGGGCTAGAGTGCATTCGCCGGACTCGAATCTTGAGAGGATTCTCGGTGCGCTCCACTTTCCACTCATTATGGTTGAGGTCAGCAGGGGCAGGTTTCAGATGGGAGGCGTGAACTCAGGAAGCAATGCTGTCCACCTTAACAGCAGTAGGCGTGATCAGAAGGACGACATAAGGTCCCTTCCACCGAGGCTCCAGTGTCTGCGAGCGATGCCGCCTCACCAGGACCTGGTCTCCCGGCTTGAAGGGATGTGGCACCGTCAATTCTCCGGGTTCATATGCCTGTCTGAGTTCTTTCCAGACTTGGCTTTGTAGGGCAACGATGGTGGCCAGCCGAGCTGCTAAGGGAGTGGAGAGGGAAGAGAAAACATCATAAGGCTCAAAAAGCATTCGCACCGGGGGGGGGGGGGGGGAGCACCATACAACACTTCAAAGGGAGTTAGTTTACACAAAGAGGGCAAAGGGGTATTCCTAGCCCTGAAGAGGGCAGAAGGTAGGAGGGTAGTCCAGTCCCCTATGCCAGTCTCTAGAGATAATTTGGTTAAAGTCTCCTTAATAGATCTATTCATCCTTTCTACCTGCCCTGAGCTCTGCAGGCGATACGAACAGTGTAATTTCCAATTTATGCCCAGGGTCTTGGCTAATCCCTGACTTACCTGGGCCACAAAAGCTGGTCCGTTGTCTGACCCAATTACCTGAGGAAGTCCAAACCTGGGGAAGATGTCATCTAATATCTTCTTAGCCACCACCTGGGCTGTTTCCTTCTTGCATGGGTAGGCTTCCACCCATCCTGAAAATGTATCTACAAAGACTAGCAAATACTTTAGTCCATATTTGGCAGGCTTGATTTCAGTGAAATCAATCTCCCAATGTTGGCCTGGTCTCTCCCCTCTCAGTCTCTTTCCAGTTCCCATCTTAGTAGGATAGGCATTTACCAGTTGACAGGGTTGGCAGGACCTTACAATTTTTTCGGCCATTTCCTTTAGCCTCTCTGGTTTTGGTACCCGAGGCCATTCCTTAATTAACTCCATCATTTTTCTGACCCTTAAGTGGGTGAGTTGGTGAAGAGTTTGCAGATACTGATTTACCTCTGGTTCTCCAGAAAGAAGGGAGTCTACAGTTGACACTGGTGGGAGGTTGTCGGGTTCAGTAACAATAAGTGCAGGGATCTCCTTAATGCGGGATGCCGCTGCCTTTGCCGCTTCATCAGCTCTTCTGTTTCCGGACGCGACGGTTTCCTTTCCCGTTTGATGACCTGGACAGTGAACTATCGCCAGTTCTTTGGGTAGGAGAAGAGCAGATAAAAGACACAATATCTCTTCTTTGTGTTTAATTTCTTTTCCTGCAGATGTCAGGAGTCCCCTCCTTTGGTAGATAGCGTCATGGACATGGGCAGTTCCGAAAGCATATCTGCTATCTGTGTAGATGGTTGCCCTTTTTCCTGCTGCCATTTCCAGTGCTCTGGTAAGGGCTATCAACTCAGCTCGCTGAGCAGAGGTCCCCTCTTTCAGGCATTTGGACCAGATAACGTCATGATCACTCACCACTGCAGCCCCAGCTCGTCTCTCTCCATCTTGGAGAAAACTACTTCCATCTGTGTATCATATGATGTCAGGGTTCTTTAATGGCTGGTCCTGTAGGTCCCTTCTCAGCCCACTCTCTTCGGCCAGCAAATCCTGGCAGTTATGCAACACTGGTGTATCTGACTCTTCAGGGAGCAGGGTGGCCGGGTTGAGAATCACAGGTAGGCCGATAGTTATTCTGCCTTTGTCTAGAAGGATACTCTGATAGTGGGTAATACGGGCATTTGAGAGCCAATGGTCGGGGGGCTGTCGAATTATACTTTCCAGAGCATGAGGGGCTATTATAGTCAGCTTTTGTCCCAAGGAAATTTTATCTGCATCCTTTACCAGAAGTGCAGCTGCGGCTATTGCCCTCAAACATTTAGGCCACCCACTGGCCACTGGGTCTAGTTTCTTTGATAGGTAGGCAACCGGCCTTTTCCACGGACCTAGCGTCTGTGTCAGCACTCCCCTTGCCATTCCCCCTTTCTCTTCTAGATATAAGGTAAAAGGCCTGCTAGCATCAGGGAGGGCCAGGGCTGGGGCTGTGAGCAGAGCTGTTTTGATAGAGTCAAACGCCCTCTGGCATTCATGGGTCCACTCAAACTTTGCATCCCCTTTTGTGAGGGGGTACAGTGGGGCTGCCAGGTTGGTGAAACCAGGGATCCAGAGGCGGCAGAAACCTGCCGTCCCCAGAAACTCATGTAACTGCCGGCGAGTAGTAGGTGCTGGGATCTGTGCCACGACCTTCTTCCGGGCCTCCGTCAGCCATCGCTTTCCCCCTCGTAGCATGTATCCCAGAAACGTCACCTCTCTCTGGCACAGCTGCGCCTTATTAGCTGATGCTCTATACCCTAGCCGAGCAAGTTCCTTCAGCAGGTTATGGGTGGCCTGCTTGCAATCTTCTTCAGTTTTTCCTGCAATCAAAATATCGTCCACATACTGGAGCAGGGTTACCTGGGGGTGCTGGCTGCAGAAGAGACTTAAGTCTTGGTGCAAGGCCTCATCAAAGATGGTAGGGGAGTTCTTAAATCCCTGAGGCAATCTGGTCCAGGTTAGTTGGCCTGAAATTCCTGCCTCAGGATCACTCCACTCAAAAGCAAATAAGGGTTGACTGGCTGGATGTAGGGACAGGCAGAAGAAAGCATCCTTTAAGTCCAATACAGTATACCATACTCTCTCAGGACTTAAGGTGCTGAGAAGATTGTATGGGTTGGGCACAGTGGGATGGATGACTTCCACCTGACTGTTAACTCCCCTTAGGTCCTGTACTGGTCGATAGTCCCCAGTTCCAGGCTTCTTAACTGGGAGTAATGGAGTATTCCAGGCTGACTGACATTTTACTAAGACCCCTTGTTGGAGAAGTTTTCGGATATGAGGAGTTATGCCTTTCTTCGCTTCCTGACTCATGGGGTACTGCCTAACTCTCACAGGGACAGCAGTAGTTTTTAACTCTACCACTACTGGAGCCTGTAAGGTAGACAACCCCAGTCCAGCAGTTTCGGCCCAAGCTTCTGGAACTAGTCTCAACCAAAAGTCGGTGTCTTGGCTTTCAACTGGCAAGGGGTCATTTGTAAATAGTCTATATTCATCCTCAGCCCTGATGGTCAGGACGGAGGTGGTAAGTGGTTGGACACTGGGATTAAGAAAAGCAATTTCTGGACCAGTTTCTTCAAAGGTTATCTGGGCTCTGAGTTTGGTTAGCAAGTCTCGTCCCATTAGAGGTGAGGGGCAGTTTGGTATGACCAGGAAAGAATGCTTGATTTCTCCTTTCCCCAAGTCCATAGTCCGGGAAGTAGTCCAGGAACGATAGCTACTTCCATTTGCTCCTTGTACTAAGGATTGCTTACTAGAGAGGGGTCCCAAAGGTTTCTTTAGGACCGAGTATACTGCCCCTGTGTCGAGTTCAAAGTCTATGGGAGTCCCCTCCACCTTAAATTTAGCCCTGAGCTCCCGGAGGGGGTTGGAGCCCTGACCCCCCTATTCAGATTCAAGGGCCAGGGTCCTTGAAGGTTGAGGGGATCGTGGGGGTTGGGTGCTACGAGGGGATCGTGGGGGTTGGGTGCATTCCCGAGCCCAGTGTCCCCTCTGGTGGCAGCGAGCGCATTGGTCCTTGTCCAGGGGTCGGCGTCTTCGTGGGCTCAGGTCCCTACCTTTCTGACCTGTGCTAGATCTGTCTACTGCTACTGCCAAGACCCTTGCCAGTTCCTTATTTCTTCTTATGTCCTTTCGTTCTTCCCTCCTCTCTCTCTCTTCCCTCTCTTTCTCCTCTGCTTCTCTCCTTTCTCTGTCTCTCTTCTCCTGCCACTCTCTTCTCTCCTTTTCTAGTCGCTCCTCTCTTTCTTCCTTTGTTTCTCTCTTACTGAACACTTTCTCAGCCACCTTTACTAGGTCTTGTAAAGTCTTTCCCTGGATATCCTCCAGCCTCTGGAGTTTCTTTCTAATATCTGCTGCTGACTGTCCTACAAAAGCCATAATTACTGAAGCCTGATGAGTTTCGGAGGTTGGATCGAAAGGAGTATACCTCCTATAGGCTTCCATCAGCCTTTCTAGGAAAACCCCGGGAGGCTCATCGGGTCCCTGTATTACCTCTTTTACCTTGGCCAGGTTTGTGGGCTTTCTAGCCACTTCCCAGAGACCTCTCATGAGAGTCTGGCGATAGGTGGACAGATTCCCCCTACCTTCATATGTGTTGGGGTCCCAATCCGGTCTCCACAAGGGGAAAGAGTCATCAATAACATCAGGTCTGGTTGTCACCAAGCCATCTAATCCTATCACATTTTTCCGGGCTGCTGCCAAAATGCGGTCCTGTTCTTCAGTAGTGAACAGGGTACGAAGCAGCTGCTGGCAGTCGTCCCAAGTAGGCTGGTGGGTGTTCATCAGAGAATCTAAAAGATTAATTAACCTAGTGGGGTCTTCAGAGAAAGAGGGATGGTAAAGCTTCCAGTTATAAAGGTCAGAAGTGGGGAAGGGCCAATACTGGAGGGCAGGCATCTCCCCCCCCTCCCATCATCCATCATGGGCCCTACTGGCCTCAGCGGCATGATTGGCAAAGCTCCAAATGTCGGATCTCTTTGCCTGCTGCGGGTTTCCGCAGCTGGCCCTGCTCGTTGGCTCTCATCCGGCAAGGACTCCGGGGATGATGGAGGCAAGCAAGTTGCTCCTCCCCCTGTCCCCTGGAGCACGTGAGAAGCGGCTCCTTCCCCTCCCCCCTGCAGCACATGGGAAGCTGCTCCTCCCCTTGCTCCCTGCAGCACGTGGGAAGGCGCTCCTCCCCCAGCCCCCTGGAGCACGTGGGAAGGCGCTCCTCCCCCAGCCCCCTGGAGCACGTGGGGAGGCGCTCCTCCCTCAGCCCCCTGGAGCACGTGGGGAGGCGCTCCTCCCCCAGCCCCCTGGAGCACGTGGGAAGGCGCTCCTCCCCCAGCCCCCTGGAGCACGTGGGAAGGAGCCTTCCCAGCCCCCTGGAGCACGTGGGAAGGCGCTCCTCCCCCAGCCCCCTGGAGCACGTGGGAAGGCTGGGAAGCTAAGGAGGGATCTGATGGGGAATGGGGTTCTGCAGTCGCCTCCTCTGCTGGAGCAGAAGGGGTGCGAGCAGATGGGTTGTAAGGAGGGGGTTCAAAGAGAAGTAGGTCCGTAGTGTCAGGGTAAATGCGGGGCACAGCTCGCTCCTCTTTAGGCTGTGACTTCGATTCCCTTTTCTCCTTCATGGGTAGGATCGTAGGCTCCAAAGGTGGCTGTAAAGAAGAAGGTTTGGTGGGGGGAAGGAATGGCCGCACCCAGTCAGGGGGACTGGTACAGAGGTCCTCCCACATGAGAATGTAGGGTTCTTGATCAGGATGTCCATGCGGCCCCGGTCGGTACATGATGTCTTTCACTCTGCGAACTAGGGAAACATGAAAAGACTCCCCCTTTGGCCATCCAACCTGAAAGGTTGGCCACTCAGCAGCACAGCATGTCTGCCACTTGCCCCTTTTTATGGCTAGGGAACGATTTCGTGCACGAGTCCTCACTTCTGACCAGTGGTCCAGAGTGAGGGACAAAGGAGTTGTCTGCTTCTGTCCCATAATGAGATCAGCAAATCAAAGGAGTAGATGAGGAAAAGATTTGGGGGGGGGGGAAAGGGGGTGAGGATAGAAGAGTTCAAAGAATTTAAGCCAACACACGCCTACAGAACCTACACACTTACACGACACCAACTACAATGGAACAAGACAGAACAGAGGAGCAAAACTCAAAAATAGAAATCTCTAATTAATAGAAATAACGTTCACCACAGCAGCCTGGGAACGTCTTCCCGCTGCAAACTCGAACTCCTGGGGGCCCTCCAGGGTCGTGACCTATAGTTTCTGAACTCGTCAATTCACTACCACCCGGAATCCACTTCGAGTGGGGACTCTCAAGTCATCGGTCACCCTACCATTTCTCTATTTCCATTTTTGATACACATCCAGTTACAACAACATAAAGTATACTGCCAATTTCTACTCGAAACAAGTTACAACCGACAACACAAGATACATTGCTGGTTTCTACGCACAACAAGTTACAACCGACAACACAAGATACATTGCTAGTTTCTACTCACAACAAGTTACAACCGACAACACAACAACACAAGCTACATTAATTAGAACCCACCGAGTGGTCCATTCACTACCCCGCTCCGGGCAGATCTGGTATCTCCTGGCTGGCTCGCCAATGTACGGTCCGAGGATTCCAAATTCTGCTCTGTCGCGGAGAAATGAAGGGAGAACAACTCAAGCAAATGCTCAGGTGGATTCTTTTATTCTGGTATACCAGGGTCTATAGCCTCCTCCCAACAGAGCAAAGCCAGAAAGACCACGTGCTACTGCTGGTTCCCCCTTATATAAGATGGGAAATGGGAGGGGAAGGAAGTAGAATGATGCCACTTCCTTGAGGGCTGGGCTTCCACTATGATAACACGAATCATTGGTTAGGTAGTGGTAAAGGCGGGACTTCCGCCACAATAACGCAGATCATTGGTGAGGTAGGGCTTCTGCCACGATAATGCGGATTATTGGGTGAGGTGGGAGTAAAGGCGGGACTTCTGCCGCGATACACAAATCATTGGTGAGGTAGGGCTTCCGCCACGATAATGCGGATCATTGGGTGAGGTGGGAGTGAAGGCGGGACTTCCGCCGGCGATACACAAATCATTGGTGAGGTAGGGGTGAATGCGGAACTTCCTTTTCACTAGACGCAAGCTCGTGAACATGTGGTCCTTTCCTAAGTAAAACCTGGCATGGGTTTTATTCCTTTTCAATAGTAAAAGAATTTAGTAAATTTAGTCCCACTAAAAAGAATTTTTATTGAATGTTGTGAATTACGTACTTACAAAGTTATTCATGGTTGAGTTTCAAGTATACAAAGTTCCAATTCTAATTCTTTCAACAGTATCTACTTCCCTCTACCAGTGTTCCTAGTTTCTCTCCCACCCCCATGGCCTGCTTCTATTTTATTTTCCTTAAGAAATAAAATTTTAGGTGAGGAAAAACATTAAAGAATAGATTAAATGAACAAAAGTTGAATCAATTGAAAAAAAAAAAAAAAGACTTCCAACCCCAAGGGAACAGGTCTAAAAAAGGGTAGCTGTGAAGAATTAATAAACCAAGCCAGATAGGAGAGTCATAGAGTCATTGGCTTCTTGCCTCATGGTCTCTCTGTATGTTAAGCCAAACTGACGTTTTTTTATTCTCCCATTACAAATTCACCCAGGTAGGGGAGAGTAGAGTGAGATCCAGCTAGACTTCTACATATCAAAAGACTAGTTGTAAAAGAAAGAGGAAATTGGGGGGAATTCCTTTGTTTTGGGTAATAAGTGAATGTCATCTAACAATAGGTACTTTATGAAACATAAAGACACATTATAATATATATTGCCTTCTGGAGTGCTTCAAGTGCTTTATTTCCCAATGAAGTATGAGTTACATAAAATGAGTATTATTTCTGTTACTCTAATATAGAAAATTGAAGTACAGAGATTGTGATTTGGCTAAGGATTTTCCAGCTAGAAATTTAGGCAGTTCCATCTGAAACCAGTATTATTTTCTGTAACTATTCAGGCTCAGATCATATGACTGATCTACCTAAACTTTTATATTTTTGTCAACATTTATTTTATTTTCAATAAGATAAAATAATTTATAAGAGAAATAACAAATGATATCTCAATATACAGTTTTCAGTAAAGCCTAAATAAAAGGTAATACATATTAAGATATATTAAAGACCCAATTTCTGTTTAAATCCAGTAGTCTAAATTCATAGAGATTTGTCTTCTTTCTAATAAAGTAAGTAGCACATATAATGCTTAAGATATTTCAAACCTTGAATGGTGGAGTGGTTCAGATTAGAATATATGAAATTTGATGATCATTAAAGAATAGCTGCTATTTATTGAATACTTTCTTTTGCCAATTGCTAATCATATTACTATTCATGTAATGACACAGTAGATTAATTTATTATCACAAAATAATGGTGGTACTTCTCATAACCTGTAATGATAACTAATATACAGATAGCTCAGATTAGTTAATAGTGAGCCCAATTATATACCTACTTAATGGAGACAATAGGATTTGAACCCACATCCACTTGGAACATACACTTAGTCACTTTTATTCTTCATTTCTATGTATTTTCCTGTGAGTTTTATAGCAGAAATGGATTAGATTGATAGCTATAATATAATGACTAAAATTTTAACTGAATTACATTATACAATTTTTATTAGATATAACTATCTGATTGGTATATTGTTTTGAATTATATTCTTGGGAGAAAAAAACAACCACTGTAAATAAGGCTCCCCCCTCTACAGAAATATTTGTGTAAACAATGTGATTGTTGATCTTTTTTTATTAAAGTGTAAAAATTACGTTCTTCAATCGAAGAAAATGTAAAAATCTCTCCACATAAATCTGTAGCATAGGCTTCATGGTTTTATAATAAGTTATATTTTCTTGTTTGCTTTAATTACACTGAAAAAATTTTATCTCCTCTGTCAGTAAGATAAAAAAACGTGTTTCTCTTTTGTTAGTATAAAATAAATGTGTTTCTTTTTTTTTCTAACTTCAGTCCAAATTAAATAAATACCATATTCCAACTACTCAAAGTATTTGGAATGTGTTTGTTTATGTTATTTTTTCCAGTGTAGTCCTTTACTGTTATTTAAATTGAATAGGGGATTGGGAAGACTGAGACAGCCAGCAAAGCACACTGACCCAGCTTGTCACCCAGTGACCTGTGAGAAGGAAATAATGAACTGTGAGTAGCTGTCATCTTAACTGTTTCTGACAGTTTGCCTTTGGCACATCTGTGTTAGTTGCATTGGAAAGGCCTTTGTTCTTTTCCCACTAGTGACTTGGTGGAGCGCTGAGAGGCTTACTAGCTACTGTACTCCTCACCAGACCCTTCTTTCCCAGAGAAACAAACAGCTGTCACAGGTCATTTCTCTTCATGACTCAACTTTGCACATACTTCACTTTTTCAAATATAATGTGTATATATACTTAAAATTAATAAAAGATATTTACCCTGCCATTTTTATTAAAGTAATACTAGTTTATAGCATGATGTAAGTTTCAGGCAATAGCAGTCTATTTTTATATCTGTCCATCTATGTTATAATCATCATCAAATGTCCAGATTCTACCCACCATCAAAGAGTAGATTTCTCTTAACTGCATTACCCCCTACCTTTCTGCAATTGCCATTCTGTTCCAGTAAATTAAGTGTTTTTTATTGTTATTTTTTCTTTATCTTACACATATGAGTGAAATCATAAAATGCTTGTTTTTCTCTATTTTAGCATAATACCTTTTAGGCTCATCCATGTCATTGCAAAAGGCAATATTTAATCTAAGAAAATAATGTATATTGAAGTATCCTTTGATAATTTTTTAATTTAAAATATACTTCAGAGTTACATGAGTTTTTATACCAATTATAAACACATTTCTAAAATATGTTAAGTATTATACTAAGGTTATGCTGTAAAGACAAATAACCGATCAATTGGGAAGGTAATCAAAGCATTGAATCTATCAAAGAATTGAAAGTTAAGTTTAAATTATATTTGTTATCTTTTTTCTGTTTTTTGTTACACAGGGGATTAAATTCTGAAAGTACTTTTAGTGTATCAATATGCTTTAGTAGTTAAAATATTTGGACTAAATAGGTTATGTCATGTTTTAGTTCACATTTCTCATCACTATTTTAAAAATAAAATTCTCTCTAACAATTGAAAATGTAAAATGTTACAATATTAACATTTAAAGTTAATTAGTACATAAAATTATTACAACCACTAGGCAAGATAATTTGATAAGAAACAGGTGTTTTCATCTCCAGGTTTCCCAAACTATTAATATTATTTTAGTCATAACAAAAGCAGAACATTCTGAATTATGCATATCAGATCCTAAGAGAATTGTTTAAATTGAAATCAAAATGTCATTTATAAAATATAATTCCAGAATCAATTTTAAAGTCTTATTTGCATTTTTCAAATTACTATAAAATCAGTTCTTCTACTATAATTATGTCTGGCAACATTGGAATAAGATCTGAGCATTTGGTACTCAATTTATTCTATTTACCTTTTCAAGAGAATATAAATCCAAACTGTACTTTATTGATCAAATTTGATAAGGCCTTTTTCCCCCATAGAATAGAAGAAATGAAGCTTGAAAGAAGTGACATTCTTTTCTCTGCATTTAAAGCTTTTCTCTTCTGGTAACAGGTTTGAGAGACACTCGCTAACATAACTATAATAGTCTCTTGCTTTTCAAAGAAAGGCAAATTAATAGTAATGAGAAACTCTTTAAGCACACAAATGATGATCATGTCTATATAATTACAAATTGTGAAAAACTATATTTTAAAATGGAAGGAATAATTTGATTTCTTATGAGTATTAAGTCACATAAGATTTAAATTAAATCTCTATTAAATTGGTTATGTAGTTTTGCATATATTTGATGTGTTCTATAACCATCTTACTTGCTTAGAACTTTCCTCTCATTTCTCATCAAACATCAACACAATTTTTTAAATTTTTTTTGTTTTTTTGGCCACACCCATTTGATCCTCAGGGGTTACTCCTGGCTGAGCTCTCAGAAATTGCCCCTGGCTTGGGGGGGACCATATGGGACGCCGGGGGATCGAACCTCGGTCCTGATCCTTGGCTAGCACTTGCAAGGCAGACACCTTACCTCTAACGCCACCTCGCCAGCCCCTCATCAACACAATTTTAAAAGAAAGTTTAAGTTTACATGAAAATTTCCATTTCTAGTAACTTACCAATAATCAAATAATATAAGTTTTGCTTTTGATATTAAGTAAATGATATCACAATTTAAATAAATAAACTATCATACTATATTACACTATTATTCTAAGATATTGAAATGCTCAGCTTTAAGCAATAGTTTTCAGGTCTTTTACTACATGCAGGGGAATGGTGTTTATTACTTTTAAAAATCTGAATTATTGTATATTCCAGACATGCATATTGGCTGATACTGTTACCTGAATGTGTTTTGGTATATTTAAAAATTAATTTCCATTTGTTCTTTTTAAATTAAAATAAAGTGAAAACAATCTAATCGCACCTGCTTTTTTGAAACAAAACCAAAGCATGCACTCCAAAGGATAGATTATTTTCATAAATATTAATTATTTGGAAATTGCCAAAGAATTTCAAGTAAAATTTTATGATTAATTCTTGTTCTCAATACTGGCATGAGGTACACAAACCCTTTATTATGTTGCTTAATTCTATTAAAAATGTATACATATATTTCTAAACCATTAAATATTATCTGTAATGTTAATCAATAACTAAATGAGACACTATTATAATCTTCAAACTGTAGTCCCCAAACTAGAAGAATGATTTTGTTTTCTTTGGGAGTTCCATGTGCTGATGCATTGGGGACTATGTGGTACTTGATAATAAAACTGGGACTTCCATCAGTAAAGCATGCATTTCACTCCTCTCTCTATCTCTGAATATCTAGTAAAGTAATAGCGAAAATAATGGTAATTTTTATGGTTCTAGTCTTGGGCAATAGAACAAACAAAGAGGAAATGTGTGGTAAAGATTATTATGTCACCTTTCGTAGAACTGGATGAGAGTGGAGTTCAATCTAACCCATGTCTCTAAATTGTCTCTTTTCCATCTTTATCCCTTTACATCTCATTCTCCATTTAATGGCCATGGTCATACTTTCATATGCATAAATCTGATCATGAGATCCAGTTTCTTCAAGGTTTTTATTTCCTTTAGAATGAAACAATTTTTTTTTACTAGTGCTACATAGTCCCACTTAACTCTCTGAGCACCAAGCTCTTTATCCTTTCTCTTCTCTAGCCTTTTTTGCTTTCTGACAATCTCTCAAATGTGTCATACATGCTTATGCCCTGTCACTCTTTGCCTGCTCTATTTTTTTCAAAGCACTTATTACTGCCTGTCAAAAACATATTTATTTACTGTCTGAATTGTCCCATTATAACATAAACTCTATTTTCAGCAGGAACTTGTGTTACTCACATCATACCTCAGTGCCAGAGTATACCTGGTACACTAGTAGCCACTCACTACAATGTTTTTGATAGAAGGAAGGAGGGGAGAGAGAGGGAGGGAAAAAAGGAAAGGAGATGGGAAGGAATAATAGTAAGGTAGTAGTGTTTTCTTTGTATGTGACCAACCTGGGTTTGATCACTGATTCCCCCAAGCCTACCAGGAGTGATATCTGAACACAGAGTCAGGAGTAATTAATAAGCACCACCAGATATAGCCTTTAAATAAAACAAACAATAAAAAAACAACTAAATGGATGGAAGAGGTGAATAAAAATAAGAAAATGGAAATAGTCTGAGCATTCATATATACATTTCAAGAACTTACTGTCAGCTAGACAAGTAGTTGTTCTTTAACCTGTTTGGGCCAGCAGTCCAAAACTGTGCCCATTATCATGGCTTCCTATTTTTTACATCTTGAGTTCTCTTTCATCCTTCATTAAAGAATAAATATTTATTGAAAATTTCATGTCCTTTATAGGTTTCAAACTGGAACTATACACTTTTAGACCTTTGGAGTGGCCCAGACAGGAATCTACTAGGAATATGTAGATAATTAATAGTTAAACAAATCATTATAGTAAGCAAGAGTGATGAGCATACCATAGGAAAATATTTCATCTTCAACTAGTTGAGAAGGTAGTTCATCTTTGGTTATATGTTTTTGAAGTACAACAAACAGTTTACTCATGGATTTAAAATTCTTTAGTATTTGATTATTTGATCACTTGATCATTCCCTGCTAGATGAAACACTATTGTCAGAGTGTCCTACTTTAATCTGTTCTTGACTCAGAATCTCCCTGTACTTCATACAGGCTAGAATTTGACTTATGGTGTGTTGTATCCATTTCCTACCTAAGTATTATATGAATTTCATACCTAAATTCCAACCTAAATTTCCCACCTAAATTCCTAATTCAGTGTAAACTTATTCTCATGAATTTCATTTTTTTAGCCTTATTCTCTAGTTGTACGCATTTGTTTAGTTAGGGGGAAGTATTTGGGCCACATCTGGCTCTGTGCATGGGGATTACTCCAACAGTGCTCAAAAAACTATGCAGTGCTGTGGATCATGGATTGGCTGAGTGCAAGACAGTTCTTAGCTCCTGTACAATTTATCTTGTCCTTTATTATCTACAATCTACATCTAGGATGTAGCTACCTCTAGGCATAATCTCAGTTTTATTCCACTGATTTTTTTATTTTCATTTTTATTTTATAAACATCTTTGATCCATAGATTATTAGAAATATGTTTCTTGAGCCAGAATGATAGTACAACTAGCATAGTATTTTCCTTGCACACAGGTTACCTACATTAAATCAACATTTAATAACACATATGGTGTCTGCAGCTCTCCAGGAGTTACCCCTGAGCACAGAGCTAGGAGTAAACACTAAAACACCACTGGATGTGGCCCCCAATTTTTTAAATGCATGTTTTTAAATTTATGAATATATAAAATAACATTTGTATGTGTGCAATTGACTTCTAGATTAATTTTATTATGATTGATGGATATATTTATATAATTTAACCATATTGAAATTAACCTTATGCCCTACTCAAAATCTGCAATTTTTTAGGCACTTGAACTTGAAATTTTATAAGGTAATTGGAAAAATATATATATTCTTTACTTCAGGGGTGCAGTATTCTATATATGTAAATTCAAGCAACTATGCTAACTGTATTTTCAGATCTTGTATATACTTACTGATTCATTGGTTTACTTGTTAGATAGTTAATGAGAGTTATAGTCAAGATTTTTAATCAGGGGCTGGAGTAATAGCACAGTGGTAGGGCATTTGACTTGCATGCAGCTGACCTGGGACATGATCAGGATTCGATCCCCAGCATCCCATATGGTTCTTGGAGCCTGAGAAGAGCAATTTCAGAGTGCAGAGACAGGAGTACAGTAATCCCTGAATGCTGCCAGATGTGGCTTCAAAACAAACAAAAATGGTATTTAATCCCTAGCATGTCCTTTTGTTTATCATGACTTTAATCTATTTAATTAAATATATACAGCTCTACAGTACTTATATCTTATTAGTAAGTTAATTTTACATTATAAAATGCTCTTGTTTACCCCTAATCCATATTTCCTCTTGATGATTTTTTATTTTATATTTCATTTTTGGTCATATTTACATAATATATTTTTGTATTTCTGTTTTATCTTTATATTGAAGAATATTTTTCCTAAAAGCATAGTATTGTGATTATCTGATTTAGGATAGATGGTTTTGTCACACCCAGTGGTGTGAATTTAGCTCTTTTGGATTTGGATCTGTGCTTAGGACCAGTCTTTGTGGTATTTGATATCAGATGGGGTATAAAACTGGGTCAGCCACATGCAAAGCAATCTCCTTAACCTCTGGGGATCTCTTCAACTCCATAGTGTTGAGTCTTGTTTTCTTTTGGTCCACAACTAGTATTGTCCAGGGTTTACCGTTGGCACTGTGCTCAGAAAACACTCCTGCCAGGGTTCAGGGGGCCATATAGTGTGCCAGAGATTGAACCTGGTAGCCCAAGGCAAGTGCCTGGACAAGTGCCTTGTCTGCCCTGAATTTTTGATTGCTGTTTTAATTTCCTTAATAGTAATTCAGGTTTTTCTTTTTCTCTTAATTTAGTGCTTATAGGATTGTGTGAGTCCAAAAGTCAATTATTCCTTCTAGGTTCTCTAATTTAGCGATAAAGTTGTCCATATTAATCTCTTAGGATCTTTTGTGTTTCCTTAGTATCTGTTGTAACTTTTACCCTTCCACTTATAATCTTTCATTATTTTCTCTCTTTTTCTTTGTAAGTTTAGCTAAGGGTTTCTCCATCTTTGTTTACTCATTTTAAATATAAACAATTCATTTATTAAGCTTTTGTATATTTAAAGATTAATTTATTATTAATTTATTATTTTATTAATTTATTATTTGTTTTTAACTCTGATTCATATATATACATACATATATACATATACATATATCTCTGTCTATCTATCTCTCTCTCTCTCTATGTATATATATTTTTTTTTGTGTCACACCAGCAGCACTCAGGGGTTACTCCTAGCTCTACATTCAGAAATCATTTCTGACAGGCTCAAGGCTCAGGGGACCAGATGGGATGCCAGAATTCTAACCACCATCTTTCTGCATGCAAGGCAAACAAACGCCCAACCTCCATTCTATCTCTCCGGCCCCTGATTCATATTTTATATGCTTACTTTGTTCGGGCTTAATTTGTTGCTCTTTTTTCTTTTAGTTTCTTAAGATGTGAGTTTAGTTTAAAAAGATGTCAGGCTAATGGAGCCGGAGAGATAGCACAGTGGTGTTTGCTTTGCAAGCAGCTGATCCAGGACCAAAGGTGGTTAGTTCGAATCCCAGCGTCCCATATGTCCCCCGTGCCTGCCAGGGGCTATTTATGAGCAGATAGCCAGGAGTAACCCCTGAGCGCCACCAAGTGCGGCCCCCCCCAAAAAAAAAAAAACCAAAAAACAAAAACAAAACGAAACAAAAAAAGATGTCAGGTTATTTAAGTTCTTTCTTATATAGTAACATGCGTGTATTGCTGTGAACAGGGGTTAGTATAGCTTTTAAATGCTCATATTTTCTGATAGATTATATCTTCATTTCTGTTTGTTTCCAGAAATATTTTAATGTGTCATCAGTGCAAGACACATTCCTTAAGCTCTGTTTTTGTTTATCTGGCCTTCATTTGGTTATTTCTTCTGCATACATTTGTTTTGAAATTATAAAGAAGTCTGCAACTGCAGTTTGTCTCAGTTCCACCCAGATTCACCTAGGGTGGCTAACACCTGTTAGCTTTTAGATATTTGTACCACAATGAGAATCTTTTCCTGAAAACAAGGAATAAATTTTCCAGTAAACTTTTCCAATGGACCTTGGGCAGGATTATATATTTGATTTAATTTCTTATGTAGATCTGTGATGTCAAAAGATTGCTACCTGATCCCTCCATGTTTGGACATCTTGGCCATGCTTCCCCATTTTGTTTTATTTACTTTAGCTAATAGTATTACCACAGTTTATTAAATCACTACTGAATTTGATAGTTTCCTATATTTTGAATTTATAAACTATGCTATGGTAAAATACCTTTTTCTTTTCAAAATTTATTATTGATTTGATCTATAACATATATATATATATATATACATATATAAAGGTTTTTGGGTCACACCTGGCAGTGCTCAGTGGTTACTCCTGACTCTATGCTCAGAAATTACTCCTGGCAGGCTCAGGGACCATATAGGATGTCGGGATTTGAACCACCATCCTTCTGCATGCAAGGCAAATGCCCTACCTCCATACTATTTTTCTGGCCCCTAGAACATTTATACAGGTCATTTTGCTATGCCTGAAATTTGTTGAATGCTAAGAATATAAAAATGTGTATATAAAAATCTCTATATTCATGAGTTCCTAAATTTCTGAAACATTTCCTGACAAGTACTAATGAAAATCTGACTGTAGAAATTATATTGATCATGAGGTTGAGTTTTTGTTTCTACTGTTTCTACTTTACAAAATTTGAAATTTAACTGATTAAACAAGATGCAAGAATTTTTAATTTGAAATAGAATCTACTTATTTATTTCTTCTTCTTTGTTTGTGTGTTTGTTTGTTTTTTTTTGGCCACACCTGGTGGCTCTCATTTTACTTTTGGCTCTGTGCTCAGAAATCGCTTCTGCCAGGCCCAGGGGACAATATGGGGATGCCCAGGATCAAACCTGAGTTCATCATAGTCATTTGCGTGCAAGGCAAACACCCTACCGCTGTGCTATCATTCTGGCCCCAGATCTATCTTTCTTTTTATAAGCATAAGCTATTTAGAATTTATGTTTTGTTGTTCTTGTCATTTTGGGACTAAATCTAGTATTTCTTGGTGCATTGCCTGCCTGGGGGAACTGTGCAGTACAAAGGATGTGCCTCATACGCAAAGCATGAGCTTGAACTCTTTCCTGGTCTTTATTTTTCTTGGTTTCAATGTGGAACTCAGAATTAACCAAACAATGTATGACAATTCCAAAATAGAAATACTATGTATTAATGAAACACTTTTACAAATATTTATGAAAATATTTTGGCTTTGTAATTTAAGAATACTTTTGTTACAGTAAATGTACTTATTTTAATTGCCCATCAATATTTGAATACAGCTAATGGTACTGTTTGACTTGTCATCATCTAAATGTTTGTTATGGGTTCACTAACTATTTGATGGAAGTTTATAATTGAGTCATTTTATGAATTAGAAGGAAAGAGATCATTTGAGCATATAAAATATATATTTTAATACCAAATTTTTATAACATGAAGATTTAAATTTAGTGATTTTTCTATCAAGGTTTACAATTTTAACAAATTCCCCATGCTAAATGTTTTATTAATTTATTTCCTGTTATCTTATTTGCTAATTTTTATAGTTAATTAATGTAGCTAAGTGACATTTCTTTTTTATTTTATATTATTTAATTCACTTGCTTAATTTGGAGAGGATTATATATCTTTCTTATTAGCATTTCATAATCATGAATCACATTAGCTTAGATTCTGGTCCCCACTTTTAAATGTGTGACACAGGGAATAATACTCAATATCATTAATGTTCAGTTGTCTTTTGCTCAAGGGAGATAATGATTATTGCAGAGAACTGAAATGAGGCTCTGTGGTAGACTACATATCTCACATGTGTGAGAACAAAATTATTTCCTAATATAATTGTAATAATAATTGATATAAGAAAGTAATAATACTGATTATTTTAATATTTATATTTTATATTTAATCTAATAAAGGTTAAAACTTAAAATTTAGTTCAATTGCTGGTATAGTACATACTCATTAAATGATAGCTTTTTGATGAAAGAAGTCTGCTATTAAATTGTATTAGTGTTACTATTACTATTAAGTAGAAAGGAACACAACAAAGACAATCTGCCTTTAAATTTCTGAAATTTTATTGAGTATGTTTATGGCCAGTTATTTATTATTTAAAAAGTATTATTATGTATATAGATAATTGTACTACACAGTATAAATACCTTATGTACTACATACTTGACTATGTCTTTAAACAATCTCTCTCAGGATCCAGAGAGATAGAACAATGATGAAGATTCTTGCCTTACAAACCAACAAATCCAGTTTGATCCCTGGCACAACTTGGGCTCCATGGTCTACTGAACACTGGAAATATTCCTGAATGATCCCTGAGTGATCCCTGAGCCCAGAGCCAGTACTCAGTCCCAAATAACTGCCAGATGTAGTCCAGTTTCTTCACCATCACCCACACCACACCCCTGAATTAAAATAAAAATTAAAAGAAATCTTCCTCAGTCAGAACAAGAGGGACAAATATAAAATGCAGTCTTTCCTATGTGGAATATAAAGAAATATAGCTAGGGACTGAAAAATGCCCAATAGTAACAGATCTTGAGAGTCAGTCAGGGAATGGAGTTTGTTGAGGATGGATGAATAGGAAGAGAACTAGAGACAATGGTGGAAGAATTTTGACACTTTGGTGGTGGGTGTGGTATAGTAACATTGTGTACCTGACACATTCCTAGTAACAGTAGTATATAAATCAGGGTGCCCAAATATTATATACTTTAAAAGCTGTTCCTCAGATCTCAAGGAATGTAAGCAAATATTTGTTTATCATAATCAAATAACATTGCTGTTGAACTACAGTCATAATATAGAAGTACAACAGATAAGGTGGTGGCTTTACATGTAGCCAACCCATGTTCAATCCTTAGAATACTACATGTTCCCTTAAACTTCACCAGAAGTGATCTATGAGCACAGAGCCAAGAGCACTCCCTAGTATGGCCCAAATCAAGAGTGTTTTTCACCTTTGTGAACAAATAAATTATTTATATTGTATCACCAACTTGAAGAATTAAGTATAACTTGCTCTTGAAATGATAAAATATAAATTTTTGTATAAAAATAATTAAAACTTTAATGACTTACACTTTATTACTCATGTTTATCATAATCTTTTGAAAAATATATAAATAAAACATATAAACATATAAAAACATAAATCATCTGGAATACTAAAATTTTATCAGGTATGCTTAAAAATGGTCATTGTGCTAATTTGTTTTCACTCACATTGCTATAACATCAATCCACAATGCTGAATATATGTTTATATTATCATTTGTAGTATGAACCTAAATTTGTAAATAGTGCCAAGTTATGGTACTTTAAGATGTTTCCAGGTTTTTTTTCCTCATTAACAACATGGCAATAGAAAACATATAGTAACTTGGAACACATGTGGAAGTTAATAATATTAAATAGAATTTTATGAGGGAAATGGATCCAGAGCTCAGTCTAGGTCCTAGATTCTATGAGGACATTTTTTTGTGTGTGTGAAATAAGAGAAAGTCACTGTAAGCAATGGTCTGAGTATTTTTTTATTTATCATCTGATGTTGCCCCCTAATCTGACAAATGGTCATGCAAAGCTTTTCTTTTTGAAAATTGGAAGTTCCTTACAGCTCTGTAAGTTTGAGGTAGTTATTTTGGATGTGATACATCTTATACAGAGCACAGGATTTTTCTTCCTATTTATGTTGCTCACAAATCAAACTAAAAGCTTCATCTGTAATGAACCTCAAAATATTCCAGTATGTGAAATCCCCTTTAACAAACAGAGATTCACCCTTTTTGTAATTTTCATTTCACAGATATCAACTTCTACCACACCCAACCCTGATGACATCAGTGAGCCATTTAAACTCAGAGGGTTCACTTTGGAAAGTTTTTAGTTTTTCTTTTAAATTTATCTGGGATACAGGTCTAATTGAACTCATCACTGAAAAATTGACAGCCCCCCAAATGTCTCTGAAAGCATTGTTTGCTGATGAACTGGAAAGAGTAAAGATACTCAAGGTTACTTTTATGCATATTAGGTGTGGCTGCTAAGATGCAGGTATTCCCTGATTATGAATAACTAAGACTTTCAGGTAAAACTTTATGTTGGAACCCCTCTTCACCCTTTGTATTTTAGTTGGCAATTCTGTACTTGTAATTCAGATATATTTCTTATGATAGTTGATGTGAGATAATGAGGTTATATGTAAAATCAAGTTTCAACAAAACATAGTAAAAAGGAGCATAAATATAAGAGCCATTTCTTACAGGCACAAGTTGAATGATCTTGGTCAAGGTACTTAACCTATGTGCTTAAGTTCTTAACTTTTAAAATTGTGAAACTCAAATATGAAAGGATGGGGGGCCAAAGCCCAAGCAGTTTCAGGTGCATTGGTGGAGGAAAATAAAGTATAGAACCAAATATTCAAGTGAAAGTCAACAACAACGGAATCAAGAGACTCAAACTCTAACAATATAAACTTTAAATGGGCCTGTTATACTGGCAGTCTAAGGGGACAAAGAGTGGTGGTAGGATAACACTTTGGAAACCCACAGCAAAGGGAGGTCAGCACAGGTGGTATGATTGACCCTGATCATTGTATGTTTGGAACCCAACTATGAAGGACTTTGTAAGTCACAATGGTTTTAATAAAACAACAACAAAATAAACATAATAAAATTGAGAATAATGGTAACTGACTTTAAAAGGTTGCAGCAAAAGTGAAGTGAAGCAGTAGTAACAAAATATTTGAAATTATACAGGTCCATTTGTAGAGTACAGGTACTGACATATAGCTGAGTAGGTGCTAAGAAACTGTTTGGAAGAGAGTAAGTGTTCAGTGTGAGATTGGATGAAGTGGTTTTGTCACAACCTATCAACTTAGTGTATTTCCTTTATATGACTTCGTATTTTTTACACATTTGTTACATCATATTGACTTTCTCTTAGAGAATATAGGCTAGCATAATGACAGGCACTGTCCTTTCTGTTTTGTCCCTTGCACTCAGAGTCTAGAATATTACTTGATAAAAGAAAAACTAAAAAGTATTGTTGAATAAATTATTTAAATAGGCAACATAAGCATAAATCCTCTAAATACATTTAATGTTGTACTAATGCATAATACTTGTGGATTAAAATTCTTAATTATGCTTTAATCTTTAACAAAAACTTCCCAAATAAAATGCTCACAAATTTTTTCGATTAGCTAAGCTAATCTGGCCTCTATAACTTGCATTAAAAGCATAGTTTTATCTAGGATATTTAACATATTATAACTACCCTGAGCAAAGTGTAATTGAGTATTTTATCTTATACACATGAATGCACACAATGCTATGGATTTTTAACATGTTAATCTCAGACAAGTTGCAATTTCTTGATCTATTGACCTAGCTTTTACTCACTCACAGCTGTTTCCTCTTCTAGTGTCTGACTTCTGGGATAAAAAAGGGTTGAGAATGCTTTCTCATTTTTTCTATGTATTTTCCCCCTATATAACTATGTCTAATCAAGCCAACTAAAGGTTTGCCTTTTATTTTAGCACCAAGATCTTGCAATTCAGTCTTAAAGACTCTTAATGATGAATTTATGGGTAAAAGAAATTTATTAGGACAAATAACTTTTTTGTTTTTCAGAATAAAATATCTGAGCTTTATGCTGTTATCAGTTAAAATGACAAGTTTGAGGGATGGGAGCCAAACTGATTTATTAGGGAGAATCTGTGTTTATATTCTCTCCAATGCCAAACGAATCAGCCACAAAGAAAATCATTTGAAATCCAGGAGCACACAGACCCCACAGCATGCAACAAAAGTTAGGCATCCATAATACCTGGAGATTGAGGGTTACTCTTGCCCAGAAAGTAACCTTACCATCAAGTAACATGCTACAATTATTTCTAAATATTTTAAAGATATTACTTTAAAATTTTAAATTTTTTTTAAAAATTTGTTTTAATTTAGGCACCAGTATTTATAAAGTCATTCATAATAAAGCTCCAGTATAAAGTATTCAAGCACCAATCCCACCACCATATTAACTTTTCTTCCACCAACGTCCTTAAGGTCTATTATACTATGCAACTTGACCCAGAAGCAAGGGGAATGGGGTGGTGGCACTCTAAACATGGAGCTACCCAGTCCTTTGAAATTATATTGACAATTCTGAAACTGGAGGCAAGAAACTATAGAATATGGGGCCACAGAGATAGTAAAGTGGGTAGGGCAGTTGCCTTGAAAATGATTGACCTGGGTTCGATGTTGGCATCCCACTTGGTTCCCGAAACACCACCAGGAGTTAATCCTGAGTTCAGAATCTGAAGTAACTAATGTGCACTGCTGGGTATGGCTGGAAATAAAAGAATAAAAAGAATTGAAGAACATGAAAAGTGTTAAGAGTCATGGACAGAAAACATCATGGGGGCTTTTCCTCTTCTGAGGGCACCAGACTAGATCACCCTCCTAGAGTAATAATGCCCTGATGACCAATACCTAAGAATTTTATTCACACCTAGTGAGCTGTAGAGTTATCTGAGCACTGATGAGACAAGAGTGCTTGCTTACATTTTTTTTTAAAAAGACAAATAGACCTAGGACTTTTCAGTTCATGCCTCACTGCAAGGAAGCCAAATCCCTATATCCTAAAAACCGCTCAAAGTAATCTAGCTAAACAAATGTTTCACGATTGTTGTGTTTTCTTGCAGGTACACAATCATTTAGACTCTCTACCAGTCTCAGAGTCTGTACTTCATCACCAGTTAGAATAGAAAATCCTGCCTTCCTTCAGACCTGTCCCAGATCATGTTTTTACTTGTTGGGTCTTTGGTCACTGCCTAAGCACAGGCAAACTCAGTGATATCAAAATCATGAATCGCTGCTCACAGTCCAAGCCTGCTTGAACTTGATCCACGGACATTACCTAGCACTTAAAAGTTGATACCCTGGTTGTTGCCTAGGTCTGTTCAAAATGGGTACTTAACCATAACTCAGCACTCATAATTAATTAATCCTATTTGTCACCCAGGTCTGCCTTTCTCTGCACAGAGGTGAAATGAGTACTGGTCACTTGCTAGGCTCAGTCAAAAAAGCACACAGGTGCTTCCACATACTTATGACTTCAAACCCATGTTTTCTGCTATGGGGTATTCAGAAAAAGTGTACAATTATATTATTGATCATTTATAACTAATCTCTAGTTGCCACCAAAGACAAATTGACCTCAACATCAGAGCTGCTGCCAAGCACTAGTGATCCCAAACCCCTGTTTATTGTTTGCGTAGACTTTTGTTGTCCAGATGCTTGAGGACACTGACTAGGTTCCCCTTGGTTACTTGGTCTACACAAACTGGGAGTCAGGCCAGTGCTTAATACTTGGTCCATGAACCTTCATTGCCAGATAGACCATCTTGAACACAGGCTTCAGTACTGACTCTCATGTAGCACCAGACATGAGGAGAGAACAGAATTCATCTGATGAAGGCAAAACTCCAAGATAAACTCCATATACAGAAGATATATGTAAACTATTAGACAAACTCAAATCAGTCTTTCTAAAGATATCACTCAAATGAAGATCATCAAGAACAGAGAAAGTATATTATGAAGGCATAAGAAAATCAAACAGAACTAGAGCAACTGAAGTGCAAAATATAATATATATAGGCAGAACAGGTAATAGCCATTTAATTAGTTCATTTGAAGATAAAGGTTGTGGAAACCAACTGAAAATCAATTTAAAAAGGGAACAAAATATAAATAAAATACAATATATGATGCTCGTGGCTCAGAAAGATGATAGGTCTTAAGATCTTGAATGAAACAACATTAATTCAATTCCTGAAATTGCATATAATTTCCAAAGCATCTCCATGAGTGATTACTGAGTGAAGGTCCAGCAGTAAACTCTGAACTCAGTGAGGTATTGTCTAAAGCTGTCCCAAAGCCTCCCACAAAAGATGTATGGTCAACATTAAGGAAGTGAACTAATTAATACAAATGACCCAAATAAAGATGCTTATAATAATATGTAATAATTGCACATTTTCCTTTGTTCAAAATATAAGCCCCTATGGTATATTTTTATAATTCTATATTTTATTTTTAATATTCCATAACCATATCTTCATCTCCAACAGCTCATATGATTTTCACTGTATTTTTGAAATACAGTATTGTTATAATCTGATCTGCATTTGATATCTCAGAATGATACTGTTTTGAAATAAGTTTATTACTCTTTGTGCTTTGGTATTTGGGTTGATTTTGGTGTTAGATATTATAGAAATTTTATTTAAAGAAAAATGATTTACAAATTTACTGGTAGTAAATTTTAGGCATATAACATTTCAACACCGATTTCATTACCAGTGTCAACTCCCATCTTACCATTGTTACTGTATCCCATGACTCCTCACCCCCCACCTACACCCTTCACCCCTGCCTGATACCTTGATAGGTACATTAAAAGTTTGGTGGTTTCAGCTTGGATATCAAGTCTTCAGTGGTGTTAGGGGTGCTTTGGATTTATAGCTATACCACTCTCTCTCATCACCAATATAACTGAAGTCTTGATTTCCATTCCAGTTATATCCCTTCCTTATCTTCTTCCTTCCTTTTTTTTTTTTTTTTTTTTTGGTTTTTGGGCCACACCCGTTCGACGCTCAGGGGTTACTCCTGGCTATGTGCTCAGAAATCACCCCTGGCTTGGGAGGACCATATGGGACACCGGGGGATCGAACCGCGGTCCATCCGCTTGCAAGGCAGACACCTAACCTGTAGCGCCACCTTCCCGGCCCCATCTACTTCCTTCCTGACTTGATTTTTTTTCTTCACTGTCAACCTTAAGTGCTGGGGTCAAGAATGATCTAATCATTTCCCCTTTATTTCATTACATTTACTCATTCTGTTATTATATACCTCAGACAAATGAGATTATCCAAGTTTGCCTTTCTTCTTCTAGTTTACTTCACTCAATATCTTCCAGTTTAATTTGTAGTTTAATTTTCATCATTCCTTACAGCTACATAATATCCCATAGTATACATAGTATAGTATATTAATAGTATATAATAATATTATTATATATTATGTATACATAATGCACTAATCTGTCATTAGACAGCTTGGTTGATTTCATATTTTAGCTATTTAACTAAATCCAGCAATGAAAGGTTTTCATACATGCCTTTAAATTAATGCTTTTAAGCCATGGAGGTCGACACCCAAAAGTAGTGTTATTTTCAGGGGCATATGACAGTCTAATTCTATGTTTACTGAGGACTCTTCATACCATTTTTTCACAGGGCTAGAACCAAACAACATTCCCACCAGCACTAGTTAAGAGTTCCCTTTTCACTGCATACCTGCCAATGCTGATTGTTTCTTCTACTTTTGATATGTACTATTCTTGTTAGGTATCTCATTGTTGCCTTTATTTAAATTTTCCTAATGCTAAGTGATTCTTAGCATTTTATGTACCTACTAGTGATCCACTTGTCTTCCTCTGTTCATTTCATCTCCCCATTTTTGGAAAAGATTTTTTTACTTTACCCTGGCTAATCAAGCCTTTATTGGATGTGTTGAATGCAAATATTTTTTCCCATTCTGTTAGCTGTCTTTTATTTTGTCAATGCTTCTTTTTCTATGCAGAAACTCTTTAAATTGATGTATTTCCATTTGTTATTGTTTGTCTCTGTCAGTGATATCAGATCATTCAAGATAACTTTGTGGTCCAAATCTTGGAGTGTTTTGCCTATATTTTCCTCTGTAGACTTTATAGTTTCCAGTCAGATTGCAAGGTTATTAACTGACATTGAATTGGCTTTTGTGTAAAGTATGAGATATGGATCAAGCTTTACTGTCTTACACATGGTTATTCAGTTTTCCCAGCACCATTTGTTGAAAAGGCTATATTTATTTTATTTCATTTCCCAGAAATTTACTAAAATTGTTTATATACATGAAGTTTTGTCCTTGGTTATTCAATTCTGATCACAGAGCCTACGTTTATTTCAGTCTATGCACTTTTGATAATTATAATGTCAGTATACATTATGAAATATACACATTAAAATAAAAATTAATAAAATATCTAATTTCTTATTTTTTAATATTACTTTGGCTATTTATCATCTTTTCTGATTCCATCAAACTTTATTATTATCTTTTTCTATGTCCTTGGCGAATGTAGTCTAAATTTGGATAACAAAAAATCACTTTTACTTAAGTGATTTAAAATTATTCTGGTATAGCTCTGCCACAAAAGTTGATTCCTATATATTTGTTGGTTTTGGGATACTATTTTAAATGGGATAAACTCATTAATCTCTTTTTATTCTGAGTAATTTTTTATATAAGAATGTAACTAATTTTTGTGCATTGACTTTATTATGTTGATTTTTTCTAGGAGTTTTTTATGTGGACATTTTAGAGTCTTCTATATATTGCATGTCATCTCGAATGGAGATACTTTGACATCTTCTTTTCCAATTTGAATGCATTGGAATTCTCTTTCTTTCTTTCTTTCTTTCTTTCTTTCTTTCTTTCTTTCTTTCTTTCTTTCTTTCTTTCTTTCTTTCTTTCTGTCTTTCTTTCTTTCTTTCTTTCTTTCTGTCTTTCTGTCTTTCTTTCTTTCTTTCTTTCTTTCTTTCTTTCTTTCTTTCTTTCTTTCTTTCTTTCTTTCTTTCTTTCTTTCTTTCTTTCTTTCTTTCTTTCTTTCTTTCTTTCTTTCTTTCTTTCTTTCTTTCTTTCTTTCTTTCTTTCTTTCTTTCTTTCTTTCTGTCTGTCTGTCTTTCTGTCTGTCTTTCTTTCTGTCTGCCTTTCTTTCTTTCTTTCTTTCTTTCTTTCTTTCTTTCTTTCTTTCTTTCTTTCTTTCTTTCTTTCTTTCTTTCTTTCTTTCTTTCTTTCTTTCTTTCTTTCTTTCTTTCTTTCTTTCTTTCTTTCTTTCTTTCTTTCTTTCTTTCTTTCTTTCTTTCTTTCTTTCTTCTTTCTTCTTTCTTTCTTTCTTCTTTCTTTTTCTTTCTTTCCTTGTACTTGTACTGACTTCCAATACTATATTGAATAAAACTGGAGACTGGAAACATCATTACCTCTTGCATTACCTCACAGGAAATGCTTTCAGTTTTTCACCATTTAGAATTATATTTTCTGTGGGTTGTTATAGATGGCTATATCTTGAGGATAATTCTATTTTTTTTTTAAAGCTGAACAAAACTTTAAGCCATCTAAATCAACAGCTCCAAACTAACCAGTCCAGATTGTCTCTCACAGAAGATAAACCCCGCCCAAGGTCATGAATTGGATTATAGAAGAGTGGATATAGGGAGGTTCTAGCTTCTGACAATCTTTAAAATGATTGGCTGTTGCCTGAGGTACCTTCATACTGTCCCCTTGTTTCCTTCCCAGATAGGCTACCTGGTATGGCCAGATAGCTTGGGGAGATATTAATGGAAATAGGATTGAGAATGCCTAGCATGTGGCTTACAATATGTGGTTTTTACATATAATTCTATCTTGAGGAAAATTTCATTCACCCCTATTTTTTTAGGAATACTTTTATCATGAATGGATGTTGGATT
Source organism: Suncus etruscus (assembly GCF_024139225.1). Lineage (NCBI taxonomy): Eukaryota > Metazoa > Chordata > Mammalia > Eulipotyphla > Soricidae > Suncus > Suncus etruscus. The sequence goes on along the minus strand of NC_064856.1, from coordinate 81,234,052 downwards.
TTTGTTAAAAACAGTTTCTGCATCAATTGATATGATCATATGGTACTTATTTTTCTTTAAATAATGTGCTTATTATATTAATCGATTTACATATGTTGAAACATCCTGGAAGCCCTGGTCTGAATCCCATTTGATTGGGGTATATTTTTTTGATATGTCATTGGATTTTGTCAGAAAAGATTTTATTAAAACCCTGACATGAGGAAACGGTGAAAACATGATCTAAGAGAGGGTTGACCTATCTCATCACCTATGGGTCTGATGCAATCAGGAGACATGACAGCCTTTGCTATATGCAAATACCAAAGTCACTAATTACAGAAGACTGATTTGACAAACATGGACTGGGTAGAACCTATTGAGGGACCAATAAGAAAGATCCTAGCTGAGGCTTTGGCCTAGGATATATACAAAAACCAAGAACTCTAATTCCAGAGATCTGACTTTGAGAACTGCAACTGGACAGAACTTTTGGAAACATACTGAAATTCTCTATCCTAGGCTCTGTTCTAGGATCTGAGCAAAAACCAAGACCACTAATTACAGAAGACTGATTACAACAGTGAATGAACGAAACTTCTAGAACCATTAAACAAAAAGTTCTATCCTAGCCTTCATCCTATGACCTACGCAAAAATAAAGATCACCAGCTACAGAAGAATGATGTTATCATCCACAACTGACTGGAAAGTTCCATGGCACCATAAAAAGAACTTGGTGTGTGAAAATTAGCGTGTATGGATTCTGTAGTTGTTCCCATGGCAGTATACTTTAAAGGTGGAGAAACCCTGTATCTCTTAGGCCAAGGGAATTTCCATTCTAATTTCCCCAATATTTACTGTGCCTTTGCAGAAGAAGAAAGAATAATAATAATAATAATAATAATAAGAAGAAGAAGAAGAAGAAGAAGAAAGAAGAAGAAGAGGAAGAGGAGAAGGAGGAGGAGAAGAAAGAGGAAGAGAAGGAGGAGGAGGTAGAGGAGGAGGAAGAGGAGGAGGAGGACAAGGAAGAATAATGACGAATACAGCAAAGGCAGGGCTTCTGGGAAGGAAAAGGGATATTGGTTTACTCACAAATGACTTGAAAAAACTTATATTATAGTAATATATTAATATAGTAATATATTAAATATATTAAAGAAGTAGAAGAAAGAAGAGAAGAAGAAGAAGAAGAAGAAGAAGAAGAAGAAGAAGAAGAAGAAGAAGAAGAAGAAGAAGAAAAAGAAGAAAAGAAGAAACAAACTTTTTAAATTCTTTTTTAACTGAAACCCAACTACAGACATGTTTATAATCACGGTGCTTAAACAAAGACACTATTATAAGAAGAGAAATTAAGATCACCAACCACAGAAGATGGATTAAAATGACACTGAGGTAACAGAACCTCTAGAACCACAAAGACTGACTTCATCATAAGTCCCACCTCAGGATCTGTGCAGATACTGAGACCTCTAAACACAGAGCAGAAGTCTTCCACACACCAAAAAAAAAAAAAAAAAGAAAAAAAAAAAAAACACCACCGGGAAAGTAAAGGATCCTGAGCAAAGTCTAGAGTTGATCCCATGACAGTATGCTCCAAGGACGGAGAAATCCCATATCGCTTAGGCCAAGTGAATTCTTTTTCGAATGACCCCAATATTTACTGTGCCAGGGCAGGAGGGAAAAAACAAAAATACAAAAAGCACAAAACCTTGGTTATTTTTATATAAATATATATATTACCTTCATTTATTATTGTTATTATTATTTTTGATTTACCAATCTATTTTGGTCGATTTCTTTGTTTGGGTGTGATTATTGAAAGTGTAGTCCCCAATTATACTTATATATATATTTTTTTTCTCTTCCTTTCTTCTCTTTCGTTATGTGCTATGCCATGTTTCTTAATTCAAGACCATGGCGTGATTTTTGTTTGTCTGTTTTTTTTTCTATTTGTTTGTTTGTTTTGTCTGCTCTGTGTGGTGCTTATCGATATAGCTGGAGCCCTCACTGGATATTTGACACCTCACTGGATATTTGACACTTCTTTCGGTACTAGTGGAGGGTTTCACCTTCTTTTTCTCCATCTCCCAAATTGATGATGAGAGCCTTTAGAAGGACTCCGCCCATTTTCGGGGTATTAGACTCTTACCCCAGTTTATTACTTTTCTCTCCTTCAAACAAAACCACGCAACTTGAACTAGCTAGTCCTGACTCCAGTTAGAGGGGGAAATAAGGGAGGCATCAAGACCAAACAGGTGCAAGACTACTAAGTAGTGGGTTAGATACAGAGGGGACCACATATTCTAGCCGCCCTGGGGTGAGGGAAAAGGAAAAGGGAGGTAGGACAGAAACGGAGGTGTAGGGAGGACAATTTGGCGATGGGAATCCCCCCTGATTTTATGTAAATATGTACCTAAAATATTATTGTCAACAATATGTAAGCCACTATGATCAAAATAAAAATTTATATTAAAAAATAAATCTTCAGTCCATTTCCCTTTTTTTTCTTTCTTTTTCTTCTTTCTCTTACTCTTTCTTTCTCCTCCTCTTCCACTTTTTTCCCTTCTTTTTCCTCCTCTTCTTCATTTTCTTCCTCTTCTTTTTCTCCTCTTCTTCATTTTCTTCCTCTTCTTTCTCTTTATCTTTTCTTTTCTTCTATTCTTTTTCTTCTTCCTCTTTCTCCTCTTCATTTCTTTTCCTGTTCCACTTTTCTCCTTTTCTTCTTCCTCTTCTTCCACTTTTTCTTCCTCTTCTTTTTTCTTTTTATTATTCTTCTCCCTCTTCCTCTTCCTCTTCTCACACTGCCTCTAACTCTTCTTCTTAATATTTTCTTCCTGAGTCTCTGGGACCCCAATGATTCCTTTGTTGTTTCTGTTGAGTTTGTAAAAGACTTCTATTTTCATTTGTTCACATTTTTAATTAGTTTATTCATTGTCTGATCATTTACTTTAAGGTTTTTTCCCAGTCTCTTCTGCTGTATGGAGTTCTGCATCTCATCTCATCAGGCTCACTTACCCTGTCCTCAGCTGCTGTTACTTCTATGGAGAGGCTTTTCATTGAGGTGTTCATTTCATCTACTGAGTTTTTCAGACCTTTTAATTTAGTTGTAAGTTCTGTCATTATGGTCTGTTCAGATCGATCTATGCTTGCTTTGAGTTCTATGAGTATCCTCCATATAAATACTCTAAACTCCTTATCTGAGAGGTTTTTCAGGTCATCTTCATTTTCTTTGTATGGTTTTGTCGTACATTGTACATTGCAACACGTGTATAGTGGTTTTTACTATGTGCTGTGCTGGGTTTGTGGGTTAGAAGATACCAGCAGCCACGAAGCGAAGCAGATCCTCTGGCTCCACCTTATTGGGCGGGGCCCTTCCCAGGTTTGGGCTCTGAAGATTATGTTCCACGGTGTCTTCTTGACTGTCTTGGGCAGAAAAGCAGACAGGGAGCAAGGTAGCAGTTTTTAAAAATGCTCTCCTGTGCCCAATCACAAGGCAGGGATCAGCCCTCACCTTATTGGGTGGGGCCCGTACCTGGTTTGGGCCCTGGAGATTATGTTCGGTGGCGTCTTCTTGGCTGTATTGGGCAGAACAGCCACAAATCTTTTTAAGTAGTAATTTTTTTTAAAAAAACCGTTTTGTTTTCTATTTTATTTTATTATTTTTTTGGGTATTTTGGGGGGGTTGTTCTTTTTTTCTTGGTTCTTTTTTGTACTTTGTTATTACTGCCCTATTGGTTTTTTTTTTCTGTTTGTTTGTTTTTTGGCTTTGCTTTGTTTTGTTACCCTTTTCTTCTCTTTTATTCCCCCTTTCTCCTTCCAAAGGGAAATTTATAACACCTAGATAGACTCCCCTAGTTCCATTTTTTCTTTTCTTTTCTCTTCCTTTTTCTCATTTTGCTTTTGTTTTTGTTTCTGTTTTTCTTTTATTCTCCCTTATCTTTTCATATATCTACAACAGAACAATATTACTGGCATAATCTCGTTCAGCCTCACAATTTTGGGGGGGGGGGATGGTTGGTACCAACACTAGACAGTCGAATGAACATTTAGTGGAAATAAAAAAATGATCAGACTGAAACACCAAACCCATACTCAACGACAACAGAATTGATACCCAATTTACAAAAAGCTGTACAAGTGGGGAACAGCTACACTAGCATTATGGGGGCTAAAAAAGGGAGATATGGGAGGCATGCTGGGAGCAGAAGTAGAGGGCAGACAACACTAGTGGTGGGAATGCCCCTCAATCATTGTCACTATATGCCTTAAATACCTCTGTGAAATAATTGTAATTCACTTTGACCACAATAAAATTTAAAATATAAAAAGAAAATATTTTGTTAAAGATTTTTACATCGATATTTAGGAATATCAATTAGGAATATTGATCTAAAATGATCTTTTCTGGAAATGTCTCTGAGTAGTACAGTAATGTTAGATTCATAGAAAGTTTTAGAAAGGATACCTTTGTCTTTGATGTTTTGGAAGAACTTAGGAGTAAAGGTAGTAAATATTCTTTGAAATTTTTGTTTTGTTTTGTTTTTGGGACACACCCATTGAAGCTCAGGGATTACTCCTGGCTATGCACTCAGAAATTGCTCCTGGCTTGGGGAGACCATATGGGATGCTGGTAGATCTGTATGCACTAGGCTAGCACTTGCAAGACAGATGCCTTACCTCTAGCGCCACTGCTATGGACTTTCTTTGAAGTTTTGATAGAACAGTGAACCCATCTGAATCAAGACTTTTGATCGTGGGGAAATTCTTTGTTACTGTTTCATTTTCCTTACTTGTGACTGACTTAAGATTTTCTACTTTCTCCTCATTCAGCTTTAGGAAATTATAAGTCTAAGAATATATCCTTCTAGGTTTCTCCAGCTTATTAGTATAAATATATTCATAGTAACTCTCATCATTTGAATAACTGAACTGCCCATTGTAATTTTTCCTTCTCTTATCTCTGATCCAAATTATTTGAATATTTTCTACATTTTTTTTTATCATGAGTCTACTTACTGGTTTATTTATCTTATTTATTTCATAGAACCAACTCTTCATTTTCATTGATACTTTGAATTGCTTTCTTGGATTTTATCTTGTTGATTTCTGCTCTTATTTTTTTTTTTTACTAGTTCCCTCTTTCTACTACAATTTGGGTTCATTTCCTGTTACTTCTATAACTTTTTATTTACTTTACTTAAAAACATTTAAATAGTTGAAACAGTTGACTGTAATACATTTGTTGACTGATAAGTGATAGCAAAGTTATTTATAAAAAAAGAATAGAAAGGAAAAAGACAAGGAAAAGAAGAGAAAAAGAAAAAATGAATAAGGACAATGACAAACCAATCTATGAAAAACCACTGTATCACCAATGTGGTCATTAAGTTGTTGGCAGAAGTTTTTCAAAGCTCTTGTTGATAACTAAACATTCTGTAATTTCATTTTATTTTGAACATTAAGTGACTCTAGCTACATATTGGCATCTAAATTGGTGTGTTCCTATGGGAACGATAGTATTAAAGAAATGAAGTTGTGTAAGTGGTAAAAGTGGAGTGTTGAAATTTCTCACTACACTTGTATTTTCATCAGTGCATTTCTTTATTTTTTTAGCAGAAGCTTTATGAACTTTGCTGGATATTCAATTGCTATATAAATGTTGATGATAGTATTCTTGATCTATCTTGATTATAGTATTCTTGATTGTTCCCTTAACAAATAAGTACTATCCATCACTATCTCTAATTTATTTCATTATGTTTAATGATGGTTTGATATAAGCATGGCTATCTCCTTTCATTGACTTGTATGATTATTTTCTTTTCTTTTACTCTGAATCTGCATGTATCCTGTGAATTTAGTTGTGTTTCCTACAGGCAAAAATGGACGGATATTCTTTCCTGAATGCATCAAGCTACCCAATGATTTTTTTTTTTTTTTTTTGGATTTTGGGCCACACCCGGTAACGCTCAGGGGTTACTCCTGGCTATGCGCTCAGAAGTCGCTCCTGGCTTGGGGGACCATATGGGACGCTGGGGGATCGAACAGCGGTCCGTCTCCTAGGCTAGCGCAGGTAAGGCAGGCACCTTACCTCCAGCGCCACCGCCCGGCCCTACCCAATGATTTTTTATAGGGGAGTTTAGTTCATTGACATTGAGAGAGAATAATAATATAAAGGATTTTGTTGTCATTTTTATGCATATATATGTAATCTAGTTGTTTTTGCAAGAGTCTGTTTTTCATAGGTAACTTTTCAGTAATTCTCAGAAGACTGGTTTATTTGTCACAAATGCTGCCAGTTTTTGTTTGTCCCCCTAAGTCTAAATGATGTCTCTACAGGGTAATGGAATTTAGGCAAGAAGTTTTTTTTTTTTTCATTCAATACTTTGAATATGTCATTCCACTCTGTCCTTGCCTGTAAGATAACATATTAAAGGTTGTTATTCTTGTGTTGTTTCCCTTATATTTTAATTTTTTGTTTATTTTTGGGCCACACCTGGTGTTGCTTAGGGATAACTTAGCTTTGTGGTTAGAAGTTATTCCAGGCAGGCTTCAGGGATGATATAGGATGTTGGGGATTGGACCCAAGTCAATCCTGTGCAAGGCAAACACCCTACCCACTGTACTATTGCTCTGGCCAACAATATTTTAGGGGTTTTATCTCTTAGTGCTTTAAATAATCTGTCTTTATCTTTGATTTTACCATTTTGATCACTATGTATTTGGCTTTTTTGTTTGTTTTGTTTTGAATGGTGAAACAAAGTTTTTATTGCAATTGATTTAGAAAGATGAGAGAAAAAGGGAGAACTACTTATTTAAGAAAGAACACAGGGGCACTGCACTGATGCAGCAACAGGGCATTTGCTTTGCACGTGGCTGATCCAGGATGGACCTTGGTTCAATACCCCAGCGTCTCATATGGTTCCCCAAGCCAGGAGCAATTTTTGAGCACAAGACCAGGAGTAACCCCTGAGTGTCACTGCATGTTGCCAATCCCCATCCCACACCCCCAAAAAAGAAAGAACACAAGCTTCCCCAGAGTGGAAATAGGCAAGCAAAAAAACATTGAGACCAAGTTTGATACATGGTCAAGGGAGAAGATGGATTTAAATAAAATGTTTTTGTGTCTATTTTGTTTGTTACTTTTTGGGCCTTTTGAAATTTCCACCAGCCAATCTTCTTCTTTCCCTCTTTTTTTTATATCCTTCCAGTATTCCTATGCTTTGAATATTATTTCTTTTGCTATTATCTTCACAAATCTTCCTTTCATTTATCTTTCTTTTCTTTCATAACTTCATTTTTGGTGAAGGCATTTTGTCCTTGGTATAACTGATACAGTCCTCCTTATATAGAACTATGTTGCTGTGATGTTTTATTGTATTTTTTAACTCCTTCAGTTCCATTTTTGTGGATCCTTTGATACTCTGGGTCAGTTCATATTTCAGTTTTTGAATTGTTATTACAGTAATTGCTTTATTTTCATGGCTATTGCCTGGGGCATTATTCCTCAGAGATAGGATTTGAGAAGGTTTTAAGTTTGATAATTTGTCAGGATAGTGTCCCTGTCTTCCAGAACATGTAAATTCCTTTGTTTCTTCATTGTACTTAATGATTATAGATGTTTTAATTTGAGCTTCAGATCCCAATTGCCTGAAACCTGAAGTTTTTCTTTTTTTTTTTTTTTTTTATTTTTTTTTTTAATGCATAATTTTTTTTTATTTAAACACCTTGATTACATACATGATTGGGTTTGGGTTTCAGTCATAAAAGGAACACCACCCATCACCAGTGCAACATTCCCATCACCCAAGTCCCAAATCTCCCTCCTCCCCACCCAACCCCCGCCTGTACCCTAAACAGGCTCTACATTTCCCTCATACATTCTCAATATTAGGACAGTTCAAAATGTAGTTATTTCTCTAACTAAACTCATCACTCTTTGTGGTGAGCTTCCTGAGGTGAGCTGGAACTTCCAGCTCTTTTCTCTTTTGTGTCTGAAAATTATTATTACCAGGGTGTCTTTCATTTTTCTTAAAACCCATAGATGAGTGAGACCATTCTGCGTTTTTCTCTCTCTCTCTGACTTATTTCACTCAGCATAATAGATTCCATGTACATCCATGTATAGGAAAATTTCATGACTTCATCTCTCCTGACAGCTGCATAATATTCCATTGTGTATATGTACCACAGTTTCTTTAGCCATTCGTCTGTTGAAGGGCATCTTGGTTGTTTCCAGAGTCTTGCTATGGTAAATAGAGCTGCAATGAATATAGGTGTAAGGAAGGGGTTTTTGTATTGCATTTTTGTGTTCCTAGGGTATATTCCTAGGAGTGGTATAGCTGGATCGTATGGGAGCTCGATTTCCAGTTTTTGGAGGAATCTCCATATCGCTTTCCATAAAGGTTGAACTAGACAGCATTCCCACCAGCAGTGGATAAGAGTTCCTTTCTCTCCACATCCCCGCCAACACTGTTTATTCTCATTCTTTGTGATGTGTGCCATTCTCTGGGGTGTGAGGTGGTATCTCATCGTTGTTTTGATTTGCATCTCCCTGATGATTAGTGATGTGGAACATTTTTTCATGTGTCTTTTGGCCATGCGTATTTCTTCTTTGTCAAAGTGTTTGTTCATTTCTTCTCCCCATTTTTTGATGGGGTTAGATGTTTTTTTCTTGTAAAGTTCTGTCAGTGCCTTGTATATTTTGGAGATTAGCCCCTTATCTGATGGGTATTGGGTGAATAGTTTCTCCCACTCAGTGGGTGGCTCTTGTATCCTGGGCACTATTTCCTTTGAGGTGCAGAAGCTTCTCAGCTTAATAAATTCCCATCTGTTAATCTCTGCTTTCACTTGCTTGGAGAGTGCAGTTTCCTCCTTGAAGATGCCTGTAATGTCCTGTAGTGTTTTGCCTATGTGATGTTCTATATATCTTATGGTTTTGGGGCTGATATCGAGGTCTTTAATCCATTTGGATTTTACCTTTGTACATGATGTTAGCTGGGGGTCTAAGTTTAATTTTTTGCAAGTGGCTATCCAATTGTGCCAACACCACTTGTTGAAGAGGCTTTCCCTGCTCCATTTAGGATTTCCTGCTCCTTTATCAAAAATTAGATGGTTGTATGTCTGGGGAACATTTTCTGAGTATTCAAGTCTATTCCACTGATCTGAGGACCTATCCTTATTCCAATACCATGCTGTTTTGATAACTGTTGCTTTGTAGTACAGTTTAAAGTTGGGAAAAGTAATTCCTCCCATATTCTTTTTCCCAATGATTGCTTTAGCTATTCGAGGGTGTTTATTGTTCCAAATGAATTTCAAGAGTGTCTGATCCACTTCTTTGAAGAATGTCATGGGTATCTTTAGAGGGATGGCATTAAATCTGTATAATGCCTTGGGGAGTATTGACATTTTAATGATGTTAATCCTGCCAATCCATGAGCAGGGTATGTGTTTCCATTTCCGTGTGTCCTCTCTTATTTCTTGGAGCAGAGTTTTATAGTTTTCTTTGTATAGGTCCTTCACATATTTAGTCAAGTTGATTCCAAGATATTTGAGTTTGTGTGGTACTATTGTGAATGGGGTTGTTTTCTTTTTTTTTTTTTTTTTTTTTTTTTGGTTTTTGGGCCACACCCGGTAACGCTCAGGGGTTACTCCTGGCTATGCGCTCAGAAGTCGCTCCTGGCTTGGGGGACCATATGGGACGCCGGGGGATCGAACCGCGGTCCGTCTCCTAGGCTAGCGCAGGTAAGGCAGGCACCTTACCTCCAGCGCCACCGCCCGGCCCCCGGGTTGTATTCTTAATGTCCATTTCATCCTTATTACTATTGGTATATAGAAAGGCCATTGATTTTTGTGTGTTAATTTTGTAGCCTGCCACCTTGCTATATGAGTCTATTGTTTCTAGAAGCTTTTTGATAGAGTCTTTAGGGTTTTCTAAGTAGAGTATCATGTCATCTGCAAACAGTGAGAGCTTGACTTCTTCCTTTCCTATCTGGATTCCCTTGATATCCTTTTCTTGCCTAATCGCTATAGCAAGTACTTCCAGTGCTATGTTGAATAGGAGTGGTGAGAGAGGACAGCCTTGTCTTGTGCCAGAATTTAGAGGGAAGGCTTTCAGTTTTTCTCCATTGAGGATAATATTTGCCACTGGCTTGTGGTAGATGGCCTTCACTATATTGAGAAAGGTTCCCTCCATTCCCATCTTGCTGAGAGTTTTGATCAAGAATGGGTGTTGGACCTTATCAAATGCTTTCTCTGCATCTATTGATATGATCATGTGGTTTTTATTTTTCTTATTATTGATGTTGTGTATTATGTTGATCGATTTACGGATGTTAAACCAGCCTTGCATTCCTGGGATGAAACCTACTTGATCGTAGTGGATGATCTTCTTAACGAGGCATTGAATCCTATTTGCCAGGATTTTGTTGAGGATCTTTGCATCTGCATTCATCAGTGATATTGGTCTGTAATTTTCTTTTTTGGTAGCGTCTCTGTCTGGTTTAGGTATCAAGGTGATGTTGGCTTCATAAAAGCTATTTGGAAGTGTTTCTGTTTGTTCAATTTCATGAAAGAGTCTTGCCAAGATTGGCAGTAGTTCCTCTTGGAAAGTTTGATAGAATTCATTAGTAAATCCATCTGGACCTGGGCTTTTGTTTTTCGGCAGACATTTGATTACTGTTTTAATTTCATCAATGGTGATGGGGGGTGTTTAGATATGCTACATCCTCTTCCTTCAACCGTGGAAGATTATAAGAGTCCAAGAATTTATCCATTTCTTCCAGGTTCTCATTTTTAGTGGCGTAGAGATTTTCAAAGTAGTTTCTGATTACCCTTTGAATCTCTGTCATATCAGTAGTGATCTCTCCTTTTTCATTCCTGATACGAGTTATCAAGTTTCTTTCTCTCTTTCTTTGTTAGGTTTGCCAGTGGTCTATCAATCTTGTTTATTTTTTCAAAGAACCAACTTCTGCTTTCGTTGATCTTTCGGATTGTTTTTTGAGTTTCCACTTCGTTGATTTCTGCTCTCAACTTTGTTATTTCCTTCTGTCTTCCTATTCTTGGGTCCTTTTGTTGAGCATTTTCTAGTTCTATTAGCTGTGTCATTAAGCTACTCAGGTAAGCTCCTTCTTCCTTCCTGATGTGTGCTTGCAAAGCTATAAATTTTCCTCTCAGTACTGCTTTTGCTGTGTCCCATAAGTTCTGATAGTTTGTGTCTTTATTGTCATTTGTTTCCAGGAACCTTTTTGATTTCCTCCTTGATTTCATCTCGGACCCACTGGTTATTGAGCATGAGGCTGTTTAACTTCCAGGTGTTAAAGTGTTTCTTCTGAGTCCCTTTGGAGTTCACAAATAATTTCAGAGCCTTGTGGTCAGCGAAGGTAGTCTGCAAAATTTCTATCCTCTTGATCTTATGGAGGTATGTTTTATGTGCCAGCATGTAGTCTATCCTGGAGAATGTCCCATGTACATTGGAGAAGAATGTGTATCCAGGTTTCTGGGGATGGAGTGTCCTATATATATCCACTAGGCCTCTTTCTTCCATTTCTCTCCTCAGGTCTAGTATATTCTTGTTGGGTTTCAGTCTGGTTGACCTGTCCAGTGTTGACAAAGCCGTGTTAAGGTCCCCCACAATTATTGTGTTGTTGTTGATATTATTTTTCAGATTTGTCAACAGTTGTATTAAATATTTTGCTGGCCCCTCATTCGGTGCATATATGTTTAGGAGAGTGAATTCTTCCTGCTCTACGTACCCCTTGATTAATATAAAATGTCCGTCTTTGTCCCTTACAACCTTCCTGAGTATAAAGTTTGCATTATCTGATATTAGTATGGCCACTCCAGCTTTTTTATGGGTGTTGTTTGCTTGGATAACTTTTCTCCAGCCTTTTATTTTGAGTCTATGTTTGTTCTGACTATTCAGGTGCGTTTCTTGTAGGCAGCAGAAGGTTGGATTGAGTTTTTTGATCCATTTAGCCACTCTGTGTCTCTTAACTGGTGCATTTAGTCCATTGACGTTGAGAGAAAGAATTGTCCTGGGATTTAACGCCATCTTTATTTCAAAATTTGGTGTGTCTTTTGGGTAGTCTTGTGTTAGATTAGGTCTTTCAGTTTTTCTCTTAAGACTGGTTTTGTGTCTGTGAAGTTTCTGAGCTGTTTTTTGTCTGTGAAACCATGTATTCTTCCATCAAACCGGAAAGTGAGTTTTGCTGGGTATAGTATTCTGGGTGAAGCATTCATTTCATTCAGTCTTGTCACAATATCCCACCACTGCTTTCTGGCATTGAGCGTTTCTGGTGACAGGTCTGCTGTAAATCTCAGGGAAGCTTGCTTGAACATGATTTCCCCTTTTGATCTTGCTGTTTTCAGAATTCTGTCTCTATCTGTGGGATTTGTCATTGTGAGGGGGACTGTGTCTTGGGGTGGTTTTTCTGGGGTCTCTTTTGGTTGGTACTCTTCGGGCATGCAGGATTTGATCACATATATTCTTTAGCTCTGGAAGTTTCTCTTTAATGATGTTCTTGACCATTGATTCTTCCTGGAAATTTTCTTCCTGGGTCTCTGGGACTCCAATGATTCTTAAGTTGTTTCTGTTGATCTTATCATAGACTTCTATTTTCGTCTGTTCCCATTCTTTGACTAATTTTTCCATTGTCTGCTCATTTGCTTTAAGTTTTTTGTCCAATCTCTCCTGCTGTATGGAATTGTTATGTATCTCATCTTCCACAGCACCAAGTCTATTCTCAGCTACTGATACCCTGTCCCAGAGCTTATCCATTTTGTCATTCACTTCGTTTACTGACTTTTTCAGTCCTGTTAGTTGACATGTTATTTCAGTTTGGAGTTTTGTCACTTCTGCCTTCATATTTTCTTGGTTCTTATTAGTGTTCTGTTCAACTCGATCCATGGTTTCTTGGAGTCTGTTGAGCACCTTCCATATTGCTAGTCTAAAGTCCTTATCTGAGAGGTTGATTAGTTGTTCAGTCATTATCTGGTCCTCAGAATTGTCATCTTCATTCTCTATGTCTGATGCTGGCCTGCGTTGTTTCCCCATTGTCACACTTGTATTGTGGGTTTTTCTACGTGTTGTGGTGGTATTCATTGTCTATATGATGTAGGCAGCACACTCCTATGGCTCCTCCCTTTCTGGATGGGCTGACTTGCCTCTAAGGGAGGGGAGTCCTCCGTGGATGAAGCCTCACACTGGGTCAAATCTTAGGCCCGAGCATGCAACAGAGAAGACAGTCCAGAGAGAAATGTTTGCTTCTGTGATATAGCGCCGTTCTTACTGTGATTTTTCCTTCTTGTTGCAATGGAGTTCTTTTCTTAGAAAGAGTGCACGGCCGCGTAGCGAAGCGGAGCGGTCATGCTCCTCTGGAGCCTCTTTTTGCCCCACTCGCAAGAGTTTCACGCAAGAGGACAGTAGACAGACATAGACAGGTCACACTCACAGTCTTTCACAGCTGAGCCCCACTGGGCCGGTGTACTTTCGCGGATTTTCCCCGCCTGGTGTCACACACAGGGAGCCAGCTTTTTGCAAAGGTTAGCCGGTTTTTATGCTCTGAAGTCCCTCCCTGAAAATGGCGTCTGGGCGAGCGAGGTTTCTGGAGTCTCTTTTTGCCCCACTCGCAAGAGTTTCACGCAAGAGGACAGTAGACAGACATAGACAGGTCACACTCACAGTCTTTCACAGCTGAGCCCCACTGGGCCGGTGTACTTTCGCGGATTTTCCCCGCCTGGTGTCACACACAGGGAGCCAGCTTTTGCAAAGGTTAGCCGGTTTTTATGCTCTGAAGTCCCTCCCTGAAAATGGCGTCTGGGCGAGCGAGGTTTCTGGAGTCTCTTTTTGCCCCACTCGCAAGAGTTTCACGCAAGAGGACAGTAGACAGACATAGACAGGTCACACTCACAGTCTTTCACAGCTGAGCCCCACTGGGCCGGTGTACTTTCGCGGATTTTCCCCGCCTGGTGTCACACACAGGGAGCCAGCTTTTGCAAAGGTTAGCCGGTTTTTATGCTCTGAAGTCCCTCCCTGAAAATGGCGTCTGGGCGAGCGAGGTTTCTGGAGTCTCTTTTTGCCCCACTCGCAAGAGTTTCACGCAAGAGGACAGTAGACAGACATAGACAGGTCACACTCACAGTCTTTCACAGCTGAGCCCCACTGGGCCGGTGTACTTTCGCGGATTTTCCCCGCCTGGTGTCACACACAGGGAGCCAGCTTTTGCAAAGGTTAGCCGGTTTTTATGCTCTGAAGTCCCTCCCTGAAAATGGCGTCTGGGTGAGCGAGGTTTCTGGAGGCTCTTTTTGCCCCACTCGCAAGAGTTTCACGCAAGAGGACAGTAGACAGACATAGACAGGTCACACTCACAGTCTTTCACAGCTGAGCCCCACTGGGCCGGTGTACTTTCGCGGATTTTCCCCGCCTGGTGTCACACACAGGGAGCCAGCTTTTGCAAAGGTTAGCCGGTTTTTATGCTCTGAAGTCCCTCCCTGAAAATGGCGTCTGGGCGAGCGAGGTTTCTGGAGGCTCTTTTTGCCCCACTCGCAAGAGTTTCACGCAAGAGGACAGTAGACAGACATAGACAGGTCACACTCACAGTCTTTCACAGCTGAGCCCCACTGGGCCGGTGTACTTTCGCGGATTTTCCCCGCCTGGTGTCACACACAGGGAGCCAGCTTTTGCAAAGGTTAGCCGGTTTTTATGCTCTGAAGTCCCTCCCTGAAAATGGCGTCTGGGCGAGCGAGGTTTCTGGAGTCTCTTTTTGCCCCACTCGCAAGAGTTTCACGCAAGAGGACAGTAGACAGACATAGACAGGTCACACTCACAGTCTTTCACAGCTGAGCCCCACTGGGCCGGTGTACTTTCGCGGATTTTCCCCGCCTGGTGTCACACACAGGGAGCCAGCTTTTGCAAAGGTTAGCCGGTTTTTATGCTCTGAAGTCCCTCCCTGAAAATGGCGTCTGGGCGAGCGAGGTTTCTGGAGTCTCTTTTTGCCCCACTCGCAAGAGTTTCACGCAAGAGGACAGTAGACAGACATAGACAGGTCACACTCACAGTCTTTCACAGCTGAGCCCCACTGGGCCGGTGTACTTTCGCGGATTTTCCCCGCCTGGTGTCACACACAGGGAGCCAGCTTTTGCAAAGGTTAGCCGGTTTTTATGCTCTGAAGTCCCTCCCTGAAAATGGCGTCTGGGCGAGCGAGGTTTCTGGAGTCTCTTTTTGCCCCACTCGCAAGAGTTTCACGCAAGAGGACAGTAGACAGACATAGACAGGTCACACTCACAGTCTTTCACAGCTGAGCCCCACTGGGCCGGTGTACTTTCGCGGATTTTCCCCGCCTGGTGTCACACACAGGGAGCCAGCTTTTGCAAAGGTTAGCCGGTTTTTATGCTCTGAAGTCCCTCCCTGAAAATGGCGTCTGGGCGAGCGAGGTTTCTGGAGTCTCTTTTTGCCCCACTCGCAAGAGTTTCACGCAAGAGGACAGTAGACAGACATAGACAGGTCACACTCACAGTCTTTCACAGCTGAGCCCCACTGGGCCGGTGTACTTTCGCGGATTTTCCCCGCCTGGTGTCACACACAGGGAGCCAGCTTTTGCAAAGGATAGCCGGTTTTTATGCTCTGAAGTCCCTCCCTGAAAATGGCGTCTGGGCGAGCGAGGTTTCTGGAGTCTCTTTTTGCCCCACTCGCAAGAGTTTCACGCAAGAGGACAGTAGACAGACATAGACAGGTCACACTCACAGTCTTTCACAGCTGAGCCCCACTGGGCCGGTGTACTTTCGCGGATTTTCCCCGCCTGGTGTCACACACAGGGAGCCAGCTTTTGCAAAGGTTAGCCGGTTTTTATGCTCTGAAGTCCCTCCCTGAAAATGGCGTCTGGGCGAGCGAGGTTTCTGGAGTCTCTTTTTGCCCCACTCGCAAGAGTTTCACGCAAGAGGACAGTAGACAGACATAGACAGGTCACACTCACAGTCTTTCACAGCTGAGCCCCACTGGGCCGGTGTACTTTCGTGGATTTTCCCCGCCTGGTGTCACACACAGGGAGCCAGCTTTTGCAAAGGTTAGCCGGTTTTTATGCTCTGAAGTCCCTCCCTGAAAATGGCGTCTGGGCGAGCGAGGTTTCTGGAGGCTCTTTTTGCCCCACTCGCAAGAGTTTCACGCAAGAGGACAGTAGACAGACATAGACAGGTCACACTCACAGTCTTTCACAGCTGAGCCCCACTGGGCCGGTGTACTTTCGCGGATTTTCCCCGCCTGGTGTCACACACAGGGAGCCAGCATTTGCAAAGGTTAGCCGGTTTTTATGCTCTGAAGTCCCTCCCTGAAAATGGCGTCTGGGCGAGCGAGGTTTCTGGAGGCTCTTTTTGCCCCACTTGCAAGAGTTTCACACAAGAGGACAGTAGACAGACATAGACAGGTCACACTCACAGTCTTTCACAGCTGAGCCCCACTGGGCCAGTGTACTTTCGCGGATTTTCCCCGCCTGGTGTCACACACAGGGAGCCAGCTTTTGCAAAGGTTAGCCGGTTTTTATGCTCTCTCCCAAACAGCTTTTATGAAGCCAACATCACCTTGATACCAAAATCAGACAGAGACGCTGCCAAAAAAGAAAATTACAGACCAATATCCCTGATGAATGCTGATGCAAAGATCTTCAACAAAATCCTGGCAAATAGGATCCAATGCATCATCAAGAAGATCATACACTACGACCAAGTAGGTTTCATCCCAGGAAAGCAAGGATGGTTTAACATCCGTAAAACTATCAACATCATACACAACATCAACAACAAGAAAAATAAAAATCACATGATCATATCAATAGATGCAGAGAAAGCAGTTGATAAGGTCCAACACCCATTCTTGATCAAAACTCTCAGCAAGATGGGAATGGAAGGAACCTTTCTCAATCTAGTTGAAACCATCTACCACAGGCCAATGGCAAATATTATCCTCAATGGAGAAAAACTAAAAGCCTTTCCTCTAAATTCTGGTACAAGACAAGGCTGTCCGCTCTCACCACTCCTCTTCAACATAGTACTGGAAGTTCTTGCTATAGTGATCAGGCAAGAAAAAGATATCAAGGGAATCCAGATAGGAAAGGAAAAATTCAAGCTCTCATTGTTTGCAGATGACATGATACTCTACTTAGAAAACCCTAAAGACTCTACCAAAAAGCTTCTAGAAACAACAGATTCATATAGCAAAGTGGCAGGCTACAAAATCAACCTACAAAAATCAATGGCCCTTTTATACACCAATAATGATAGGGAAGAGATGGAAGTCAGGAAGGCAATCCATTCACAATAGTGCCACACAAATACAAATATCTTGGAGTCAACTTGAACAAAGACGTGAAGGACCTATACAAAGAAAACTATAAAGCCCTGCTCCAAGAAATAAGAGAGGACACACAGAAATGGAAACACGTACCCTGCTCATGGATTGGCAGGATTAACATCATTAAAATGGCACTACTCCCCAAAGCATTATATAGATTTAATGTGATCACCTTAAAAATACCCATGACATTCTTCAAAGAAGTGGATCAAACACTTATGAAGTTCATCTGAAATAAAAAACACCCTCGAATAGCTAAAGCACTCATAGGATAAAGGAAAATGGGAGGCATTATTTTCCCCAACTTTAAACTGTACTACAAAGCAATAGTTATAAAAACAGCATGGTATTGGAATAAAGACAAACCCTCAGATCAGTGGAATAGGTTTGAGTTCTCAGAGAACGTTACCCAGACATACAATTACTTAACTTTTGATAAAGGAGCAAGAAATCCTAAGTGGAGCAGGGACAATCTCTTCAACAAGTGGTACTGGCAGAACTGGTTAGCCACTTGCAAAAAAGCGAACATAGACCCCAGTTAACATCATGTACGAAGGTAAAATCCAAATGGATTAAAGACCTTGATATCAGACCTGATACCATAAGGTATATAGAACAACACGTCAGTAAAACATTCCATGACATTGAGACTAAAGGCATCTTCAAGGAGGAAACTGCACTTTCCAAACAAGTGAAAGCAGATCTCAACAGATGGGAATACATTAAACTGAGAAGCTTCTGCACCTCAAAAGAAATAGTGCCCAGGATACAAGTGTCACCCACCGAGTTGGGAGAAACTATTCACCCAACACACTTCAGAAAAGGGGCTAATATCCAAAATATACAGGGCACTGACGGAACTTTACAAGAAAGAAACCTCTAATCCAATCAAAGAATAGGGAGAAGAAATGAACAAACACTTTGATAAAAAAAAAAAAAGAAATACAAATATCCAAAAGTACATGAAAAAATGCTCCTCGTCACTAATCATCAGGGAGATGCAAATCAAAACAATGATGAGATACCACCTCACACTGCAGTGATTGGCGCACATCACAAAAATGAGAACAATCAATACTGGTGGGGATGTGGAGAGAAAGGAACTCTTATCCACTGCTTGTGGGAATGCATCTAGTCCAACTTCTATGGATAGCGATATGGAGATTCCTCCAAAATCTGAAAATTGAGCTCCCATTCAACCCAGCTATTCTACTCCTAGGGATATAGCCTAAGAACACAAGAATATAATACAAAAACCCCTTCCTCACACCTATATTTATTGCCCCACTATTCACAATAGCCAGGCTCTGGAAACAACCAAGATGCCCTTCCTTCAACAGACAAATGGCTAAAAAAAACTGTGGTACATATACACAATGGAATATTATGCAGCCATCAGGAGAGATGAAGTCATGAAATTTTCCTATACATGGATGTACATGGAATCTATCATGCTGAGTGAAATAAGTCAGAGGGAGAGAGATAGATGCAGAATAGTCTCACTCATCTATGGGTTTTAAGAAAAATAAAAGTCTTTTTTGTAATAATCCTCAGAGACAATGAGAGGAGGGCTGGAACACCAGCTCACTCCATGAAGCTCACTACAAAGAGTGGTGAGTACAGCTATAGAAATAACTACACAGACCTCCTTCCTGGGAGCCGGGAGTCTAGCAGGAGGAGGTTTGGCAGGCCCCCGCCATGCCGGAGGCCTGCTTGGCCAGGCCTAGGATGGGTGCAGGACTTGGGTAACCCCAGCACCCCTCTGCCGCCTTGCTCCAGATCTCCAGGGCTTCCCCGGGCCACACGCCTGGGCAAGCCGGTGAGTTGGGCCCCTTGGTGGAGCCTGAAGGTACCCTAGGCCTTCCCCCACTATCCATGCGGCTCCTTAGGGAGGGTCTGGGTGGGGCTCTGAGCTTCTGGTCTCCCAGCTTCTTGAAGGATCTCTCCTTCCTGGGAGCCGGGAGTCTAGCAGGAGGAGGTTTGGCAGGCCTAGGGGGGGTGCAGGACTTGGGTAACCCCAGCACCCCTCTGCCGCCTTGCTCCAGATCTCCAGGGCTTCCCCGGGCCACACGCCTGGGCAAGCCGGTGAGTTGGGCCCCTTGGTGGAGCCTGAAGGTACCCTAGGCCTCCCCCACTATCCATGCGGCTCCTTAGGGAGGGTCTGGGTGGGGCTCTGAGCTTCTGGTCTCCCAGCTTCTTGAAGGATCTCTCCTTCCTGGGAGCCGGGAGTCTAGCAGGAGGAGGTTTGGCTGGCACTGGTAATCTCTGTCCAGTCTACATTTTCAAAATCGCGCGGGGGCAATAGCCCCCGCGCGCACAAGAAACATTAGTAGTACTCTCACAAGAAACATTACTAGTACTCTCACAAGAAACATTAATAGTACTCTCACAAGAAACATTACTAGTACTCTCACAAGAAACATTAATAGTACTCTCACAAGAAACATTAATAGTACTCTCACAAGAAACATTAATAGTACTCTCACAAGAAACATTACTAGTACTCTCACAAGAAACATTCCATGACATTGAGACTAAAGGCATCTTCAAGGAAGAAACTGCACTCTCCAAGCAAGTGAAAGCAGAAATTGACAGATGGGAATATATTAAGCTGAGAAGCTTCTGCACCTCAAAGGAAATAGTGCCCAAGATACAAGAGCCACCCACTGAGTGGGAGAAACTATTCACCCAATACCCATCAGATAAGGGGCTAATCTCCAAAATATACAAGGCACTGACAGAACTTTACAAGAAAAAAACATCTAATCCCATCAAAAAATGGGGAGAAGAAATGAACAGACACTTTGACAAAGAAGAAATACAGATGGCCAAAAGACACATGAAAAAGTGCTCCACATCACTAATCATCAGGGAGATGCAAATCAAAACAACGATGAGATACCACCTCACACCACAGAGAATGGCACACATCACAAAGAATGAGAATAAACAGTGTTGGCAGGGATGTGGGGAGAAAGGAACTCTTATCCACTGCTGGTGGGAATGCCGTCTAGTTCAACCTTTATGGAAAGCGATATGGAGATTCCTCCAAAAACTGGAAATCGAGCTCCCATACGATCCAGCTATACCACTCCTAGGAATATACCCTAGGAACACAAAAATACAATACAAAAACCCCTTCCTTACACCTATATTCATTGCAGCTCTATTTACCATAGCAAGACTCTGGAAACAACCAAGATGCCCTTCAACAGACGAATGGCTAAAGAAACTGTGGTACATATACACAATGGAATATTATGCAGCTGTCAGGAGAGATGAAGTCATGAAATTTTCCTATACATGGATGTACATGGAATCTATTATGCTGAGTGAAATAAGTCAGAGAGAGAGAGAAAACGCAGAATGGTCTCACACATTTATGGGTTTTAAGAAAAATGAAAGACATTCTTGCAATAATAACTTTCAGACACAAAAGAGAAAAGATCTGGAAGTTCCAGCTCACCTCAGGAAGCTCATCACAAAGAGTGATGAGTTTAGTTGGATAAATAACTACATTTTGAACTGTCCTAATAATGAGAATGTATGAGGGAAATTGAGAACCTGTTTAGAGTACAGGCAGGGGTCGGGTGGGGAGGAGGGAGACTTGGGACATTGGTGATGGGAATGTTGCACTGGTGATGGGTGGTGTTAAAAAAAAAAAAAGAAACATTACTAGTACTCTCACAAGAAACATTACTAGTACTCTCACAAGAAACATTACTAGTACTCTCACAAGAAACATTACTAGTACTCTCACAAGAAACATTAATAGTACTCTCACAAGAAACATTACTAGTACTCTCACAAGAAACATTACTAGTACTCTCACAAGAAACATTACTAGTACTCTCACAAGAAACATTACTAGTACTCTCACAAGAAACATTACTAGTACTCTCACAAGAAACATTACTAGTACTCTCACAAGAAACATTACTAGTACTCTCACAAGAAACATTACTAGTACTCTCACAAGAAACATTACTAGTACTCTCACAAGAAACATTACTAGTACTCTCACAAGAAACATTACTAGTACTCTCACAAGAAACATTAATAGTACTCTCACAAGAAACATTACTAGTACTCTCACAAGAAACATTACTAGTACTCTCACAAGAAACATTACTAGTACTCTCACAAGAAACATTACTAGTACTCTCACAAGAAACATTAATAGTACTCTCACAAGAAACATTACTAGTACTCTCACAAGAAACATTACTAGTACTCTCACAAGAAACATTACTAGTACTCTCACAAGAAACATTACTAGTACTCTCACAAGAAACATTACTAGTACTCTCACAAGAAACATTACTAGTACTCTCACAAGAAACATTACTAGTACTCTCACAAGAAACATTACTAGTACTCTCACAAGAAACATTAATGGTACTCTCACAAGAAACATTACTAGTACTCTCACAAGAAACATTAATGGTACTCTCACAAGAAACATTACTAGTACTCTCACAAGAAACATTAATGGTACTCTCACAAGAAACATTACTAGTACTCTCACAAGAAACATTAATGGTACTCTCACAAGAAACATTACTAGTACTCTCACAAGAAACATTAATGGTACTCTCACAAGAAACATTACTAGTACTCTCACAAGAAACATTAATGGTACTCTCACAAGAAACATTACTAGTACTCTCACAAGAAACATTACTAGTACTCTCACAAGAAACATTACTAGTACTCTCACAAGAAACATTACTAGTACTCTCACAAGAAACATTACTAGTACTCTCACAAGAAACATTACTAGTACTCTCACAAGAAACATTACTAGTACTCTCACAAGAAACATTACTAGTACTCTCACAAGAAACATTACTAGTACTCTCACAAGAAACATTACTAGTACTCTCACAAGAAACATTACTAGTACTCTCACAAGAAACATTACTAGTACTCTCACAAGAAACATTAATAGTACTCTCACAAGAAACATTACTAGTACTCTCACAAGAAACATTAATAGTACTCTCACAAGAAACATTACTAGTACTCTCACAAGAAACATTAATAGTACTCTCACAAGAAACATTACTAGTACTCTCACAAGAAACATTACTAGTACTCTCACAAGAAACATTACTAGTACTCTCACAAGAAACATTAATAGTACTCTCACAAGAAACATTACTAGTACTCTCACAAGAAACATTAATAGTACTCTCACAAGAAACATTACTAGTACTCTCACAAGAAACATTAATGGTACTCTCACAAGAAACATTAATAGTACTCTCACAAGAAACATTAATGGTACTCTCACAAGAAACATTAATGGTACTCTCACAAGAAACATTAATGGTACTCTCACAAGAAACATTAATGGTACTCTCACAAGAAACATTAATAGTACTCTCACAAGAAACATTAATAGTACTCTCACAAGAAACATTACTAGTACTCTCACAAGAAACATTAATAGTACTCTCACAAGAAACATTACTAGTACTCTCACAAGAAACATTAATAGTACTCTCACAAGAAACATTACTAGTACTCTCACAAGAAACATTACTAGTACTCTCACAAGAAACATTACTAGTACTCTCACAAGAAACATTACTAGTACTCTCACAAGAAACATTAATAGTACTCTCACAAGAAACATTACTAGTACTCTCACAAGAAACATTACTAGTACTCTCACAAGAAACATTAATAGTACTCTCACAAGAAACATTACTAGTACTCTCACAAGAAACATTACTAGTACTCTCACAAGAAACATTACTAGTACTCTCACAAGAAACATTACTAGTACTCTCACAAGAAACATTAATAGTACTCTCACAAGAAACATTAATAGTACTCTCACAAGAAACATTAATAGTACTCTCACAAGAAACTTTAATAGTACTCACTATCATTGATTTATGTTTTTATGTATGCAGAATGTCCATTTTGTACTCTGCCCTTTTGCATACCCCTTCATAAGTTCATATTTCTCTTTAACTTCTTTAACTCCTATCATCATTACTCCTTTTATACCCTTTCTAACTTAAGTACTGTTGAGTCCTAAGTCACAGACCAAAGTGGTGCCCTAGAGTTAACACCCACCCAACTATTTTTAAAGGCATAAAAAGGACACATATCTTTTCAACATTTTATGGGTGTTTTCTTTGACGGCTATAACTTTTGCTAAATTCTTTCTTATACAGTGATGATCCCCCCCATGTTTTTTATCTTCTCTTTGTGAACTGCTCAATATGGAATTTGGCGTGAAAGAATCCCTCAGTTTAATACTTATGTTTGAACCAAGTCATGAGTCTTGTTGGAAATGTTCTTATGCCCCCATATATCTGATAGTACCACGTGGCTTTATATCTTGTTTGCGTAGGCACACTAACATGGAAAAATACTATACATACCAATAAGTTCTTATCTAATAAGAATGGGAACACACAAATCTTGTAGTGCAGTGAGACCTTACACCCTGAACATTGACATAAAGACATGGCACAGGCCTCAGAAGAATGGGCATTCTCCATTCACCCCTTGATCTACAGAAGACATTTACAAAACATCCAAGGTTGTATATAACATCACCTGGTGGCATTCCTGTACCAGGAAAGACCCTACAGCTGCTCTGACATCTACTCAAAAGAAACACCCCTTAACACTGAGAAGACAACAAGAACAAAGACCTGCTTACTGGACAGGACTTGCTGTATTGCCCTTTAATTGTGAGGTTTGTCTATAACATCACCTGGAAGCAATCCTCTACCACGGAAGACCCTACCACTGCTCAGACATCGTCCTGCTCAAAAGAGACTTCCCTTAACACTGAGAAAACTTAACAACAACAACCTGCTTACAGGAAAGGGCTTCCTGCATTGCCCTTTCATGGTGAGGTGAAACGAGAAGGCACTCCACATCATGACTTCAATGTAGGACATGCAGATTCCAGAATCTTTAATACAGAAACATGAGACCAACAACAGAGACTGTGTGAAAAGTGTGTTGGCACTACAGATAATGTCTTGGATCGAACGATAACTTTCCTGAGGCCTAGAGCTGGTCTTACGCCAGGAAACTTCAGGGGTAGGATCTCTTTGTATTTAGGCCAAGGTTATTCCTTTCCATGCCTCTCATATTTTGGTGGGCCTATGCAAACAACAATTGCCACTCTAACACCGTTTTTACTGTGCTCCTTTGACTCTAATCCTTAAAACGCACCCACTTAAAATTTGAGGTTAACTTAAGCTAATATGCATGTACATGGAAATGTAAAAAATACTATGCCTCTAATGTTTAAGGAGTTATGTAAGTTTGATGGCTTTAGATTGCCTTGTGTGCTGTTAAGAAATATTATAATGTGCTACAATCTGGGGACTTGAGGGACAAAGTAATTGCACATGGATTCTGTTTTATTTATCTTAACTTTCTTTGGTGAAAGTTCAAAGTTAAGATATCAACAAGGGGACTTCTGATAATTATGTTATGGGTGATTGTCCTTCCACTGTAACTTTACCTTATCCTCTTTCTTTGCATCTTTTATTCTCATAATTCAAAATAAAAAAATTATAAAAAAAAACAAAAAAAAAACAAAAAAAATACATATCTTACATTCATATCTTAAAAAAAAAAAGAAATAACTACACAGAGAACTACCATAATTATGTGAATGAATGAGGGAATTGGAAAGCTTGTCTGGAGTACAGGTGGGGGTGGGGTGGGATGGAGAGAGATTTGGGAATTGGTGGTGGGAATGTTGCACTGGTGAAGGGGGTGTTCTTTACATGACTGAAACCTAATCACAATCATTTATGTAATCAAGATGTTCAAATAAAGAAGAAAAAAAAGAAATAATACAAAACTCACAAAAATACTGGTTATTATGCCATTTAATAATTACAGACATCTATTATTTAAAATTCTGTAAAATTATTAAAAGTTAACATTTTAAAGAAATGTCTAATTCAAATATTTATTATATTAAAACAGGATTATCATACATTCACCTACATGATATTGAAATAGTATTTTAGCATACAAAAATTGTTAGATTTACAGATTAAAAGGAGTAGCACTTGTTGAAATATAAAGAAAAACTTCAGCAAAAGCTGGCTCCCTGTGTGTGACACCAGGCGGGGAAAATCCGCGAAAGTACACCGGCCCAGTGGGGCTCAGCTGTGAAAGACTGTGAGTGTGACCTGTCTATGTCTGTCTACTGTCCTCTTGCGTGAAACTCTTGCGAGTGGGGCAAAAAGAGCCTCCAGAAACCTCGCTCGCCCAGACGCCATTTTCAGGGAGGGACTTCAGAGCATAAAAACCGGCTATCCTTTGCAAAAGCTGGCTCCCTGTGTGTGACACCAGGCGGGGAAAATCCGCGAAAGTACACAGGCCCAGTGGGGCTCAGCTGTGAAAGACTGTGAGTGTGACCTGTCTATGTCTGTCTACTGTCCTCTTGCGTGAAACTCTTGCGAGTGGGGCAAAAAGAGCCTCCAGAAACCTCGCTCGCCCAGACGCCATTTTCAGGGAGGGACTTCAGAGCATAAAAACCGGCTATCCTTTGCAAAAGCTGGCTCCCTGTGTGTGACACCAGGCGGGGAAAATCCGCGAAAGTACACCGGCCCAGTGGGGCTCAGCTGTGAAAGACTGTGAGTGTGACCTGTCTATGTCTGTCTACTGTCCTCTTGCGTGAAACTCTTGCGAGTGGGGCAAAAAGAGCCTCCAGAAACCTCGCTCGCCCAGACGCCATTTTCAGGGAGGGACTTCAGAGCATAAAAACCGGCTAACCTTTGCAAAAGCTGGCTCCCTGTGTGTGACACCAGGCGGGGAAAATCCGCGAAAGTACACCGGCCCAGTGGGGCTCAGCTGTGAAAGACTGTGAGTGTGACCTGTCTATGTCTGTCTACTGTCCTCTTGCGTGAAACTCTTGCGAGTGGGGCAAAAAGAGGCTCCAGAGGAGCATGACCGCTCCGCTTCGCTACGCGGCCGTGCACTCTTTCTAAGGAAAGAACTCCATTGCAACAAGAAGGAAAAATCACACTAAGAACGGCGCTATATCACAGAAGCAAACATTTCTCTCTGGACTGTCTTCTCTGTTGCATGCTCGGGCCTAAGATTTGACCCAGTGTGAGGCTTCATCCATGGAGGACTCCCCTCCCTTAGAGGCAAGTCAGCCCATCCAGAAAGGGAGGAGCCAGAGGAGTGTGCTGCCTACATCATATAGACAATGAATACCACCACAACACGTAGAAAAACCCACAATACAAGTGTGACAATGGGGAAACAACGCAGGCCAGCATCAGACATAGAGAATGAAGATGACAATTCTGAGGACCAGATAATGACTGAACAACTAATCAACCTCTCAGATAAGGACTTTAGACTAGCAATATGGAAGGTGCTCAACAGACTCCAAGAAACCATGGATCGAGTTGAACAGAACACTAATAAGAACCAAGAAAATATGAAGGCAGAAATGACAAAACTCCAAACTGAAATAACATGTCAACTAACAGGACTGAAAAAGTCAGTAAACGAAGTGAATGACAAAATGGATAAGCTCTGGGACAGGGTATCAGAAGCTGAGAATAGACTTGGTGCTGTGGAAGATGAGATACATAACAATTCCATACAGCAGGAGAGATTGGACAAAAAACTTAAAGCAAATGAGCAGACAATGGAAAAATTAGTCAAAGAATGGGAACAGACGAAAATAGAAGTCTATGATAAGATCAACAGAAACAACTTAAGAATCATTGGAGTCCCAGAGACCCAGGAAGAAAATTTCCAGGAAGAATCAATGGTCAAGAACATCATTAAAGAGAAACTTCCAGAGCTAAAGAATATATGTGATCAAATCCTGCATGCCCGAAGAGTACCAACCAAAAGAGACCCCAGAAAAACCACCCCAAGACACATCCTAGTCACAATGACAAATCCCACAGATAGAGACAGAATTCTGAAAACAGCAAGATCAAAAGGGGAAATCATGTTCAAGCAAGCTTCCCTGAGATTTACAGCAGACCTGTCACCAGAAACGCTCAATGCCAGAAAGCAATGGTGGGATATTGTGACAAGACTGAATGAAATGAATGCTTCACCCAGAATACTATACCCAGCAAAACTCACTTTCCGGTTTGATGGAAGAATACATGGTTTCACAGACAAAAAACAGCTCAGAAACTTCACAGACACAAAACCAGTCTTAAGAGAAAAACTGAAAGACCTAATCTAAGACAAGACTACCCAAAAGACACACCAAATTTTGAAATAAAGATGGCGTTAAATCCCAGGACAATTCTTTCTCTCAACGTCAATGGACTAAATGCACCAGTTAAGAGACACAGAGTGGCTAAATGGATCAAAAAACTCAATCCAACCTTCTGCTGCCTACAAGAAACGCACCTGAATAGTCAGAACAAACATAGACTCAAAATAAAAGGCTGGAGAAAATAACTACATTTTGAACTGTCCTAATATTGAGAATGTATTAGGGAAATGTAGAGCTTGTTTAGGGTACAGGCGGGGGTTGGGTGGGGAGGAGGGAGATTTGGGACTTGGGTGATGGGAATGTTGCACTGGTGATGGGTGGTGTTCCTTTTATGACTGAAACCCAAACACAATCATGTATGTAATCAAGGTGTTTAAATAAAAAAAATTATTCATAAAAAAAAAAAGCTGTTTGGGAGTGTTCCCGTTTTTTCAATTTCATGGAAGAGCTTGGCTAGGATTGGTAATGGCTCCTCTTGAAAGATTTGAAAAAAATCATTAGGAAAACCATCTGGACCTGGGCTTTTCTTTTTGGGCAGATGTTTGATTACAGTTTTAATTTCCTCAGTAGTGATGGGGGTGTTTTGATATGCTACATCCTCCTTACTTAAATGTGGGAGGTTATAAGTGTCCAAGAATTTTTCCATTTCTTCTAGGTTCTCATGTTTAGTAGCATAAAGTTTCTCAAAATAGTCTCTGATGACCCTTTGAATCTCTGCAATTTCTGCTGTGATCTCCCCCTTTTCATTTCTTTTTTTTTTTTTTTTTTTTGGTTTTTGGGCCACACCCGTTTGACGCTCAGGGGTTACTCCTGGCTATGTGCTCAGAAATCGCCCCTGGCTTGGGGGGACCATATGGGACGCCGGGGGATCGAACCGCGGTCCTTCCTTGGCTAGCGCTTGCAAGGCAGACACCTTACCTCCAGCGCCACCTACCCGGCCCCTCCCCTTTTTATTTCTAATACAGGTTATTTCTCTCTTTCTTTGTGAGTTTTGCCAATGGTCTATCAATCTTGTTTATTTTTTCACAGAACCAACTTCTGCTTTCATTGATCTTTCGGATTGTTTTTTGGTTTTCCACTTTATTGAGTTCTGCTTTAAGCTTTGTTATTTCCTTCTGTATCCCATTTTTGGTTCCTTTTGTTGGTCATTTTCTAATTTTTTGATCTGCGTCATTAAGTTATTCAGGTATGCTCCTTCTTCCTTCCTGATGTGTGCTTGTAGAGCTATAAATTTTCCTCTCAGGACCACTTTTGCTGTGTCCCATAGAATCTGGCAGTTTGTGTCTTCATTATCATTTGTTTCCAGGAAGATTTTGATTTCCTTTTTGATTTAATCTCAGACCCACTGTTTGTTCAGTAGCAGGGTGTTTAATTTCTAATTGTTAAAGTTTTTCTTCTGTGTGGCTTTGTAGTTCACATCTAATTTCAGAGCCTTGTGGTCAGCAAAGGTAGCCTGCAAGATTTCTATCCTCTTGATTTTATGGAGGTATGTTTTATGTGTCAGCATGTAGTCTATTCTGGAGAATGACCCATGTACATTGGAAAAGAATGTGTATCCAGGTTTTTTGGGGTGGAGTGTCCTTTATATATCTACTAGTCCTCTTTCTTCCATTACTCTTTTCAGGGCTAGTATGTTTTTGTTGGGTTTCATTCTGGTTTACCTATCAAGTGTTGATAGGGCCGTATTGAGGTCTCCCACAATGATTGTGTTATTATTGATTTCTTTTTTCAGATTTGTCAGTAATTGTATTAGATAATTTGCTGGTCTCTCATTGGGTACGTATATGTTTAATAGTCTGATTTCTTCCTGTTGCCCATATCCCTTGATTAGTACATAGTGTCCATCTTTGTCCCTTACCACTTTTCTGAGTATAAAGTTGAAGTTGGTGTCATCAGATATTAATATGGCCACCCCAGCTTTTTTGAGGGTGTTGTTTGCTTGGATAATTTTCCTCCACCCTTTGATTTTGAGTCTATGTTTGTTCTGACTATTCAGATGTATTTCTTGTAGGCAGCAGAAGGTTGGATTCATCTTTTTGATCTATTTTGCCAGTTTGTGTCTTTTATTTGGTGAATTTAGTCCATTGACATTGAGGGAGATGATTGTCATAGGATTTAATGTCATCTTTGTAGATAAGTTTGCTGTGTTTCTTGGTCTCTCTTGTCTTAGAGTAGACCTGTCAGTTTTTCCTTTAAGGCTGATTTATCATCTGTGAAGTTTCTGAGCTGTTGTTTATCCATGAAGCTATGTATTCTTCCTTCAAACCTGAATGTGAGTCGGGCTGGGTGCAGTATTCTCAGTGAGGCATTCATTTCATTCAATCTTGTCACAATATCCCACCACTGTCTTCTGGCCTTGAGAGTTTCTTGTGATATGTCTGCTGTAAGTCTTAGGGATGCTCCTTTGAATGTAATTTTCCTTTTTGATCTTGCTGCTTTCAGTATTCTATATCTGTGGGATTTGTCATTGTAACGAGGATGTGTCTTGGGATGTTTTTCTTTGGGTCTCTTTTAGCTGGTACTCTTTGGGCATACAGGATTTGATTGCATGTAGTCTTTAACTCTGGGAGTATCTCTTTGATGATGTCTTTGACAGTTGATTCTTCCTGGAGATCTCCTTCCTGGGTTTCTGGGACTCCAATGATTCTTATGTTGTTTCTGTTGAGTTTATCAAAGACTTCTATTTTCATCTGTTCGCATGCCTTGAGTACTTTTTCCATTGCCTGTTCATTTGTCTTAAGGTTCTTTTCCAATTTCTTTTGTTGCGTTGAGTTTTTCTGCATCACATCTTCCAGTACTCTGATTCTCTCCTCAGCTGTTGATACCCTGTTTGTGAGGCTATCCATTGAGCTTTTCAGTTGACCAAGCGTGTTTTTCAGCTCTGTTATTCAGTTTGGAGTTTTCTGATTTCTGTCTTTGTGTTCTCTTCAGATTGATCTATGATTTTTTTTTTGAGTTCTACAAACATATTCCATATTTCTATTCTAAACTCCTTTTCTGAAAGGTTAATTAGATGGTTGGAATTTATTAGGTCATCCAAGCTTTTGTCTTCATTATCTGTGGATGGTGTTTGCCTGCGAGGTTTCCCCATTGTCACGCTTGTAGTGTGGTTTTTCCTGCGTGTTGTGGTGGGGTTCATTGGTTAGAAAGAGTGCGCAGCCGCGAAGCGAAGCAAAATTGCCGTGCTCTTCTACTGCCTCTAGTTGACAGTTCTCAGAGTGAACAAAGTCACAGCAAGGTGGAGCCTCCACAGGCCAGAGACCTCAGCTTATTGGACAGCGACCCCAGCAGCCAGAATGTACTTACTCAGCAGGTTCAAAATGCAATTTTTTGGGGGGTGCACTCCCTAGGCCTCTGAGGAAACCTTCTGGGATTCAGAAGCACAGGCAGACAGTCGTCGAAGAATTTTCCCCTGAAGTCCTCAGAGTGAACAAAAAAAAATTGTATTATTTCTTAATAGTTCCAATACTTTATAGTATTCTTTAGGAATTTTATTTAATTTTCAAATATAATTAGTTTATAATTCTTGATTTATTGAACCCACCCTTGAAAAAGCAAAATTAAAATTTGTTATACTTTCTCCACATATCAAGCCAAGTACTCCATTTTGCAGTTAATGTCATATAAATTTAGACATTAATATTGTTTTTAATTTAAAAGTTGGGCAACAGAAAGACAATGAGTGGAGCAAGTTCAAGGTTGAAGAGTTATTTAGGAGGAGAGTCAGAATTTTAAGTAAGTTCTAGATTAGTTTACTTTAGTGTGCAAATACCCCATTCTAGTGTGCTACCTCCAACTAGCACCCAACTGAGTCAGTGAGCACTGTGACCAAAGATACCACCCCAAATCATCAGAATAATGATAAATTCTGCAAAGGGGAGGAGGAAATCTTATATGTAGGGTTCTATAGACCTAAGACACTGCTGACAAACCAATCGTGCACAATATAGTAGAATAGGATTGTATGATGAAAATTATTGAAGTAATAATTTTACACATGACTTTAGTATTATATCATATATATAGTGATCATACATAATTAAAGATTTATTTAAGTCACTGATGTTGATTAGATGTCAATATTTGAAAATAACATAAAATGAACTTGGCAGTCAAGAAAAATATAACATAATTACATAAAATATATTCTTTTTGTAAATTTTATTTTTTCACTTTCAGTTAAGAAATTCTCTTTCCTTTATTTTCTCTGTTTTCTTCCTTTCTATTAAAACAGTGTTCTCTTCTTTGCTATATCCAAGGAAAATTCTTCCAATAATAGAAATGTTCCCCAGGAAACTTGTCCTGTTGTTAGGGTATAGGATTTGAATCAGATTTTTCTATTTGTGTTTTCGACCATGCTCCATGCCTGGAGCACTATTAACCACTGAGACATGTCGTCACAAAAGATGGCGAGCCTGCTGAGAGGCCAGAAAGTGGCCAGACAAAACAATTTTTGGATACTTTCCTCTTTAGATTTATCTCTTCCAAAAATATGTTATAAATTCTAGAAAATTTTCTAACATAACTTAATTGTCAATTAACCCAGAAATCAGGACTTCAATTTTTATAACATTCACAGCCTTCAAATAGAACTCTTTTTGAGTATTAGTCTGTTTTCCAAGGAATTATCAGACATTATCAAACGTGGAAGCATGTACGCAAGTTAAAAATTACATTAAGGAATTAGATGTTTTCCTGAGTTGATTTTTAAACAAATAGTAATTGAGAAAATAAAATTAGTATGACACAGAAAAGAATAAAAAAAATTAAAGCAGGATCAAAAGAGATGGTACAGCTTGTAAGATATGCAGTCAATCTGAATTTAATCCCCAGAAACCTATATGGTACCACAGGCACTGCCAGGAATGAACCTGAGAATAGATTTAGGTGTGGCCCAAATATCCTGCTCCTCACAAGAAATTAAAAAAATTAAAACTACTGATAGGATCTGAAGAGATAGTATAGGTCGTTAATGCTCTTACATATAGGAGAGCTATCCCTCAGCAAAAAAGAGTAAAAGTTCCTGAGCATTGCTAGGTGTGACCTAAACTTCAGTCTAAACAAGCAAAAAATAAAAACAATTAAGGGGCAAATATCTTAGAATTATTATTGAAAACAAAATAAATAATGTGAAAGGACTATATCTAGGCAGAGAAAATTTAGATTCCAAGATAAACTTAGTAAGAAGAAAAATCCAAGATAATCTTAGTAAGATTCCAAGATAATCTTAGTAAGAAGAAAAATCTATGCAAGCCAATGCTATTCTTTAGAAAGATTCTGCCAAAATGCTGAGTTGATGAAACAACTTTGGCAAGGTAAATTTTGGGACATTTTTAAAGGTAGAGATTTCTGGAAGCTATTTAAAACAACAAAATTTCTATATTGATAACCTGACAATGAGGAAATGGGAACAAGTAGATCTAAGAGCAAGTTATCCTTCCTCACCAGCCAATGTTAAGAAGACATGTTACCCTTTGATCTGTGCAAAATCCAAGATTGCTATATACAGATGTCTGGTTTTTTACAACCAGGACTAGACAGTACGCATCCCAGGACCAACAACAACAACAGCAAAAAGTTCTAACCTAGCTTTTGGTCTACAATCTGTTCAACAAACAAGAGCTCCAGTTCCAGATGTCTGACTGAGACAACTGCAAGTGAACAGGTCTTCCAGAAACATAACGAAAGACTGTCTCAGGCTCCATCCTAGGAGCAACATAATGACCAAGAACACCAAGTACAGAAGATGAATTAAAACGACACTGAAGAAGCAGAACTGCTAGAACCACAAAGGAAGCCTTCATCATAACCTCCATTCCTTGAACTGCACAGTCACCAAGATACAGAGGTCTGATTTTATCATCCATGACAAAGGAGAAGTCTTCTATACATCACAAAAGCACTGAGGGGAGAGTAAATGATCATGCAAGGAGTCTATAGTTAATCCCATGACAGTATACTTCGGGGGTGGAGAAACCCTGGATCTCCTAGGCCAAGGGAATTCCCTCTATAATGTCCCCAATAGTTACTGTGCCTATGCCAGGGGAAAAAGGAAAAAAAAATAGGGGAAAAAAAGCATAAAATAAAATAATCATTTTTAACATATATATTTATTGATTGATTGATTGTTTTTTTGACATCCTTATTTTGGTGTAGATATTGAAATTGATGTCTCCTTTTTTATTTTATTTATTTTATCTTATCTTTCTCTTCCTTTTTGCACTCCGGCATGATTTGATTTCAGAACCGAGACTATTGTGGTGCTTCTCTTTATTGCTGTAGGGCTCACTGGATATTTAATTTGACATTTATTTTTGTATTGTTATGGTGTTTAAATGATCTTTTTCATGTCCTCTCTCAAACTGAGGACTCCGCCCATTTTCAGCATATTTAAATTAAAAAAATTTTTTTCTTATTCTTTACCCCATTTTATTGCTTTTCTTTCCCTCAAACAAAACCACGTAACTCTATTTATCTAGCTTAGCCTCTCAAATAGAGGGAGGAACAAGGGAGGGCACCAGGACCAAACAGATATATGATCACTGATAGTAAGCTAGATAAAGAGGGGACCACCTACTCTAGCAGCCTTGGGGGTGATGGTGGGGATATGGGTTGCAGAAAGGGAATGGGGAAGGGGGGAGGACAAATTTGGTGGTGGGTATTCCCCGGATTCAATGTTAATATGTACTTAAAATACTAATGTAATAGATATGTAAGCCACTATGAAGTGAGCTGGAAGTTCTAGCCCTCCTCTCTTTGTCTCTGAGGATTGTTGCAAAAATGACTTATTATTCTTAAAACCTGTAGACTATTCTGTGTCTATCTCTCTCCCTCTGACTTATTTCACTCAGCATGATAAATTCCATATACATCCATGTATAGGAAAATTTCATGATGGCTGCATAATATTCTATTGTGTAAATGTACCACAGTTTCTTTAGCCATTCATCTGTTGAAGGGCATCTTGGTTGTTTCCAGAGCCTGGCTATTGTGAATAGTGCTGCAATAAATATAGGTGTGAGGAAGAGATTACCCCAAGGTCTTTTTAATGGTGCCAGGAAACTTTCCATTCAGTTGTGGATGATAAGATCAGGCCTCTGTAACTAGAGATCTTGGTATTTACACAGGTCATAGGATGAACGCTAAGATAGAGACTTTCGTTACAATTCTAGAAGTTCGCTTCTATCACTGTTGTTGTAATCAGTCTTCTGTAATTAGTGGTCTTGGTTTTTGCACAGATCCTAGTACAAAGCCTAAAGTTCTGCTCCATTGCAGTTGTGGAATTTAGACCTCTGGAATTAGAAATCTTGGTTATTGTACAAAACCTAAGCTATTAATCCCAGGATAGGTTTTGCTCAGTCATATTTGTCAAAGTCAGTCTTCTGTAGTTAGGAATCTTGGTTTTTGCACAGATCAAATCTTCTGATTTTACCTTACTATTAGGTGAGTTAGGACAACCTGCTCTTAGATCAAGGAAAATAACAAACTTTCTAAAGTGAATTGGCTCCTAAGCCTGCAATGAACAATAATTGTAGACTTACCATAGAATAGATCCATTTGCATAACACTAGCTCCAATCTGATACACAGTTGCCCCAGATTCAATCCCCAGCATCCAATATGGTCTCTTGAGCTAGCCAAGAATGATTTCTGAGTACAGTGCCAGAAGTAACCATTGAGTACTGCTAGGTATGGAACCCGTCAAAAAACAGAAAGCAAACAAACAAAAATATATAAATGTTTGAGGTTGGGTGATAGTACACAAGGTAAGGCATTTGACTTTTATACGCTCAATCCTGGTTTAATCTCAGAGCCAGTATTAGACCTTGAACCCCTTCAGAAGTGATCCTGAGTACAAAGCCAAGAGTAATTCCTGAGCACCACCAATTATGAACCAAAAAACTAACAAAGTATATTAAAAAACATAAATATTGAGGCTAGAGATATAGTACAGCAGGTAGGAAAGTTTTTGATTCCTGCATCCCATGTTTCCCATAGCACCAGAAGGAGTAATCCTTGAACATTGATTAGTGCTTCAATTTCCACAAAAGTACAATTTTCTTTTGGAAATTGATTTTGGCTTTTGGGTTTGAAAAAAAGTATAAATAATTAAAAAATAGCTAAGTATTAAACTTTCAACAATTACACAACAATTAAAAATTTGTATCTTTTCTAATGATGATAATGAGATTGATGATAGTTTTTTAAGTAATGGTCAAAAAGAAACTTGGATTATTCTATTAAGATTGGAGAAGAGAACAATGATCTCCATGGATATTTATTTAAGCATATACACAGAATATGCTTAACAGTTTCCGTTTTTCATTTTCACAAAAATGCAGGGAATAAAAAAGCTTTTAGTTAAATCACATTCAACAAATACCTGTCACTTGCCAGTTACTCTGGTAAGCACAAAGAGAAACAAGATCAGTCTCAAAGGAATATATAGTTTGTCAGATTAAATAGCTATTTTCTATAGAGCAGAACAACCTCAAAATGATGGCTTAAAATAGTTAACTAGTGCCAGAAAGTAAAGAATTGCTTTAAAGAGAAAATGGAGGAATATTGAAAAGGCACAGGAGCTAATCTGAAAAAAGTTTGTGATGGCTAAATCAAGAAAAATTGATATATAATAAAAGAGAAATAGTCTTAAATGAAGAATAAAGTCACCACCACCACCAGCACCACCACCACTTCACCATCCCCCCAAAAAAGAAAAAAATAAAGAATAAAGTCAACATAATTTATGTTATATGTAAATTCATACATATGCAATTAAAGTAATAAATAATTGAATGGAGGAGAAGAAACAACTCTTCCTCCTTAAGAGGAGTAAATGCAGAAGGAAAGAAAAAAATAGAAAAATATTAAAACAGGGGAGCACTATTTGCTGTAGTTTAAGGAAAGGAAATCATTTATTTTTGTTCTTGAATTTTGACTGAGATACTCTTTCCATACTTTAACTTCATACTCCAAGGGACATCAAAACCTGACACCCGCAGCTTCTTACCTGCTTAATAAGGGGTATTTGACAAAACGAAAAGTTAACAATCTTTTCATTTTTCTTATATTCTAAATTCCTCCTCTCTGTTAATATAGAGATCT
Source organism: Suncus etruscus (assembly GCF_024139225.1). Taxonomy (NCBI): domain Eukaryota; kingdom Metazoa; phylum Chordata; class Mammalia; order Eulipotyphla; family Soricidae; genus Suncus; species Suncus etruscus. The sequence goes on along the minus strand of NC_064856.1, from coordinate 81,197,371 downwards.
CTTTTCCTCAAGATACAGGAAGGGAATCTTCCATGTGAGTGATTTATTGTCCATTGTGGGATACAAATAGGAAAATCAGAGGGTCTTCCTTGCACTAGATGTTTCAGAAGTAACTTTAATTCAAAATAATCAAGATGTCAACATGGCATATATGAAGTAGCCCATTGGAATCTCATCATAGGTAAGATACATCAATGGAGAATGTAAATAGTGGGTAACAACTTAAAGTATAAGAGTGTATTTCCAAACATTTTAAGTATTGTTTATATCTTGTGAAAGAAACTTGGCAGTATCATCTATAAGTCAGAGGAAGGGTTAGAAAAAAAAGAGTGTTATTGGTAAGAAAACAACTCAAATGTTGATATAAGTGGGCCAGGTATAGAGTACATCTGGGAGAGCATTTGCTTTGCATGTGGCCAAACCAGGTTTGATACCTGATCTCTTGTATAGTCCTCTGAGTACCATCATGAATAATTCCTGTGTTCAGAGCCAGGAGTAAAATTTGAGTATCACCACATGTGGTCCTAAAACAAAACAACCAATAATAACAATAACAGCAACAGCAAACAAACAAACAAACAAACAAAAAACAAAAAACAAATTGGAAGTAAGTTATGCTCACATAGGCTCTAGAGCCTATGGAAAGGAAAAGATTATGATCTGGTTCTTTGCAAAGAAAGGTGATGTCACAGTTTATACTCCTTCCACGGGAGTTGGTGTACATATGTGAGAGTGGATGGTGAACATGCACAGTTGAGAAAGACATGAAACATATAATTGTGCATTACATATACTGACAGTGTTGGAGAAACTTTATCAGGGGATGTGTTTTTTAGTGTGGACATAGGTGACTGTTGATCAAAGAGGTCTTTAGCATGCAATTTTTATTCAAAGTTTCTATTCATCAAGGATCCTTTTGTTTCTTTCCTGGTTCAAACTCAGTTGAAAGAATTTAACCATATAGTTTTATTTTTCAAAAATGGGGTGTCATTTCATCAAAAACAATAAGTTTCTGGTTAGTATTTCTTTAGTTTCCTCAATTCTATACAGTATGACATCTTCTGAGAGAAGAAAAAAAGAACACAATGTTGTACAAATTTTGATATTTGATTAAAGAAGACAGCATCTTACCCAAGTGATCAGAGTCAATTTCCCTACTAATGATACATGTGGTATTGAATTCCTTTTGAAATTACCTCAAGGTATATGTTCACACCTCTGACATTCCTCCCCCCCCAAATCTGTCTCCTCTGTAATTGCAGATAACTTCTCACAAACCCAGATGGAGGATTATTTATTAGGTTAATTTTCTTCAAACATTTTAAGGTCTTAAAAAAAGCACTAACAAAATACCACAAATTGGTGGAGAATAAGGAGACATACTAGTTTGGTATGATGTCTGGATTTGGGCCTGGGATCAGTGGAAAAATGAAATATAAATGAAGCCTGTCATTTAGTCAATTGTGTAGCACCAATGTTAATTTCTTTGTTTTAATTAATTATACAGTGCCCATGTAAGAGATTAAAATAAAAAAAATCTATTAGAGTGTTATATTAAAACTAAAGTATTTTCATGACTTCAGTTAGTCAAAATAATCTGAAAATCAGTTTAAAAATAAATATGATTCTTTTAAAATTCTGAGATATTTTTCAGATTAGATTATGAAACAAGGCAAATACAGAAACTCTGAAAACAGACCCACAAAACAGCTATCACTTAGAAATTTTATAGAATTCTAAAACGTTTTTCATATTCTAAAACATCCTTTTAAGGTATTTCTAATATTAATCCCTTCACCGAACAATGCATGTTGTTTTGAACCAGTTAATATATCTATAAATGTCTATAGAATAAGTATATGAATATGTAATAAGGACCCTTTTTGTAGTATAGTGTTAATTCGTCATTAATAAAAGCTTCATTCAGAATGACAAGGCTAATTTTCTACTGTTACTTACCATAGTAATGAGACTACTGAAATATTTGAAATTCTTCAAATAATAAATGTTCACTTTCCAATCGAAAGAGAGAATTTCTCAGAATTTGAATATAGAATGGATGTTATATGACATGAAAATAGGAACAAAATAAACACCAGAAAAAGAAGTTTATATATATGCATTTTTTTCCTAGTGATTTTCCTAGAATTGCCTTTGACAAAGATGGAAGTTGGTTCACTCTACACTTGAAAGTAACCTCTTTGGACCAGCTTTGTAGCGTGCGCAATTTTTGTGCCTGTAATTATCAGATGACATACAATCTTGTGCATTAATCATTGCTGCTGCAATTAGCTCATTTACCACTTCTGCCTTGGAAACAGAGGAAGCCACCCCCCCCCACACACACACCCATCCCCAATAGGGAGAGAACTGTAGTAAGGGCTGTCTCCTCTCCCATTCCTTTTGTGAAAATCTTTGCCTCCCGCCTCTGCTAGATGTGTATTTTACAATGTTCAGGAAAAGGGCAGTAGCTGGCCCTTTTAAAATGAAGGTGTCCAAACAGCGGTAAGGCGTTTGCCTTGCACGCGGCCAACACAGGATGGACCCTGGTTCGAATACCGACATCCCATATGGTCCCCTGAGCCAGCCAGGAGCGAGTTCTGAGCTCAGAACCAGGTGTATGTAACTCCTGACGTTGCCAGGTGTGACTCAAAAAAATAGAATTGATTGTGTTGGATCTAAAACGTAAGTGTAGGCTAATTGTTGTAAGGTACTTACCATCAGTTTGGGATTCATTTTATTCCCCTAAAAGATCATCGAAATCTGTTAAACTCACTAAAGTGAAAACAGAAAGCTTCACGTGGACTCTTTTAATGAGAAAAAGGAAGTTATCTGTAGTTAGAGCAAAAGAATTAGGGGGGGGGGAAATTGTGTGTTTCACTGTGGATTTTCACTGTGGATTTGTCTTTCTGTTTTTAGGGTTGTTTTAGTTATATCTTCAATTTTTATTTTATTTTATTTTATTTTATTTTATTTTATTTTATTTTATTTTATTTTATTTTATATTATTGGTATTTGAGCCAAGCTGTTAGTACTGTTCCCTGCAGGATTTTTACTTCTCTTTCTGAGTCATGATTGTATTTTGACTTTCTAAGGTTTTTACTTATCTCTTCTCTGTTACAGAGGTCTTTCATAACTCTCTGACTTTAAAATTGAGTAGAAAACATCAGGAAATACAGTGTTTAATGCATGAACTAGTAAATTAAAAGTTAAAATATACTTTAATGTTTCATGTATCTATATGATAAATATTAAAGAAAATAATTGTTAACTTGTATTAACCTAAATCCTTTAAGTGACATAGTTTCAGAATTGGCAATCTGATGTAATACTTTCTGAGATTTCATTCAGATTTCTGCTCTACATGAATTTTACAGGTTCATCAATCTTGTGATAGATGTAAAAAAGGTAGGTGATGGATTCAACAGCTAAATTTCATATGGAATCAGCTCCACATGCTAGATTCCTGACAATAATGTTGTCTACTCTCTTTAAAAATATTCTCTGTAGATCTGAGTTTACATGCAGTGGTATCCTTGTATCAGTTGATTTAATTGACTGTATCCTGCTTAGAAAAATACCATTTACATAATTTCAAACACATTAAAATGTCTCAAACCTTCTTAGCCTAAAATCTCATAATTAAACTTGTCCATTATGACTTATAAAAGAAAAATATAGCAGCTATTTTAGAGTTATAGGTTTTACATTGAACATCTTATTTTGCCATCTAGATTCCATTTATTATTTCAGCAGATCTCAGCTCAATATTCACATTAAAATTTATATAATACAATGATAAAAGAATTGAGATCATAATCTTGCTTTCCTTATAATAAACAAATGGGGTACATGGATTTAATATGGTATCTGTGATAGTTTATTACATATGACTGGAGATTTGTGGTCTATAATTTTCCCTTTCTACCAATAGTGATAAAATTGTGATAACTTCTGCAGGAGAAATTTCTAGAATTTTTATTTTTCAAATACTTGAAATATGTTAACATCACAGCCTCATAAACTGGAGTAAATTTATTTTATAAATTTATAATATACAGAATTATAGGAATAAATTCTTAGTGATATATATCTAGTTGCTTGATCTTAGATATATAGTTTAACATTAACAAAGAGGGTTGGTTTAAGGAACAGTTATTGGGATTTAAAAATGATTAATAAGTTTTAATATTTAAACATATAACTTGTAAAAATAAAATGCATTTTTCATTTTGCCCATTTTCTACAGGGTCAAAAACTGATGACCTTTTAATTCTTTTCTTTCTACTCTACTAAAAAACATGTAATTTACATGTAGATAATTCAAATTCTTTAACAAATATCTATATCTTGTCTTCCATATAGAAAGATTGCCTAAAAGAGAAACAACCTTGAAATAGAATTATCAAAAATTATAATTTATAAACCTAACACCTTTTTAAAAGGCTCATAACCTTCACTCACACCCCAATGGCCAATAGTCATAATTTTATTTTGCTTAATCTCATAAGAACTGATAAAGATAAGTGTGTTTAAGCATGGTTTCCTTTTTTTTTTCCTTCTAGTTTTAGGAAGGAAAATTTCTAGATTTCACTCCCCCTGCTCTGGGAAATATACAGCTGTCTATGCTATGGCCATTAATGCTCAGTAATAAGTTAGTCCTCAAATACCAATAAGATGATGTAGGCTTGATGGAAGTTAAATGTCCCTAAATCCTATGAATTGATCCGCAGGAGCTGTTTTCTGCATGAGTGGTGGCTTCACCCAGGCAGACATCCGCAGAACGGTGGAGGTCAGGGTGATGGAGGAGGAGTGGGTTTGGCGGCACATATGCACTCTATTCCTGACAGTGTCTTGCTTCAGCAAAGGGAAGTGAAGCGCGTATACCATGCTCAGTGGCATTTCCAAATGCAGCTCAGCTGGGGGCCCAGGCTTATTGCATCAATGGCACATACCAGGCAAAAAAGGAAATACATAATTTTGTCAAAGAAGTAGATCACAATCTACCAATCCTTCCCTCCCCCTTCAAAATCATCACCCCCACACACTAATAGCTCTAATAGATAGAGACTTTATGCATATTTCAGTCACAGCAGTATTTCTAATGCATATGTGAAAGGGCCCTTAATTTATGTCTACCAACTGTGTGGTGCCCTTCTTTTGGGTAATGTCATCATCCTAATGGTGTTTCTATTATACTCAAAGGTAGCAAATGAGGCTTATTGCAAGAAGGTAATTGATTTTCACTGAGTGAAAATGTAAATAGCCATAAGAAATCCTATGAAAGATAAGCAGTTCAAAATTGCTAGGAAAAAACCGATTTGTATACATGACTTATTGGTCCAAATATATAAAGTGTTTCTCTTTTTTTTTTCAAGTCAATTCCACAATAACTGTATTTTACACCATTTTATTTTAAATTGAAGTAAAAATGGAAGAATTTTGATAATCTTGCTTTTACCAGTTTGACTGTATATATTATGAAAATTATCATCTTATATGGAAGAGGCTTTCTTTTCTTAATACGTTTTTGTAGCATAAACTATGTGAATGAAATTATTAGAAGGTGTAAAAGAAATCATTCTTTGGACTTTCTATAGTAAATAAAGGTTACTATCTATATTGGAGTTTTAAAAGACAGATAATCCCAAATTTCAGTGAAAGTAGGTGGTGTCAGTACCACTTAAGGAAAAAACAAAGCTCAAAATGTGATTTAATTTTATAAGAGTGGTTAGATAGATTCATAGATGCTTCAGGACATTATTTAATATGAGCATATTTATGATAAATATTTTATCAGCAACTAAGTATATTTAAAATTTTTATTAGTACATAACTATAGTAGAGTATTGGAGACAAAGAATGTGATTGTTAAAATGACAATTTTTTAAGTGGTAAAGAGCTCATAAACTATTTGTTTTTCCTTCACAAATGAAATAGCAGAATTTGGTGTACTGCTATTATGAGCAAATATATTGGTATTAGTTCTATAAAAGTACAACTTATGTCACTACTACAGTTTTCAGAATCTAGAAGTTAACCCTTCCTAATGAGCCACTGTCAGATAATTTGCCATGTTTCCTTTTTTGCTTAAAAGTTTGTCATTGTAATTAAGAAGCTACACATTTCCCCATTCTCCTACTCCATGTTGCTTAGGATTTTAAAAGGACTTTAATTTTAAGAATTATGAAATAGGTAATGAGAATGTTTTTGAGTTTTACCTGATAGGAAATCAGATGAAGAAAAGATGATACTTAAATTTACTTTTGAGTTGGCAGGTGGAGAGGTTTGAAATTTTTATTTCTACAGGAGAATTATAAATGGGAAAGGAAAAGACCTCAAATTCCTCTGCATTGAGGGAAGTTTAAAGACAGCCATTCTTTTCTTTCACTTCAGCATCATCAGATGCAAAATCTTTAATATTTGTTTTATTCTTTATAAAGGTATGGCTAAAGGAGAACTTGATTTAGTAATCAGTGCAAACAGAGGATAATCTGAAAGCATGTTGATTTGCTACACAGTGCCATGAACAAAAATGCACTCTTTAATATTAATCAGTCCCCAACCAAGCCCTTTAGTGCTACTGTCTTAGATTCAGCTGGGCATATCTCCCTAGTGATACAGAGATTTCATTAATCACTTCCATAGCCATGTACAAATATCCCATTTAGTATACTTGAAAACCTATACTCAGAGGAGAAATTCAAATTTATGTGAGAAACAAAACCATGAAGATTTATTTTATTAAAGACATAGAATACATTTATCAAATAGGTTTAGCACAGTGTGACGTTGCAGTTTCTGCATTACAAATGTGCCATCTCATTTGAAAAGCCAGAACTTTATTATGTTCTCTCTGAATTTAACTACCTTAGATTTATCATGCTGTGAGTAAATAATGAAAACAGGAATAGTTTAAAGGCTACCAAATAATTAGTACATTTAGATAGGAAATTGCAGTAAAGATGGAGACTATGGCACCAGTCATTTGTAATGTATTTGATATGGAGGACATGTAGGTGAGAATAGTAAATGCTACTGACAAGAAAGGATTTGAATTTTTCAAGAAAACACTTATATCTGTGTCTATGACCTTGAAACTTTACAGAACTATAGAACATAGATAAAACTAGACTAGCAGGAAAGCATTTATGTCCTATTAAAAGTAGCTCTACTGTTAAAATCATGTAACTGGTTTATACATTTATACTCAAAATTTATTTTGAATTTATTTTTGAAAAGTTTTAAGAGCTAAAAGTTATTTAATATATTTTATTGTGTAAGAAATGATAGCTTAATATATGTCATTTGTAGTATAATAAGTGCCTTACCTTATAGAATGTGGATCACTTTATTGAATTTATTCCTGGCTTTGGATTTTAAGGAAATAAATAATGGTATCTCCCAGATATGCCATTTAAAATCTCAGGAGTAATCATGGTTGCAATTTTCTTTAAGATTGAGATGAAAATACTGTTGGCACTATATGACTGTAGTTTAGTCCTGAATCCTACAAACTTTAATTCAGGTGCTTTGTGGGCACATAAAATTTGAGTTCAAATGCTTTTAAGAAGTCATGCCATTTTGTCGTTTGACACTAATTTTCAACCCAGCATGCTTTAGCAATGACTGAAATTAGTTCCAAGTGAATTACAGTTAAGCTATTTTCTATCGTCTACAAGAAAATTTTTATGCCAACTGAGTCAAGAGTGGTTTTTGAAATTTTCTTCAGTCTGTATTACAGCATGGGGCTCGTCTATATAGAAAATCAGGTGTCCTGCCTGTACCATCATTGGAGGGGCTGCTAAATTTTTTTCTTGCTAATATTGTTTATCACAAATTGTGTTATTATTGGTCAGAAAAAATCTCACTTGGAATTTTTGGCTTTCATATCAAGTGATCAACTACTATTATTTATATGAGATACATAAGATTGATATTGGCCCATTGGAAACTGAACTAAACCAATAACTCATTTCTTTTATAATAACTCTTAAGTTGGTCTTAAGTATGTATGTTTTCTGCCAAATTAGAAAAAAGTGTTTATTAAGTGCCTAATCCACAGGAGAGAAATGAATATTTATGAAAATTGCACACAAAAAATTTAGACAGCATATAAATATGGAAGACACCATTTGATGTCAAGGATAGTGTTTCTAGGCCTTAAATAAAATTGACTCTTAAGAAAAAAGAAAGACTTTTATGACGTAAGTTGAATATTGTGCATTTTCAAATCATTTTTCATAGTCTTCAAAATGAAAGTGTAAGCACTTTATTTTACCTCTATATTTTTATAAAATATGCTAATGATTTTGACTTAATAGTCATGTAAAAGTAAATATATAATGAATAGAAATTTTAGCAAGGATGTTATCAAATTTAAGGTATTGAATTCAAAATATAAGGATTAAAACAATAGTTAGATATATAAATTTACATTGCTATAGGAGAAAATCACGGGTATTTTATAGATAAGCTCTCTTCCCTTCGTAGTTTGGAAATAGTTACTAATTATAATCTAAAAAATTAAGAAAGTTCCTCAAAATAACTTTTTCTTAGTGTTTTTTCTCACCAAACAAGACTAGAGTCTCATTATTTTGTGAGTTTAATATTATATATGAATATAGAACTACTTTAAGATCTTTCAGTGTGATAATTTTCAAGCTTTACAACTATACTGATAAAGTGGTTGAAGTAAATAAATAAGTAATAAAAGCACATCAAAGTAGTTATGATGAGACAGCCAGATGGCAGAGAATTGCAGTACTTGCTGTAATTTTATCAAAATTACTATTGTCATGGCATGTTAGTTTTCATAAGAATTTGTACAGTCACTGATCTCACACAGACAAATTAATTTCAGGTTCTCTCATGTGTAGTCACATAACAGCTATACTTGAGCACACACAAAAGAAAATTAAATAATCATAGTCACATAAACTTGAAAAGCAGCACAATATCTTAAGTTTACTATTCCATAACGTCTTGGGATCAGTGATCATTTCTGTTATGTTAGACTCAAATTGATCTACAGAGGTACAGCCATTATGTAGTTTCTGCTATGTTTAGTCTTCATTATATAAAGGTACTGTGTCATGCATCCTATTAGTGAAGAATGGTTATTAAGTTAGTAAGGTGGTAATTCCGACATTTGTGGTCTTTCATCAAGTTCCATCCTTTTATTCTTTTATATGTAAAGAAATAGCAGAGATTTGTACTCTTTGAAGATAAACTTAGATATGAATTCTTAGGAATTAATGAGTTTAAATGATATTTGGGAGTGTGGAATCCTAACCACTAGACCACCAGGGAGAAGTTAAAGGATATTTGAATTAGAAATGTTTATTACAGGTTTAAAATACTCTTCCCTTCTTTGTCACAAAATTATGTAAAGAAAGCCTGACATTTTATGTTCATTTTTGTAAATCTCCATTGCTTACATCCAATCAACAAGTTTCAATTCCAAAAGCTTCTTTCTGAATTTTTTAAAATTTATTTTTTATATAATCACTGTGAAATTACAGTTATTCACAGAATGGCAGGATGAAAACAAAGAATATGAGAAGTGGCACAAAATCATTTTTTTAATCATTCCATAGCTTAACTTCTTTCTGCTACATGGATCTTCCAATAACGTATCAAATATGGTCTATCATTAATACATTCTAGACCTCAGTTTAGTGTCTCAGATGTGAATTCTTACCTATAGTATTTTCTGCCTTGTGCAAAGCACTTTAACTTTCATATTATCTTTCAGGCTCCAGATCTAATTAATATTTGTTTGTTTGTTTTTGTTGGATTACACCTAGTGATACTAAGGAATTATTCCTGGCTGTGAACTCAGGAATCACTCCTGGCATGGTCTGGGGACTTTATGGGAATACCAGAGATTGAACCTGGGTTGACTATGCAAGGCAATGCAAGCTGAACTACATCTCTTGCCCCTCATCTAAGAACTCTGACACTTAACGCAACCCCTAATGAGATCAACTATTGCTAGGTATGACTTGAGTGCTTATCAGGAATTTGCCCCCAATATCTGTTACTATGGATATTAGCTTCCAATAAATATCTATTAGCTCTGCTATCATCAAGATTTTGAAAATCACCAGCCAGTGTCTTAAGTAAGCTTTGAATCATATAGATTTTTGGTTTTTATTCCAGTGTTGATACAGGATTTCTTCTCTAACGATCTGGGTGCTGTTCAGACTAGTATTATGGCTTTGTACTATCATAGCCAACTAAATTTGCTCACCAGCCTGGATGATATTTGGGTCTTAGCCTTCAAGTTTTTCTAAACTTTCTGAACTTGCTTCCCTCTGTTGTTTCCAGGGCTTTGCTCTTTGTGCAAGATCATAAGATGGGAGTGGTGGGTATTTTCCACAATTGCACCTCTTGCTTCAAGCAGCTGTGTACTTTAGAAATATCTTACCAAATTGAAAGGTAATGCTCTGCAGTGGAGTTTCTGTCTGTGTGGGCATATCTTGACTTTGATTCACCTGGAAACTGTCTTTTTACTGTAGAACCTGTATTCATCTGAATATGAAATCATTTCTTCATAGTTTAAATCAAATTTTGGTATAGTTTTGTTCATATTTGGTAGGACATAGACACAGGTTAACTCTATTATCTGCAATAATTTTATAAGTAGAGTTCAACATAAATCAGTTAAGAAATAAATGATGTAAAGACAATATCCAAAATACAAAATAAAAAATAAGGCTCTTAGATACCATCTGATGGTTTATTATCAGTAAGACATCAGAGGGAGAAATCAACAAGAACAAAGTAAAATTATTTAAGTAATAAAAGCAGCTGGAGAGAAGGAAACAGAAAAAACAGCTGATGAGTAGGAGAAGAGGAAAAATGAAACCCATTATTACTTGTAAACTGTTTTGAAGATAGCTAAAAGACTTTAACAATAAGAAGATGGCTTTACTACATTACCACCATACAACAAATTAAATAAAGAAGAAATTTTAGAATCATAAACATAGATAATATAATTACCAAAAAAGGGTATCACCTGAAATGCAATTTTTACCTATAATATGGAAACATTATGCATGGAAGATGAATAAATATTAAGTCAATCTTTCTTAAAAGTAGAAGCACTCTCCTTTTTGTGGTCATAGAGACTTTCCTATGGGACTTCTATTACAATTTTTTCCTCCCCCCCTTTTTTTTTGTTAATTTTAATTGATTTCCCCCAGAGTGAGCACAGACAAGAATGGTGGGGAGGGAAGGTAGTGAGACAGAAAGGTGTGTGTGCATGTGTTTGTGTCTGTGTGTCTGTAAGTGTGACAGAGAGAGAGAGAGAGAGAGAGAGAGAGAGAGAGAGAGAGAGAGAGAGAGAGAGAGAGAGAGAGCCAAAAAGGCCTTTCGTAACCTAATGTTTGAGGTGAAAAGATATCACTTCTGTTTATTCTATTGCAATACTGGTGTTTCAAAGACTCATATTTTTTTTGTTCTTCTTATGCTTTGTTTTGTTTAGTTGTTTGTTTTTGGGCCACACCCAGAAGCACTTAGATGTTTTTTACTAGTTTTATTTTCTTCATTATGCTATAAAGAGTGACTATTCCTTGATATGACTTATGGATTTGAGTGAGGTTTTCTAAGGTGGTGAAATTATTGTACTGAAAATGTACAAAGACTTAGCATTATCTAATACTGTAAAAAAATACCTCTCTGCATAGGTTCTCTTACTTATGAAATCAGGCATATACAATTGCCATACTTGATTTTTTTGCTAAAAATAAAAATAGTAGCTCCTTCTGTTTTATTCTTCTCTGAATCTTCTTCACTTTCTCCTTCTGTTACTGTATGCAGAAGTAGCATTTGAAACACTATTTATTAGAACATTGCTTCTGTCAGATATAATATTTCCACATATGCAATATATGGTTAAGTCTCCCTAATAATCTATTAGTCTATTCCTGCATTTAATAGACTTAAAAAATTGTTTCTTTTCGTTTACTTTTTTTTTTTTAGAGGATGGACAGCTTTGTTCAGGGCTCACTGATCAGTACTCAGTGATCTCTGTGGGTAGTGCTTGGGGAAACCAGATGGGGTATGTTAGGGGTTAAATCAGTGTCAGCCATGTGCAAGGCAAATGCCCTATCTGCTGTACTATCTCTCCTAAATTAGTTATGAAAACCCCATATTATAACTAATTAAAGAAAAAATTTAAAAATAGTAGCTTATTTAGACAACTTCTAATGAACTATCTGGCACGGGCTTGTTTGGGGTAGTAAGGCAGTAGAATAAAATCAATAAAATGTTGCTTCAATTTTATTTTGACATATGAGGGAAAAACCTAGGCTTTTATATACATGTAAGGTATGCTTTTTTTTTTATCTACCATTGAATTACATTATCCAGCACCAAGCAAACTGCATGAAGCAATAAGACTAACTACTAGACTCAAAAAAACCAAAGAAAACAAAACAAAAAAAAATCAAAAACAAAACTATGGTGGGAACCAAGAGGAGAGGAGTAAGGGCCATGAAAAAATAGAGAGCCTTTTGGTGATGAGATGGGACTGTAAATTTGTTGGTGCAAGAAGTGGCAATATGTACATGTAGAGATGTTAAAAAAAAACCCTGGGATTCTCTTTTATAAACCACTAAATCAATGGAAAATTAAAAAAAATATTTTAAGAATATTGGCTAGGTCATAGTTTAAATTTTTTAGTTTTTGCAAGAAACTCATTATAAGAAGGCCCTCAATGAACCTTATTTTGTTGAATGCTCTCCACCTCCCCAGATGGAAAAATTCTGAGACTTGCTTTTAAGTAAAAGCCTATGACAAAGAGATATAAATGGCCATTTATTTTGTTTCCCTTCCCTCCTAGCTTTCTTTTCTTTCTCTATTTTTCTTTATTTCTTTTTCTTTTTTCTTTCTTCCTTCCTTCCTTCCCTCCTTTCTCTTCCTTCCTTCCTTCCTTCCTTCCTTCCTTCCTTCCTTCCTTCCTTCCTTCCTTCCTTCCTTCCTTTCTCTTCCTTCCTTCCATCCATCCTTCCTTCCTTCCTTCCTTCCTTCCTTCCTTCCTTCCTTCCTTCCTTCCTTCCTTCCTTCCTTCCTTCCTTCCTTCCTTCCTTCCTTCCTTCTTTCCTTCCTTCCTTCCTTCCTTCCTTCCTTCCTTCCTTCCTTCCTTCCTTCCTTCCTTCCTTCCTTCCTTCCTTCCTTCTTCTTTCTTTCTTTCTTTCTTTCTTCTTTCTTTCTTTCTTTCTTTCTTCTTTCTTTCTTTCTTTCTTTCTTTCTTTCTTTCTTTCTTTCTTTCTTTCTTTCTTCTCCCATTACTTTATTTTTTACTTTTTCATGCTTTTTTCTTTTTTTATTTAAACATCTTGATTACAAATATGACTGTGATTAGGTTTCAGTCATGTAAAGAACACCCCCTTCACCAGTGCAACATTTTCATCACCAATGTCTCAAATTTCCCTCCATCTCACCCCACCCCCACCTGTACTCTAGACAGGCTTTCCAGTTCCCTCATTCATTCACATGATTATGGTAGTTCTCAGTGTAGTTATTTCTATAACTGCACTCACCACTCTGGTGTGAGCTTCATGAAGTGAGCTGGAAGTTCCAGCCCTCCTCTCTTTGTCTCTGAGGATTGTTGCAAAAATGACTTTTATTTTGCTTAAAACCCATAGATGAGTGAGACTATTCTGTGTCTCTCTCTCTCACTCTGACTTATTTCACTCAGCATGATAGACTCCATGTACATCCATGTATAGGAAAATTTCATGACTTCATCTCTCCTGATGGCTGTATAATATTCCATTGTGTATATGTACCACAATTTCTTTAGCCATTTGTCTGTTGAAGGGCATCTTGGTTGTTTCCAGTGCCTGGCTATTTTGAATAGTGCTGCAATAAATATAGGTGTGAGGAAGGGGTTTTTGTATTGTATTCTTGTGTTCCTAGGGTATATCCCTAGGAGTGGAATAGCTGGGTGGAATGGAAGCTCAATTTCCAGTTTTTGGAGGAATCTCTGTATCGCCCCTTATCTGATGGGTATTGGGTGAATAGTTTCTCCCACACGGTGGGTGGCTCTAGTATTCTGGGCACTATTTCTTTTGAGGTGCAGAAGCTTCTCGGCTTAATGTATTCCCATCTGTTTATCTCTATTTCCACTTGCTTGGAAAATGCAGTTTCCTTCTTGAAGATGCCTTTAGTCTCAATGTCATGGAGTGTTTTACCTACGTGTTGTTTGTTCTATATACCTTATGATATCAGATCTGATAACAAGGTCTTTAATCCATTTGGATTTTACCTTCATACACGATGTTAACTGGGGGTCTATGTTCGCTTTTTTGCAAGTGGCTAACCAGTTCTGCCAGCACCACTTGTTGAAGAGGTTTTCCCTGCTCCACTTAGAATTCATTGCTCCTTTGTCAAAAATTAGGTAATTGTATGTCTGAGGAACATTGTCTGAGAACTCAAGCCTATTCTACTGATCTGAGGGTCTGTCTTTATTCCAATACCATGCTGTTCTGATAATTATTGCTTTGTAGTACAGTTTAAAGTTGGGGAAAGTAATGCCTCCCATTTTCCCTTTCCCTAGGAGTGCTTTAGCTATTCGAGTGTGTTTATTGTTCCAGATGAACTTCATAAGTGTTTGATCCACTTCTTTGAAGAATGTCATGGGTATTTTTAAGGGGATCGCATTAAATCTGTACAATGCTTTGGGGAGTATTGCCATTTTAATGATGTTAATCCTGCCAATCCATGAGCAGGGTATGTGTTTCCATTTCCGTGTGTCCTCTCTTATTTCTTGGAGCAGGGCTTTATAGTTTTCTTTTTATAGGTCTTTCATGTCTTTGGTCAAGTTGACTCCAAGATATTTGAGTTTGTGTGGCTCTATTGTGAATGGGATTGCCTTCCTGACTTCCATCTCTTCCCTATCATTATGGGTGTATAAAAATGCCATTGATTTCTGTAGGTTGATTTTGTAGCCTGCCACCTTGCTATATGAGTCTATTGTTTCTAGAAGCTTTTTGGTAGAGTCTTTAGGGTTTTCTAAGTAGAGTATCATGTCATCTGCAAACAGTGAGAGCTTGACTTCTTCCTTTCTTATCTGGATTGCCTTGATATCTTTTTCTTGCCTGATTGCTATAGCAAGCACTTCTGGTACTATGTTGAAGAGGAGTGGTAAGAGCGGACAGCCTTGTCTTGTACCAGAATTTAGAGGAAAGGCTTTTAGTTTTTCTCCATTGAGGATAATATTTGCCATTGGCTTGTGGTAGATGGCTTTAAATAGATCCTTTCATTCCTATCATGCAGAGAGTTTTTTTTTTTTTCATCAAGAATGGGTGTTGGACTTATCAAATGCTTTCTCTGAATCTATTGATATGATCATGTGATTTTTATTTTTCTTGTTGCTGATGTTGTGTATGATGTTGATAGATTTACGGATGTTAAACCATTCTTGCATTCCTGGGATGAAACCTACTTGATCGTAGTGGATGATCTTCTTAATGAGGCATTGAATCCTATTTGCCAGGATTTTGTTGAGGATCTTTGCATCTGCATTCATCAGCGATATTGGTCTGTAATTTTCTTTTCTCGTAGCATCTCTGTCTGGTTAGGTATCAAGGTGATGTTGACTTCATTAAAGGTTTTTGGGAGTGTTCCCGTTTTTTTCAATGTTATGGAAGAGCCTGGCTAGGATTGGTATTAGCTACTCTTGAAAGGTTTGAAAGAATTCATTAGTAAATCTATCTGGGCCGGGGCTTGTCTTTTTGGGCAGATGTTTGATTACAGTTTCAATTTCCTCAGTAGTGATGGGGGTGTTTAGATATGATACATCCTCCTTACTAAACTGTGGAAGGTCATAGGTGTCCAAGAATTTTTCCATTTCTTCTATGATCTCATGTTTAGTAGCATAAAGTTTCTCAAAGTAGTCTTTGATTACCCTTTGGATCTCTGCAATATATCTCGTGATCTCCCCCTTTTTATTTCTAATACGGGTTATCATGTTTCTCTCTCTCTTTGTGAGTTTTGCCAATGGTCTATCAATCTTGTTTATTTTTTCAAAGAACCGACTTCTGCTTTTGTTGATCTTTTGGATTGTTTTTTTGGTTTTCCACTTCATTGATTTCTGCTTTTAGTTTTGTTATTTCCCTCTGTCTCCCTAATTTTGGGTCCTTTTGTTGAGCACTTTTTAGTTCTATGAGCTGTGTCATTAAGCTACTCAGGTAAGCTCCTTCTTCCTGATGTGTGCTTGCAAAGCTATAAATTTTCCTCTCAGGACTGCTTTTGCTGTGTCCCATAGATTCTGGCAGTTTGTGTCTTCATTATCATTTATTTCCAGGAAAATTTTGATTTCCTCTTTGATTTTATCTCTGGCCCACTGGTTGTTCAGTAGCAGGGTGTTTACTTTCTGATTGTTAAAGTTTTTCTTCTGTGTGCCTTTGTAGTTCACATCTAATTTCAGAGCCTTGTGGTCAGCAAAGGTAGCCTGCAAGATTTCTATCCTCTTGTTTTTATGAAGGTATGTTTTATGTAGTCTAACCTGGAGAATGACCCATGTATATTGGAGAAGAATGTGTAACCAGGTTTTTTGGGGTGGGGTGTCCTATATATATCTACTAGTTCTCTTTCTTCCATTACTCTTTTCAGGGCTAGTATGTTTTTGTTGGGTTTCATTCTGGTTGATCTATCAAGTATTGACAGGGCACTGTGAGGTCTTCCACAATTATTGTGTTATTATTGATGTCTTCTTTCAGATTTGTCAGTAATTGTATTAGACAATTTGCTGGTCTCTCATTGAGTACATATATGTATAATAGTGTGATTTCTTCCTGTTGTACATATCCCTTGATTTGTACATAGTATCCATCTTTGTCCCTTACAACTTTTCTGAGTATAAAGTTGGTGTCATCAGATATTAATATGGCCACCCCAGCTTTTTAAGGGTGTTGTTTGCTTGGATGATTTTCCTCCACCCTTTGATTTTGAGTCTATGTTTGTTCTGACTATTCAGGTGTGTTTCTTGTAGGCAGCAGAAGGTTGGATTGATCTTTTTGACCCATTTTGCCACTCTGTGTCTTTTAATTGGTGAATTTAGTACATTGACATTGAGGGAGATGATTGTCATAGGATTTAATGTATTTTTTTACAGATAAGTTTGCTGTGTTTGTTGGTCTCTCTTGTCTTAAACTAGACCTGTCAGTTTTTCCTTTAAGGCTGGTTTTTCATCTGTGAAGTTTCTGAGCTGTTGTTTATCCATGAAGCTATATATCCTTCCTTCAAACCTGAACATGAGTCGAGCTGGGTGCAGTATTTTCGGTGAGGCATCCATTTAATTCTGTCTTGTCACAATATCCCACCACTCTCTTCTGGCCTTGAGACTTTCTTGTGACATGTCTGCTGTAAGTCTTAGGGATGCTCATTTGAATGTAATTTCCCATTTTGATCTTGCTGCTTTCAGTATTCTATCTCTATCTGTGGGATTTGTCATCGTAACGAGGATGTGTCTTGGGTTGTTTTTCTTCAGGTCTCTTTTAGCTGGTACTCTTTGGGCATCAGGATTTGATTGCATGTAGTCTTTAACTCTGGGAGTATCTGTTTGATGATGTCTTTGACAGTTGATTCTTTCTAGAGATCTCCTACCTGGGACTCTGTGACTTCCATGATTCTTATGTTGTTTCTGTTGAGTTTATCAAAGACTTCTATTTTCATCTGTTCACATTCTTTAGTACTTTTTCCATTGCCTGATAATTTTTCCTAAGGTTCTTTTCCAAAATCTTCTGCTGTATTGAGTTATTCTGCATCTCATTTTCCAGCATGCCGATTCTGTCCTCAGCTGTGGTTACCCTGCTGGAGAGGCCATCCTCTGAGTTTTTCTGTTGAGCTACCATGTTTTTCAAATCTGTTATTTCAGTTTGGAGTTTTCTGATTTATGTCTTTGTTTTCTGTTCATATCGATCTATGCTTTCTTTGAGTTTTACAAACATCTTCCATATTTCTATTCTAAACTTTTTATCTGAGAGGTTAATCAGATGGTTGGAATTTTTTAGGTCATTCAAGCTATTTATTGTCTTTATTCTTTGTGGATGGTGTTTGCCTGTGAGGTTTCCCCATTGTCACGCTTGTAGTGTGATTTTTTCTGCATGTTGTGCTGCCTCTAGGTGACAGTTTTATGGGGGTGTGCTCCCTAGGTTTCTGAGGAGAGCTTCAGGTAATCAGGAAAGACAAACAGGCACAGCCTGCAGTGGCATTTTTTCATTAGAAAGAACGCAAGGCTACAAAGCAAAGTGGAGTGGCCGTGCTCTTCTGGAGCCTCTGGATGAGCTATTTTTCTGGGCTTTTTTCGGCCCGCTCTCAAGAGGTTCAGGAGACAGGACAGTGGAAAAACACACAGGCAACACTCACAATTTCTCACAGTCGGGAACCACTAAATATCTTTCTTTCTTTTTTCTTCTACTGGAGAAGGAAATTCTACTTATTCTTGACAGTATCAAACAGCAGGTAATTGAAGAAAGCATCTGTAAGGATCTTAGTCTTGCAACTGTAAGAAACAGAATTCTGTAAAAACAAAGAGTGTGAAATTTAATTCTTTCTTTTTGAATCTCGACATAAAAATGTGACCTAACTTTCACCTTGCTAGTAATTTGGGAGAGTCTGATTAAAAACTGACAGCAAAGTTATTTCTAGTGTTCATAACCATGTAAGTTGTGAGGTAAAAAGTATTTGTATTTCTTTCAGCTACTATATCTATACTTTGTTATGCAATACTTTTAAAAAGAATGCATTTTTGATGTCATTGATACTTGAAGAAAACTTAAAAATTTTGTGCATTTTCAGAAATATATATTAGATACCTAAACTTATTATTTTTTATTTTTTATTATACCTAGGGGTACTCAGGGGTTACTCCTGGCTCTGTGCTCAGAAATTATTCCTGGCAGGCTTGGGGTCCCCAGGAGTTGAACCCGTATCTATTGTGTGCAAGGCAAAGGACTACCCTCTGTACTATCACTCCAGCCCCCTATTCCTAAAATTTTTTTACAAGTTTAAAACACAATTTGCCTGTAAAGTCTGATAATGTAGTTCTAGTTCTTTCTGTCCAAATTTGTTATTTTCCTATCTGCAAACATTCCAAAATTTCTTGAACCTAAAATTTTCATTTTTGTCAAAATGACAGTTTGGTTTAGTATTAGCTACTAGTGAGGGAATTTTATCCAGTATAGAGATGACTACTATGTGTGATACAAAGAAACAAAACACAGAATATCATTTCTCAAGAAACTATCACAGAGGAGGGTTGTAACAACAAATATTTAACATGCCAATTGGACATCTGTTTTTGTTTTGTTTTGTTTTGTTTTGGTTTTTGGGCCACACCCGGTGACGCTCAGGGGTTACTCCTGGCTATGCGTTCAGAAGTCGCTCCTGGCTTGGGGGACCATATGGGATGCCGGGGGATCGAACCGCGGTCCGTCCTAGGCTAGCGCAGGTAAGGCAGGCACCTTACCTTTAGCGCCACCGCCCGGCCCCCCAATTGGACATCTGAAGCCAAACCTTTACTCAATCCTGTTACTCTTTCATACTCACTAGTTCCCTCCATCTATTTTTTTGTGTGTTATAAAGTCTCTTGCTATCCTTTGGAACTAATGTCACATGCCTGCTTAATTTCTTTTCATCAACCACTATAATGTAAGCTTGCAAAGACTGTTTTCTCCCAGCTTTCCACTCATACTTTAAATTTTTCTGTGCTTCTTCTATCTTGGACCAAACTTTCCTTTCATTTTTCCTTTCCAACATTATGTAACTTTTAATTCTTGGACAACACATTCTTCTCTATTTCTCATAAATATTCCTTAACTTACTTTCTTACAATGAAAGAGAAGAAAGAGATTTAGAAAAACAATCACATTCATAATTATGTCTCAGAAAATCAAGTACCTTAGAATCATCTTAGCTAAAGAAGTGAAAGACCTATATAGATAAAAAATATCCCTACAAAATACTACTTCAAGAACAAAAGGACACAAGAAAATATAAATAAAAATCCTACTCATAGATTGGGAGAATTTACATCATTAAAATGGCAATACTTCCTGAAACATTGTACATATTTACTGCAATCTCTAAAATGTTACCCATGACATTTTTCAAAGAAATAGATCAAGCACTCCTAAAATTTATATGAGACACTAACTCTCAATGAGTAGCAAAGCAATTTTTGTGAAAAAAAAAAAGAAGATGGGAGGCATTACTTTCCCCTATTTTAAACTGTATTGTAAAGTAGTAGCTATTAAAACAGCCTGGCATTGGAATAAAGTCATACCCTCTGATTAATGGAATAGATTTGAATATTCTGAGACTAACCTACAGGTATGTGATCAATTAATATTTAACAAAGGGAAAATAAATACAAAGTGGCAAAATACTAATTGCAAAAACATGGACTCAGACCTCTCTTTAACATTGTGAACAAAAATAAAATCAAAATGGAGTAAAGTCCTTGATATCAGACCTGAAACCATAAATTCCATTTCAAAAAATGTAGGATGAACTACATGACATTGAAGGTAAAGGAATATTCAAGAATGGAACACCACTGACAAAACAAGTGGAAGCAAAGATAAACTAAGAAGACCAAAGATAAACTAAATAAAGTTTAGTTTCTTTACTAAACTAAGAAGTTTTTGCAACTCAAAAGAAGTGATGATTAGGATAGAAAGACAGTCCCTGGAATGAGAGACACTATTTTGATAAGGCACTATTATAGCCTAACTAGAAAAAAATCATCTCACCCTCTCCAAAAAAATAGGAAGAGATGAACAGAAACTTTGTTGAAGAAGAAATACAAATGGACAAAAGGAAAATAGGCAGATGAAAAAGTTCTCCACTTCATTATTCATCAGAGAAATGCAAGTTGAAACAACAATGAAATATCATCTTACGCCACAGAGACTGGCATACATGAAATAGGTCAAGAAAAACTAGTGCTGATGCAGATGTGGATAGAAAAAAGTTTGCATTCAATTCTGGTGGGATTGTTAGCTGGTCCAGCCTTTATTGAAAGTAATATTTATATTGCTTAACAAACTAAAAATTGAGCTTTCATATGACCCAGCATTCCATTCCTAAGAATATTCCCTGGTGGCCCAAAACACAATGCAGTAAAGTCATCTGCACTCTGATATTCACTGCAGTACTTTTCACTATCGCCCGAAATTGGAAACATCCCAAGTGTCCAAGAACAGATGAATGAATAAAGAAACAATAGTACATCTACTCAATGGAATACTATGAAGCTTTTAAGAAAATGAAACCATGAAATACTCTTATATGGGAATATATATGGAGAGTATTATGCTAAGTGAAATGAGTCTGAGGGAGAAGGATAAGCATAGAATAATTGCACTCATTTGTAGAATATTTTAAAAAGGTAATATAGTAATAATATCCAAAGACAAAATAAATGAGAGTCAGGAGGATCAGTCAATGATAGGAAACTTGTCACAAATAGTGGGGGAGTGCAGTAAGGGCAGAGAGGGATCATTATGACAGTGATAGTTGGGAATGACCACTTTGGACATGAATTGAATGCTTAAAGGAGATAAAGTAATATGCATGATACCCCTTCATGAACAATATTGCACATGAAAAACAGGAAGAGAGAGGGAGAGAGAAGAAAAATGTCTGCCACAGAGGCAGGCACAAGAGAGGGTTGGGGGTGGGTATGAGAGGGAAAATGGGGACATTGTTGGTAGGAAATGTGCACTGGTGGAGTGGTGTACATTTTATGAACTGCTACTCAATCATGAACAACTCTAAATGTATCTTATGGTGATTCAATTAAAGAATTTATGATAATTAAATTATTATATTATATATTAAATAAATTTAAAAAGCCTATACTATGACTCTTGATTTGGAAAATTACAATGTGGTTTAAAATGGCAATACTGTTTAAGAGAATTAAGGCAACTAGTGTAAGACTAAAGTTTTGATATTGTAGCATATTTGGAAGCCAATTATTACTAGTTGCATTCCCTAAAATGAACTATTAATTTTTCTAAATGGGCCCCATAATTGGAAATGAAGGTCCTTTGAATATCTATTTGGTGCCCCTCCCTATTCTTGTTTGGGTAAGCACCTTGTCTATCTATCCCACAGTTGCTTTCACAGAAAGTTGTGTTGGAGTTATTTTCTGACTCCTGAAAACAACAGTTTATTAGAACTTACATTGTTATTTTAATTTTTTGATTTATTGTGACTGTGATATAATATTAAGAATGACCCTCATGAACTCAATGAAAAGTGAAAAAATGTACTAATATGTTTGTTTTGATAGGAAACTTCATAATCATATTCATTAACAACTCAGGGCTAATTATTTCTTTATTGGATTAAAATGTTACTTTTCCTCCAAATTATACTCTTTGAAAAGAAATTTTTATTGGCATGTCCTTTTCTGTATCTATTAATATGTAAGAATAAAAATAAGAGTAACCTCAAACATAACTTCTGCCTGTATTCTAGCTCAAATTTACATTTGGTTGATCAATTTTACTGCTTAATATACTTTGGTAAAGTTTAATTTTTATATTCTATTTTCTCCTATAATGTAAACATTGATCATTCCCTTAATTTCTATTTTGACACATAATTCATTGAACATAGAGTACTTTCATTATAATATTTAAGAATCTGGAAATTCATTAGAATCAAGAGTAATAGCTGTACCATGAAAATTGTTGAATTATAGCAGAGTCTTTAATACTTCCAAAGGGAAGCCGAGCCTATAAAATCTTGCTAACTACCTTGCATTGAGCTGTCACCTTCAATGTACCTTTGATATGCTTGCTTTTTGTTCAAGGGGAAGATAGGAAACAGAAAGAATATCATTTTATTCACACAGACTTTGTCTCTAAGTGTGGCTATGATATGATTTCTGTCAGAAACAATCTGCTTGATAGTTCTCTGTCTTTGCTTGGGAACACAGAGTGGCTTGTCTGTTTTCTATCCCTGGTGCTGGGATATGCTGCCTTGTCAAATAGCATTTGTCTTCACTCACTACCTGCTTGTTGAGTGCAGCTCAGCCTCACCATGGTGGCAGAGAAAGCCTTAGGCTGCTCAGCATCTGTCTCTTCATGTAATTAACTGCAGCCCTGGATAGGAAGAAAAATAGAGATTTTGTGCTGTGGAAGACTAATGTGTCTAGACAGGAGTTTCTAAGCAGGGAAAGATTTATTAGTGTTTCTGTTCAAACAAGAGGACATAATATTTTGGCTTCAAAGTGTTCTGAAGGCCAAGTGACCACTTGCTTTCTGAGCAAACTTTAGATAACATATTTGAATATATCTTAAATTACTCCCTTAAAATATTTATCAAATAGATATCAAGTATAATTAATAAAAGTACATGATAGGCCACTGAACAAATAAGAATCAAGGTGTCAACAGTGATATAAGTATATGAACAAATACAATGAATTACAGTTCTTTCTTATAATAAATGTTGAACGAATTATTGAATCAAAAATCACTATTTTACAGCTGCCATGTAATAGTGTGTGACTTGTGATTCAATTAATAGTTAATAATTAATAAATATTTTTACTTAATGAGAAGGATAAACAATGAATGGTAGTACTAGTGGAAGAAAGTTTAAGGATAAAGCATATACAGTTTTAAGTTATTTTCTCACATATTACATGTTTGTGTTTCATAACTTTTCTCCAAACTTGAAATGCTGTGAAAAGGAATACCAAAATTCACCAAAATTCTTTTGGTTGTTACATTATCCTCTTTTTATTTTCTTCCAAAGTAAATGGAGTATGGCTCCACTTTGGTTCTTTTTAACTTAATATTAGGAGAAATGCATTATGCTCACCAGAAGCTTTATTCACCAGCTGCCAATAAAGCTTCATTAATGTAATATGTTCTCTGCAATCAAAACCTGCTCTCTCCTGGGGAAAGAATGACGTTCTGAACACTTGCTTTTCACAGAGACCCATTTTGAGACTTGCAATCCATGAGGACTTCAATCCATAAGTGCAGTGTGAATATCTGCATGCGTGGCTCTGATACATTTTATAGTACCCTTTGACTTTATAGAAAAGGGCCCGGAAATTTAGAAAATGAATGCTTGCAATTCTTTCTATGTCATTCTTAATAAGCTTGCTTTCACAAACTAGAAGGCAAAGAACCCTCCTCTTCTAAGACCTTATTGTGTAGCCCTCACAGCCCTGGTAATTGCTTAAATGGGAAAAAGAGGCTAAGTATTATAATAAAGACAGCAAACATTATTGAAGACAATTAACTCAACTCATTCCTGATATTTTTAGTATTCATTTAATATAGAGTGTTGTGGCGCCTGAATGAATGGATTTATAATTTAATTTAAAATTTGAATTAAAATAATTCACTGTGTCCGAAGGAGGTGTCATTCTCCTAACCAGCAGATTAAGGGCCTTAACCTGCTTCTTGAGGCAACAATATTGTGACTTTGATGATAGACCTGACTACTCCTTCTCAGCCAGTGTAGACCCTCTTATCTATAACTTTTGACTTTGATTCATCATTTCTTTCTGGCTCATAACTAATAGACATAGGATGTTCTCCAACCTCTCCTACCCACAGGCACTAGAGTCAAATCTCAAACATTAGTCTTCAAGGCAAATTGATCTGGCTTGTCCACACTGTGAGGCGATCTCATTTAACACATTGACATTCATGTATTTATTGTGTTTTACTTTAAAGAATACTTTGAGTGTTTTGTTTTCTAAGAAAAAAATTGCCTTTCCTGTGTGTTTCTGTGTGTTCACTTAGGGCCTTATATGTGTAAGATGAAAAAAGGCATACATGCTCTGCCACTGAATATACATTCCCAATCCTTCAGGCTGGTATTTTTCATGTTTTCATTATCTTCACACTGCAATCAGGAATTACTCCTGGTGTTGCTCAGGGAAATATATATGATGCCAGGGATTGAACCTGAGTCACCTGCATGCAAGGTAAGTGCCCTACCCTCAGTACTGTATCTCATGCTCCTCTCAACATTTTTTCATTTTGGATAACCTTATTCTGAATAGGGTTCAGATATTTTGTAGAATGCTCTTCATTTGGAGTTTATCTTTTTTGTTTGTTTGCTTGCTTTGTGGGGGCAGTGGTATTAATCCTGTCAGGGCTTGAAGTTGTGGTGGGGGTTGAATACCATTTGGCTGCATGCAAGTGTAGAAGGCAAGTGCCCTACTTTGTGAACTATCAAGGAGTGTGTGTGTGTGTATGTGTGTGTGTGTGTGTGTGTGTGTGTGTGTGTTTAATGATTAGAGAGAAGTTCTACATTTTAAGAAAAAATATGCCAGGAGTGATGTGCCAGTTTCATTGTCTTATATCAAGATATTACATCAATACTATATATTAACTGGGGATATTAATCCCTAAGAGGATGGGAGTGCACCACTAGCACTGCAAGAACAGCCTGACCCAGGACCAGAACAACCTTTTCAACTGGTGCCTGCACACCCTCATGCTATTGTTGTTGGCCATGCTCAGAGCTCCATGTCACATGCGGGTCCGGCAGTGCCTGGTGGGGCCCCAGTGGGGAATTGACTGGAACCCTAGCAGCTCTTTTGCCTATGCTATTTCACTGACCTAGTCTTGCCTTGTGTTTTTTCCTTTCTATATCCTTTATGTCGCCTATTGCCCTAACTTCAGGCCTTTCTTCCAGGCCATTCCACAACAGTGGAGTGCTGAAGGCAATGTCAGTGTTCATCCACAGTGGAGCATATTTGCCTCTTGTTGTTGTTGGGGGGGGGACACATTCGAATTATTGGCATTATTGGGATCTCCAATTGTTCCTCTCCTTTTTCCTTCTCCCTGATGACTCTTCATGTTCTATTGTCTTCAGGAGCTCAACAGTGGCCCCCTTGGGGAGCTTGGAGTGGTGAAGGAGCTACTCAGAACTCTCATAGGTGCTTCCTTTCTCATTCTGAAAAGGAGTAGAGTGGAGTTTCAGGGTTTCCTATAGTTCTTGGGGAAGCCTGACCCTTTCATACGTGGTTCTTCATTGTTACTCCCAGTTCTGGGAAATGTTCACATTAATGACGTTTAAAATTAAGTCAAACATTTTTTTTACCTTCATTACAATATAGTAAAATAACTCAATTTAGGTAATATCTGCCATAATATGAAAAATCACTATATTTTCCTTCTAATATTCTATTTGTTAGAAGAGTTCAGTCCACACTCACAGAGAAAGGATGTTTGGTGGATGGAATATTTTTTAAAATGTTAAAGACACCACAGCCATAGCCTTTGGTGCTTACTTTGCATGTGGCCAACCATGGTTCAATGATCCCTGATACTCCATCTAGTCACCCAAACTGCTAGAAGTGACCTCTGTATCTAAGGCCAGAAGTAAGCCCTTTCAGGGGTCTTCAAACCGCGGGCCACATATTGTATTTATTCTCATTTTGTTTCTTCACTTCTAAATAAGATATATGCAGTGTGCATAGAAATTTGTTCATAATTTTTGTTTTTACTATAATCTGGCCCTCCAACAGTCTGAAGGACAGTGAACTGGTCCCCTGTTTAAAAAGTTTGAGGACCCTAATTATTCTAGGGTGGCCCCAAAATAAAACAACAAAAAGACACCACAACCTCTTTTGAGAAGAGGTTTAATAACCAGATATATAGATTCTCCTAAATCGTGCTCATTATTTTAACAGTTATCAGTGGATGTTTTCTGCTGTAGTTATTGTTATAATGGTCTATAGGCCATATTTTTGTTGTCCTATTTCCTTAGACATATTAATAGGAATTATTCTGTATGAAAGCAGGTCAATTCATCTCAATTTTCTTATTCAACTTAATGGAAATATTCATATGTTGCACAAATTCTTTGTGACATACTATAGTTTTATATATTTTTAATGCTACAGTTTCATAGAGTTTTATTTATTTTTTATTTTTTAACTTTATTTATTTATTTATTGACTGATTGATCAGTTTTGGGGCCACACCCAGAAGCACTAAGGGATTACTCCTGACTCAGCACTCAGAAATAACCCTGGCTGGCTGGGGGCCCATATGGGATGCCAGGAATCGAACTGGGTCCCTCCTGGGTCGGCTGCAAACAAGGCAAATGCCCTACCGCTATGCCATCTCTCTGGCCCTTCATATAGTTTTAATGCTATAGTTTTATTTTTACTCAAATTGTTGCTTTAGCTATTGAAAATGTTTTCATTTTAGAAACTGTGTCCTTTTAATCTATATTATATTCTTGCATCCTTATTTCTTTTCTAGAGCTACCTACTTGATGCTTCCCAATTATTTTGTATACTCTTTGCCTCAGCTTCATTAATTGCTATTTCTGCAAAAATTCACGTTTATATCACTGAAAATAGATGTTTAAAACCAAGGGTTGTTTAAGAGTATTCGTTGTGTGTGTGTCTATGTCTGTGTGAACAGATCCAGTATAAATATATATGTATACATATTTACTACATTTGTAAGCACTCAGATTTATATTTATTTATGTTCCACCTTATTTGTATATATATGTAAAATAAACATGAATTCATACTGATACATATTGATTCTGATCTAGCATTACAGGTTCATTCTGAATTTCCATTCCTGGTTATTTGTAAGGTTATTTGAAACATCTTTCTTTGACATCAAAAAAACTGGCTCTGATGTATAATATCTTTTCAGCTTTGATATATTTATATATGTATTTACATACATATATTATAGAAGATTTAGAATTGCCAAAACTTGTACTATGAGAAACAAATTTAATAACTAGTATGAAATGTTTGTGTGCAGCTCTTTTTGTCTTTAACCTCCTAATATCTAGACAGAACACTTCTTTTATACAAGTCATCTTAATTATTTTAGTAAGTTTCTTTCTTTCCTAGCTCATGAGACAAGTAGATTGCTCTATCATGGTGTACATTCCATCTTTATACTCTCAACATCCTTGTTGGTTTTATTTTTTTAACACCATTTTTAATGTGTCAAATTGAATATTATCCTTTATGGTGCATAGTTTTTAGACAAATGAGTAGAGTCATGTACCTTAATGATAGTTTGATCATGGCACAGAGCAATAGTAGAGTGGATAGGGCATTTGCCTTACATGAGGACAACCGCGTTCATTCCCCGGCATCCCAAATGTCCCTCAAGCCCACCAGCAGATGATTCCTGAATACAGAGCCAGGAGTAACCCCAGAACACTGCCAGGTGTGGCTCAAAACCAAATAATAATAATAATAAATAATAATAGTTTGATAACTACAAAATATTTTCTGTCATGTTCCCTTTCTATTTAACCACTCTAGTCAACTCTTTTACATATAACTACTGACAGCTGTAGTGATATTTTGTCCCTACAGATTTGGTCTTTCCATAATGTCACATAAATGCTATCATTAAATATATTGCCTTTTAGGTCTGGCTTATTTACTTAGCAAAATGCATTAAAGATTTACCTGTGTTATTGCATACATTACCATTTGCCTCTTTATGTTTCTATGAAGCAATCCATTACATGGATATGCCAGCATGTATATAAATGTATTGAAAGACATATTGGTTGTTTCTGATTTGGGGTGATTATGAATAACATGTCTATTCATGTTTTTATCTAAACATAAATCTTGATTCACTTAAAAATCATGAATTCTGGATTATACAATAAATGTGTTTACAAATATCTCCTCTTCTGCTTTTTAATAATTTTCTTTACATTTGAGTACTTTTATTTTGTTTGTTTTTGTCCGAGATCACACCCAGTTGGGTCAAGGCCTACTCTTGGCACTCTGCTCAGATAACACTCCTGCTGGGGTTTGGGGGATAATAAAGAGGGCTTTTAAACCTCAGTGCCTTAAAGGAAAAAGAGAAATGTGCCTGCCATAGAAGAGGGGGTCAGGAGGGAGAGTGGGGACAGTGGTGGAAGGAAAGGGGACATTGATGAAGGGATTGGTGCTCATTGTATACCTGAAGTCAATCATAACTAACTTTGTAACTAGGTAATTCATGGTGATTCAATGAATTTTTTTTAAAAATTAAAAAATAAAGTAACTATGTTAATGGCTGGATATTTCTCTTGCCATATATCCTCAACAGCACTTGGTATTAGAAGTGATTTTTGTTTCATTATCCTTGTTAGGCATTGATATGCATAGAGTGATATATTATTGGGATACTAGTTTGTATTTTCCTATCTACATATTTCTATCTATATATATTATTTTTTTGGTTTGCTCTGATAATTTATTCTTTAAAATATTTAGCTTTTTTTTCTTATTGTAAAATTTTAAGTTTTCTATTACTCTGGGAACATGTACATTACTAGATATATGATTTAGAAATATTTTCTCCCAGTTTATTTTTTTCTCTTCTTATTCTTTTAGTACTTCCTTCCCAGACAATATGTATAAAATATTGATAAAATATTTAGTTTAATTTATAATTTATTTCTTTTATAAAAGAAGTTTATTTTCTAAAATATTGTAGTCAAACATTTTTCAGTTGTCTTAATAGTTTATATTGTATTGTTTGTATGTGATTTATTTTTGTTAAATTTAATATTAGGCATCGTCATGAAATTTTCCTATACATGGATGTACATGGAATCTACTATGCTGAATGAAATAAGTCAGAGAGAGAGAGAAAGACGCAGAATGGTCTCACTCATCTATGCGTTTTAAGAAAAATAAAAGACATTCTTGCAATAATTTTTAGAGACAAAAGAGAGGAGGGCTGGAGGTTACTGCCCACTTTATGAAACTCACCACAAAGAGTGATGAGTTTAGTTAGAGAAATAACTACATTGCGAACATCCTAACAATGAGAATGTATGAGGGAAATAGAAAGCCTGTCTAAAGTACAGGTGGGGGCGGGTTGGGGAGGAGGGATATTTGGGACATTGGTGGTGAGAATGTTGCACTGGTGATGGGTGGTGTCCTCTTATATGACTGAAATCCATCCACAATCATTTTTGTAACCAAGGTGTCTAAATAAAAAATTTTAAATTAGACATGAGATATTTATCAAATATATTTTTTATCTTTTAAGAATTTTTATTGTTACCAGAATGAATAACAAATCTTTCACAGTAATATTAAGGTACATAGTGAAAATAAATCAAGGCCATTCCCACCACCAGGGTTATCCTCCCTCCATCCCTTTTCCCAGGATGTGTTCCCATATCTCCCTCCTTTGCTCCCAGCATGCTAGTATAATTGTTCCCCTCTGCGTATAGCTTATTGTAGATAGGGTATCGATTCCATTGTTATTGACTTTGGGTTTGGTGTTTAAGTCTGATAATTTTTTATTTCTATTCAATGTTCATACTGCTGTTTGGTCTTAATACCATTCATTTTTATTTTCCCCCTCAATTCATGAGGCAGAACAAGATAATTCAAGTTGTGTGTTTCTGTTGCAAAAAGACAAAAAAAATGACAATAAAAAGAAGAAAAAATATAACAAACTGAGTTGTTTTTCATTTCAATTAAAATTTAATTGTTAAGGCTAAATCTACATAACACAGTGGTTGCACATGGCCTACCTGAGACCGATCTGGGTTCAATCCTTGCTATCTCCTATTGTCCCCCAAGCCTGCCAGGAGCAATTTCTCAGTGCAGAGCCAGTAATAACCCCTGAGCACTGCTGGATGTGGCCCAAATCCACCCTCCAAAAAAACCCAATTGTTCATGTTGGTAGAGATCAATGTAATTAAATACCTTAAATAGATACACATAACTTTGTTAATCTTTGTTCTTAATTCTAGAAGTCTTTATTGTCAATATTTTCTACATAAATGATTTGTGAAAAGGAACTGTTTTATTTCTTCTTTCCTATTAGATTATACTCATAATGGGCACGCTTTTCACTCTTTTCCTCACTCACTCACGCTTTTCACTCTTTTCCAGTACTATGCTTTTCACTCTTTTCCAGTACTATGCTGAATCTAAAATGTAAAATATGGTATATGTGCTTTTTTTATTTTAAAGGGAAATGTCTCAGACTATTAACATTGAATATGAGGTTAGTTACAGAATGTCTTTATCTTATTAGAATAAATTATCTATTTTGTTTTTAGATTACTGTGTATTTTTATATGACTTAATCTAGTATTTTAATCATTCATATGTACTGATATTACCATGTGCTTCTTTCATATTTAGTCTTACAATGTGGATAAAAACAATATTGAAATAGATAATAAGTTGATCTCCTATGATGATTCTCACTTGAGAGCATTCATTTTTGTTTCGTTGTTGCTATTAATATTGTTGTCTGACTTGGTAATATATTTTACTGGATGTTTTGACTGGTTTTCATTGTTTTTTGTTTTGTTTTGTTTTGTTTTGGGGCCACACACTGTGATCTCAGGGCTATGGACTCCTGGCTTGGGGGACCATATGGGATGCCAGAGATCGAACCGAGGTCTGTCCTGGGATAGCCATGGTCAAGGCAAATGCCCTACTGCTGTACTATTGCTCTGGCCCCTGGTTTTCATAGTTTTATATACTTGATAACTCTACCTGGTTTTAGTATTAAGCAAATACTGAGCGATTCAAATGAACTAGAACATTTTAACTACTCATTTATTTTTTGAAGAAAAAAACCACTGGATAACATTGGTTTTCAATGTTTGCAGAATTAGAGCCTTTTGGTAATTTAATTTTATGACTTATTCACATGGAATATCACTTTACTTTTTTTGACCTTAGCATTCAAGGAGAGTTAAATGCATTATGTTCTTTTAATTTTTAGTATTTATTACCAAATGTACAGATTGGATTTAATATGTTCTGAGCTATGTATTATATGGAAAGAAATTATTCAACATGAATATTTTATTATATAATTCATAAAATAAATTTGACTTAATCTTTAATATTATTTATACCAAGACTAATATTGCCAGCTAAATAGTAGAAACTTTGCTCCAAACATGCTATTAATATACTATAAAATTATGTCAATATTTTATTGATTGATTGTAGTGCTGGGATTGAGCTCAGATACCCACCAATTCAAGGCAAGTGCTTGAATTGAGACATATCCCCAGAATAAGATATGCAATCTAATGTTCATTGCAGCATTATTTTTATTTCTTTATGTGGGGGCATCAGTGATTAACCTTAAGACTCATGTATGCAAGGCATTTTTCTGGTCTTTATTTTTTATAGTGAGGAGTTAATCTTCAGCCAATTCTCATTCTCCTATACATGAATTTAGTTTTGTAAGATTAACAGATAGGTATATTCTTATAAAAAGAAATATCAAAGAATTTCTTTTTAAATGATGACTGACATTTTATCTTTACTTCTTTCAAATGAAATCTTAGATTGACTAAAGAGAGAGCATTTGTTATAGTTCTTAGAAAACTTGAGGCAAGGACAAATTGCTTTTGTTTTTGCATTCCAAGCATATCCAGTTGTATAGCACATAGGAGGCGCCATAAAGTGCTTGTTCAGTGAATAATTATATAGATAAATATGGGGTTTTCCTCCCTCGTTTATCCTTTTCCCTCATTTTCATAACTGTCCCTCAAAATTTCCTAACAAATTGCCATATATACAAAAGAATACAATTATTTGCTACTCCATATTTTTTTAAAAAAAATTAGCTGAATACACATAGGTAGAATCCTTCCTAAATAATCTCCATTTGTGCCATGTATATCAATTAATCTCAGAGTGTATTTTTTTTCAGGCAGAAGAGACAAGAAAGATGAGGAAAGTAAAAGAGATGGGATTAGATGTACATGTCTTGGTGAAGTTTAGATTAGTCTTCTTGATGGGGCCTGGTGGGCCCTAATCTTATTGAAAACTTCCTAATTCCTGTCAGCTTTTAATAGTGACCATTGATTTTTTTCCCCTTCATGTAACATAACAGCCTAGTTGACTTCTGCCACTGAAACAATTGAATCCTGAGATTCAGACATTTGACATTTTGTTCACTAAAAGTGCCAGCCACACCAGATGACCTTACATAGAGCCCTTTTGTCTTTGTTTTAGTGTTTTTTTTTTTTGTTTTTTTTTTAGGAGCCATGTTCTACCCATATGTGGTACTCCTTCTGAAAGAGCTCCTTGAGAGGTTCCTACTGAAAGAACCTCTCCTGGAGTTCCCCCCTTCTGCTCTGGAGTTCCCAGGCTTTCATTACAGCGGAGCACCTGCTGCTTCAGGACTGCCTCCTCATGGTTACTAGGGATGGCCCTTAACCTTCTTTCAGCAAGACCGTTGTCAACTGCCTAGCTCCCTGGCAGCAACCTATTTTTATGCCTGCAATATTACAGCTTTCTCACATCAGCTTTCCTTCGTAACTCTCACTTAAATGTGGCTGTATTATCCAGGAAGCTTCTCACCCCAGAATTATTTTGGAACGGCATAATTTCAAGTCTACTGGCCTGGAAAATGTCACAAGAATGGGAAGTTCTCACCCATGTTACTTACTTGAACATAAGTTTGCTTCAGTGCACTTGCGTGATTAGCGTTAGTGAAACTGTCTATTTGTGGCATGTCTTTACAAAATAACTCTTTAAATACAATTCTACTATGTAAATAACTTAATACAACTAATAAGAAGAAGATAAACACCAAACTGTAATATATAAACACTTGCACTTTATTATTAGAACAACCAAAATGTCTTCAGACCTTTTTGACCCAAGGGAGAAATAAGCTCAGTCTACAAATGGCGACACTTCCTGACTAATAGCTTCACTGCTAAGTGAAGTACCTTAATCCTTCTATGTGCCTTCTTCCCTCCAGCTTTCTTGTTATTTCTGAGCATCTCCACTGTGCTTAATGTATATTTATGGACTTGTTCTTCTCTCACAATTCCTCAGCTATTGCTCCTTGGTAAAGGCATATACTCATAAATAAGGATTTTCTATATTGTCAGATGGTTCTGTGGCAACACAACTTCTCTATTGCTGGGGTCATCTTGCAATGTGTTTCACCTCCATCAGTACAAATAAAGTAAAATGAAGACAAATACTGTAACCATTTTTGGCTGGCTAGCACAAGCCAGTCATCTCATTTATTTGTGCCTCTCTTACAGTATGGAAAACATTTTACACTGAATACACTTTTCAGTTGTCATGTCAGACATGGTCACCTAGGTCCTGAAGCAAAACCAGGGGTCTATTTGAGATAGTATCTTTCTTACAGTTTTTCTCTTTAGTAAAGATTTTGGTTTAGGAGAAGAGAAATATTACCCTTGCATTTAACATTTTATAATATTGTGGGCTTTGACATGCATGTGTATACATATCAAACCAATTCCTTCTGCATTCACATCACTTTGGCACACTAAGAGGTTATTGGCCCATAGTTTGATTACATCAACCATAAGCTAGTTTTACTCTGATCTCCCACAACAATCATTTTATTAAAAATGCTTTCCAGAGAACAGTATAAGAAATATTTTCATTTGTATTATATATTATTTAAAGAATGTGTCTTATACAAGACTCTGAATATATTGTAAGATAGATTTGAATATAAATGATTTATTCTCATAATGTGGTCCTAGACCAGAGAGTACAAACATGCCTACTTCTAAAGTGTAAAATATTAAAGCATGAACTAATTTATGTGAACTTTCCATGTAATTTTAGGGATTATTTTATGTCACATTTATTGATGAGGATTCAGAGAACATATATCATATTCTCGAGAGTGTTTTATTCCTTGAAAATAGTAAGACTGCCTCAGTTTTATCTTACAGGTAGAAAAAAGTGGTCTCTAATAACTTCGATTACTTTGTTTCTTCAGAAAGAGAAATCATTTTGATTTTCAAACAGTGGCTTACTTTCATTAAACCAAATATTGAAGATAACCACTTTTTTTTGCATGGGACATTTCTTCATTTTATTTGCTCTTTCAAAGCATTTAAAACATTTAACCTTCTACTTGTGAAGCACTTTTCTCTCTCTTTTTTTTCCCTACAACCTTTTTCTGTCCCTTTTTCCTCTCTTTATTCTAAATCTAATTGTCAAATACCCAAGTTTAGGTCATTGATCCTTTTTACCTCCACTTCTGTACTCATGATTTATTTTATCTGCTCCCATAGATTGAAATGCTATCAAAGTTCCAGGACCCTCGCATTCTTAGCTCTAGTTCTATTCTCTGCATACTTGAATAGTTAATTCCTTGTCATATACTGCTATGTGAACAGTATATTAGGAAAACTTAGAGTTCTTTTATGTACCTTCTTTATTTTTTCATTACTACCATACTGAGCACACCTCACTTCTGATACTATATGTGTGGGAGAAATCTCATGCCAACCTATTTTGACACACCCTCTGGGTGTTTTGTAATTTAACTCAGTACTAACACTGACGACCTAGAGATAGTGTCAAATCTTAGCCCTAAGGGCTCTGGTATCCTAAATTTTAGATGCAATCTTATGTGCCTATTTCCCTGGTTTCTTAAAAGTTCTGACTGACTTAGTTATAAGTCAGAGTTTCATATAAAACTCTTCAAATTCAATTAATATGCTAGATCAGTTCACACTACTCAGGGTGAACAGTTAGTTTATTAGACATGATTAAAGAATATAAATAAACTTCCAAGTGAAATATGCAGAGGATAAAGTCTAGAAGATCCTATGTACAGTATGACCAGTTCCATTTTATTTGACATGATTAAAGAATAGAAATAAACATCCAGGTAGAGAGAGACATAGGATAAGCTCTGGGATCCTATATACAGGATCATTTTTCTCCCAGAGAAATAATCTTCATTTCTCTCTTAGAGATGGAGATGGTTTAGATTATCCTCCTAGTCTGATGCTGGGTTTTTAGTGAATTGCCTGAACCCCACCCAGAATTGCCTCCTTAGAATAAATGATGCTCCTCTGGCCTAAGATATTACAAAGATTTCAGGTGTTATGTCTCAGAAACTAGAGACAAAGAGCAATGTATGTATATGTATACATAATTACATTAGACATATGTATTCTGTTATTTCACAGAAAATAAATGGAATCTCTTTATTTGTTTGTTTAATATTTGGGGGGCCACACCCAGAAGTGCTCAAGACTTACTCCTAATTCTGTGCTCAGGGGACCATATGTGGTGCCAGAGATTGAACCTGAGTAGACTGTGTGCAAGACAAGTGCCTTGCTTACTGTACTATTACTTTAGTCCTGTAATTGGAATATCAACTGGAATTGGAACCTCAAAGAGAATTGGAATCTCAAATAGAACATATCCTAAAAATAATTTTTTTGAGTTTTGGGCCACACCTGATGATGCTCAAGGGTTACTCCTGGCTATGAGCTCAGAAATCGCTCCTGGCTTGGAGGACCATATGGGATGCTGGAGGATAGAACTGCAGTCCGTCCTGGGTCAACTACATGCAAGGCAAATGCCCTACTATTCCACCATCGCTCCAGACCCTAGAAAGAATTATTTTATTTCCTTTACCAGACTTGCTCTTATTCCATATGTCTCAGTCTATTTTTTTTTTCAAATTGAACACATGGGACTTCCTTGACTTTTTATTTTCACTAGCCACATCCCAATACATACTCTTTTCTCTAGTTCAACTGAAAAATCTATTCATTTATTTTTATGTTTGGATCCTCATTAATCTAGTCACCATCATATATTCAGTACTATAATAACTCGTTCCTAACTGGCCTTTCATCTTTTATTTTCTATCAGTAGGTTGAATGATTACTTCTACTTTTGTGATTGGGTGAAAAACCACAGTTGGCTGTCCTCCCTACTCTGTGCTCAGGGATTATTCCTGCATGTGGACTGCATGTGGAGTTTGGGATTTAAATTAGAGTTGACACGAGGCGAGGCAAGCACATTCATCCCTAAATAGTTTTATTTAAATGAAAGTCAGCCAATTTTAGTCTCATCTGTAACACTACATCATGTTTTATATAAACTCAACTTT
This sequence comes from Suncus etruscus, assembly GCF_024139225.1. Lineage (NCBI taxonomy): Eukaryota > Metazoa > Chordata > Mammalia > Eulipotyphla > Soricidae > Suncus > Suncus etruscus. The sequence continues at coordinate 81,160,463 of NC_064856.1, read as the reverse complement.
TTTTATTTACTGTTTGTTTGGGGCCATACTGGTGGTGCTGTGGAGACCACATGGGCTGCTGGGGTTTAAACCTAGGTTGGCTGTGTAGAATGTAAATACCATATCTGCTTTAACCAAATGCTCATCGTCCTACATTAGCTTCCAAAGCACGACACAATCTAGCTCCTACCAGGTTCTGGATACTCACTACTGTTACCCCCAGTCTTTTCTCTCCAGCCTCCACCTCGTGCCTTCCTACTAGCTCTCTCTGGCCCCAAATGCTTTCCTGTGAATTTCACATAGATCTTCTTTATCATCAGTACTCTGCTTAAATATAGCCTTTTAAAATAACTTTCTTGGTATCCTTAAATAAATTATAAACAGTAACTCTCATGAGTATATTTTAAGTATCTTCATAACACCATTTTCAAATCAACTTTGTAAACTTTAACCTCGATAGTAGAATACTTGATATTCTTGTTCATGGCTATATCAATAATGCATTTAATAGTTTCTGGCATTATAGATACTCAATAAGTATTTACTTGGTTAATGGAATCTCAATTGTGTTTATCTCTAAGTATGTCATAAATGCTACATATATTGCATGTATCCTACATAATATCATTCATGTTTCATACATATGTATATAGTAGGTGTTATTTACACTAGTTATATCATAAAGAAAGTTATTCCTTTGTGATCAAGGTTCAGGCCACACCAGACAATGTTTAAGGCTTATTTCTGACTTAGTACACAGGGATCACCCATCCATCATCATCATTTTTCTTCTTGCTGCCTGGAAAATGGAACAGAAATTGGAACGCAGCAATTTTTTTTATTATGAGCAAGAACAATTTAGGATCAAAGAATAGTGAAGAAAAAGGAAAAGGTCTGGATTTTTAGGCCTGGATAACTATTATATTAACTTAGACTACTAATTTCTGGTTTGATATACAAGAGAGAATATATTTCTACCATACTTTATCGTAATTCTAATTTCTCTCTACAAAGAAAAAGTTGGCATAATTTTGAATGTTAAGTATAACAGAATGTCAATTTTAGTAAATTGTTCCATATGTGTTTTATTCATGTTAAATAAGTAGTCTTAATTTTAATTTTATTTTTACAAATGTTGGTTTTCTAGCATTTATTGACCTTTATTTTATAAATTTTATTTAGTCACGGTGAACTACAAAATTATTCATGTTTGGGTTCAGGAATACAGTGTTTCAATACCAATCTATTCACCAGTTTATAATACCTATATTTCCCTTCTGCCTAACAGCCTGCCTTTCTGAGATGCACTTAAAAATTATTTTTTTAACAAGACTGTAAATTACAGTCTTGTTATTGGTAGGACTTTGGGCCTTTCAGCATACCCTCATACTCCAGTTTGAACACTTCCCTCCACTAAAGACTAGTTCTCATAATCTTCAATTAAGTTGCCTTTGGATATTCATGAATTTCCTCTTATTTTCTATATATCTTACATATTAGAGAGATCATTCTGTCTTTCTCCTTTTGACTAATCTTAGCATGATACTCTCCAGATATATCTACATGGCAGTAAATTGTATCATTTTATCTTTTCTTATGCCTGAGTAATATTGCATTGTTAATATGTACCGTAGTTTGTTGTTTACGACTTTAGCTATTGTGAATAGTGTTCCAAGGAGTATAGGGGTGGAAATGTCTTATTTTCATTATATTTTTTGTCATTAACCTTTTTTTTGATAGAGGCAAAATAGCTTGGTGAAAAGGATATGATATTTGGAATCAGATGATAATGGCTTTGAAACTTAGTTTTGTCTTCTATCTGACCACTGGCAAGTTTCTTAGTCTATCACAGTCTCACCTTTGCCCATTTTACTTACTAATATCTCATATAATTTTAATAATAAAGTACAAGGGAATGTAATTGTTCATTTTTCTATCTCTGATGCTGTTCTTCCAAGAAAGTATCTTTACAGACCATACATTTAAGATGTATACATTTAAGTCATGGGGCTTTATAAATTTAGTTTTACTTAAAAACAGGCATAAACAAGCTATGATTAAATCAAAAATTTTCTGTGATATGTATAAAATGAAGGATCTTATTTTAAGTGAAATAAGTCAAAAGGACCAGGTCAAACACAAGATTTTTTTTATTAGTCTGTGGCATATAGGATAATATATTTAAGGGATATTTAAGTAGTAAATTTAAGAGAAGGTTGGTAGTAAAGGTTAGAATACTGGCTCAAAGTTAGAGGAATGTCAAGGAATTGAGGAATGTCAGGGCAAAGAAAGAAGAGGGGGCATAGATATGGTATTGAGAAGGTCAGGGGCCTTTGGATACCTCTATGATGTAAAAGCAAAGTACCTATAATTTCTAAGCCACTGGATCCAAAGTTGAAGTAAACATGGAACTCAGACTGCAACAAATGTAAAAATGTAACTGTCAAAAGAATTGTATTATTCCAAAAATTCTGAAATAAGAGATGGAGTGATTAGGACATATGGAAATAGGATTGGAGGTGGGGACAATGTATGTCTGAAAACTCATAATAACCAACTATGTAAATTATAGTTTCTAACTTTTTTGTTTGTTTGTTTGTTTGTTTTGGGTCCCATCTGGCAGCACTCAGGGGTTACTCCTGGCTTTATGCTCAGAAATTGCTCCTGGCAGGCTCAGGAGACCATATGGGATGCCGGGATTCAAACCAATAACCTGCTGCATGAAAGACAAACGCCCTATCTCCATGCTATCTCTCCAGCCCATTTCTAACTTTTTAATGGCATAGATAGGGTCACCCCTAAATGGAAAAACCACATAATCATATAAAACCATATAATATTATATATTATGATACATAAACTATATTAAGTATAATATATATGTTACAAAATTCAGTCATATAAAATCCAACGATACAAATCATATAAAACCATCTACACAATATTTTAAATGTATTAGCTTATTTTTATATTAAAAATGATTGATAACCATTTAAAGGGAAGTTTATAGGTAATTTAAATTTTAACTTCAGATACAGAGATGACTACATTCTATAAGAGGTATTTTATGTGCTAATTATGTCCTGCTGAGGTTTGCTATTATCAGACTCTCCTTTAGGTGTTCCCTACCTTAAGCGATTCTAAGATTCATAATTATTGCCAAAATATGATGTGATTTTTTCCTGTGCTATAATGTTAGAGAATTTTGCAAGTGGAGTCCATATGTTGAGCTTTTCATTTAAAGGGAACACCAGTGTCCCCTTTTATCCTGGGGATAATTTCCACAGAATGATACATCAGATGGAAAAAGGGTTCCTCTGATTTTGTGAACAGGATGGTGGCCAGGTATGGGTATGTAGCAGTGAGATCCTTTTGAGTTATTAGGAGCCCTGAGTCCTGCTCCTTTTAAGGACCCACTTTATTTTTCCTCTGAGTTTGTGAGTCATCATTCCTAAAGGTTTTCTCCTCCAGTCCCTCGTTTCTTTGTCCCCAAGTGTACTCAATCAAAACATGTGGAAGCAGTTTCCCCTGTCATTTGGGCAGTGCCAATTTACTTCTGTGAGAGACAGGCTGGTTTTCACATTACACTGGCAACTATCCTGGACTTAAAAAAAAATCTGTGTGGCTGCCAGCTGACCTCCTTTCAACCAAACAGCTGCTACTTAAAGTCAGGGGCACAGTTTGTAAATCTTGGAGGACGAAGTGTCTCTTTATGCACACCTTTTGTTTGAGAACTTGAGTTATCCAGGTTAGGAACTATGTGAATTATTTGGGCCAATTGCAGTAGATGAGGTTCTGTGCTGGCATGTTTAAACAACTTGCCCAGTGATCAGACTTGAGGACTATGTGTGTGCAAGAGCAGTATTCTTCTGATTATTTGCCTCTGTTTAATCTGTTGTCCAGCAGGCTAAAATTAGTGAATTTCTGTGAAGTAAAGTACTTCTTACCAGGTCATTTCTGTAGTGTGATGGTGAAAATATAAATTGGAGTTTTCTTTAGTGAATTATGGTGTAGAATGATCCATATTTTGGGTTACTGAGAGAGAGAGAAGAGGTCTATAACACAGTTGCACAAATACATATTTCCCCTTTAACCCAAACACACACACACACACACACACACACACACACACACACACACACACAGAGCTGTCTCACAGGGAGTGACTGTAACTATGGATTTAGATATCTTTATTTCTGTCTTCGTGAAATAAACTCTAAAAACCATGGAATAAACTCCATTTATTTTTGCTCTTTTTACCTCCTCACCTGTACACTGCACAGTAATTTAGCTCCCCAGGACAGCTTTTAAGATTCTAATCTTGTTCCTGTCCGGCACTTTTCTCACAGCAGTAAGGAAGGGATTGGCATTCCTCCACTATTGTATATAAGGGAGAATCCGTTCTCAGAAATAAGAGCATTGTTTATGTTGAAATTCCCTTAGCTTAGCTGAACCTTCGATTATATTGCCCATTCAGATAACCAGATTTTTACCTCCTGTGGTCTGTTTCCATTCTCAGAGAATTGTCAACAATTTATTTCTGCTCTGATGATTATTTTCATGAGTGAGAGAAAGAGAAGCATCTGGGAAGATTTTGATAACTGAGTCATGTACATAAAACTCTAAGCACCCTTTTAGAAAATACCATATAAGAAAATTTAATTTCCTTTAAAATTTTGCAAATAGAGCTATTTCTACTGAGGTGGCATTTGTAAGCTCTGACTATTTCTATAAATGGCATTAATCTAATTCAATATATCATAGAAAATACCTTTAGTTATAATTTGTGAATCTGACAAATATTATTATTTTTAAAAATTCAATATAACATTATAGTTTTAATTGAATCCAAAGCAAACCAGAAGTCTATTATTTTAGTGTAAGTTTAGTGAAAATAGAAATAGTATTCTGTCAATTTTCTGTAACATAATGCAACATAAAACCTCTAAGCACAAAGTGTTGTCATTTAACTCTACAACATTTTGTTAATCCTACCTATTTATTCATTAGACACCTTCATTCAGAAACAGTATAAATTTGATAAAGATATATATCAGTCAATATTTATATATAGTTAATATATATTGCTTAATGGAAGACACCAGTGATTATCAATTCCTAAATTGGAAAAAATGTTGCTTCTTATTGGTGTAATTCACATTGCTGATATTTACAAAGACTAGAGAATATTCAAACCAAAGGCTTTTTTTTTATTTTGTTAAGTTCCCTGTTTGTGGCATTGTGTATAAAATGCACATCAAAGGCATTTTCTTATCCATTCCCGTTATATTAGAGAAGTTCACGCCCTGCTCTTAGCATTTTCCAACACAGCTGTAGAGTAGTTTAAAGCCTATTTTTTAAATAAGTGATGCTCAATTTGTCTTTGATGATCCGGATGATTCAGGTGAGATGGGAGCACGGTCGGGACCTTATTTGCATAAAAATTAATCACAGAAAAATGTAAATTGATAAAATTTTGCCTGGCTTTTTCCCCCTATTTGAGAACCCATGGATGGTTCCCAGAAGCAATCATCTCAGTATGGGGCCGCATTGGATGCTGTACAAATGATCACATTTGTGTTGAATACTCACTCATTTAAATGTCAGCACTGATGGGGCGGTATATCAGTAGAAAAAAATGAAAAATAAATACACAGCAGCTGAAGACTATCAAATCAGTGGGCACTCTTTAGAGATAGATGATCTAATGTGAAAAAATTGCAGATTAATTATCCTTTTTTTGCAAAATGGTAATTGTTTTAGTATCACAGTAGAAAAAAATCTGCAATTTATTTGGAATCAAACAAAAACGGTAATGTTAAATACGTCATTACATCATTGTGTTTATTAGAAGCCTGCAATTAATTCCTAAGGCTCCTTCAGTTTTTTAAGGCTGCATAAAATGAAACAAAAGGATGTTGCTAGTAATTTTCAAACAAATGCTTATCTTTCAAATCTGTCTGGGTTGTGTGAAAAAGGAGGCAATGTTATGAAGTTTGTTGGATATGGTGTATTAACTTAATTTCATTGTACAGTTGACACTTCTGAGAATATATTCATCGATTCCATTACAGTTATAGTGTTCAAATTTGAAGGTTTTTGTTCAGTGGTGTGTAACTTTAACTCACCATTGAAGAATTTGTGGAGGAGTGTCACCTAAGCAAAAGAGACTTTAATAGAGGGAGATGCTAATAATGGGAGAAAATGTCAAAACTCTTTTTAAGAACCCCCCCATATAAAACCAATTTTGGATTGAAGATAGCATTTTCATTGCCCCATGAGCATGCATATCTGTTCACATATGTAACATTTATATGAATATGAGATCAAGGATGCATGTTTACCTTTTGTAAATAAAATATTAAAATTCCTAAAATTGTCTTAACAAAAACAAATACCAGTGATGTTATTTTCTCTGTAAAATAAGTGAAACTCATCTTTTTCTAGTAGCTCATACAATCATTTTAGTCATTATTTCTGGGTAAACTGTTCTTGATTTTCTGTTCTAGTGGCCTTGTTGTCCTCAGCGAGAATCTAGCACATATGGAGATTACATTCGTATTATACCACTACTTTAGTATAGATGTTAAATGATTGAAACAGTGAACACATCTTCATTGGCTAGAGAAGACAAAGTTAAAACAGCTTTTCCACATCATAGTATACAAAACATACATTAAGTTTATATTATATTAAACTAAGTAAACTGTGGCAATATATTAAAAATATTTTAGATGACTGAAATCTACTATTACTATGAAGTTATTTTTGTAGTTATCTTAGAGAACCACCCTTTAAAATTATATTTGCCCAAACCTTAGGTGCCTTTTTATAAAGATTAAATATGACTTTGCATATAGTGTATGCAACTAACACAATGTGTGGGTCACACACCATTTGTATAATTTAGCAACAACACAATATTTAACCCTTAAACTTAACCTTACCAGAATGTGGTATTATTATGTTCTTTTACAAGCAATGATGCATTAAATCTTCATGATAGCCCTCCAGAGTACATACCTCCATACCCCGAGAGTGACTAGTATAAGGTCACACAGCTAATTGGAGGTAAAGCAAAGATTTAATCCCAGGTCTCTGGCATTAGATACTTGCTTTCTACCCCGTGACTCTGTAGAAAAATGCCTGATGGGGAACTCAAGATGCTAGAACTGGTGCCAAATGGAGTCCTAACAAGAAAAAGTTCCTTAATTTTGGTGAGTTTAGAGGTTTTTGTTTTAATAATTAAGCTTTAGTCTACTTTGATTTTTATACTTCTTAATTTTTTTTACTTCTTAATTTTTAATTGGTTTAAAAGTTGATTTTTAATGTCTGATTGTAAATCATTTATATCACTTTCAGATTGGAGGTTTATGAGCTATCTCTTTGGCCACTTCAGGATAGCCCATGAACAGTTAATTTTTTTCTGGATACTGCTGGTTATTACTGGAATTATTTGTTTTGCTATTTATTTTTCATTATTATAGATTAGGTATAATGTTATAATGGTGTTAATGCTTATGGTTTTTATATACAAAGTTACTGTACCTCACCACTACCAAAGTGCTTAAGTCCCTGCATAATTGTCCTTATGTTGCTTCTAGTCCTCTTATACCCACTTTTACCTACACTGTTTGATAATATGATATTTTTTTGAGTCATGCCCAGCTTTGCTCAGGGGTTACTCCTGGCTCTGCACTCAGAAATCGCCCCTGGCAGGCATGGGGGACCATATAGGATGTCGGGGTTCAAACTACTGTCCTTCATGGAAGGCAAACACCTTACCTTTATGCTATCTCTCATATCTCTTTTGATATGAGTATCAAAATTTTACAAGTTTTTTTTAGTCACTCCTGACAGTGCTCAGGGGTTACTCATGACATTGCATTCAGGAATTATTCCTAGTGGGTGTGGGGTACTATATAGGATGTCAGGATCAAACCCAGGTTGGCTGTGTGCAAGGCAAATATCTTACCCACTGTACTATCACTCCAGCCCCATTATCATAATACTTTTTAAAGTGTATGTATCATAATAATTTCTGTGTCCCTAAATATTTTATTGTCTTATTAAGTACATAATTTTTACTGATAATCCTTCCATCCAACTGAACTGCCTCCACAATTTACATGGTTGGGCTAGAAGTGTCCTGTTCATGGCAGACAAGCCTTATCTTCACAACACTAGAAGAGCAATGGACTCCAAAATGCCACACTTGCTCGAGTATTAGTTCTACCTTGTCAAACTAGCCTTAGTCCACTTTTAGTACATGGAGCTCACACGAGCAGCACAATCTGCAATCAGGCTAAAGCTGGATAGAGGAGTGGGTATTTGATACTGCTTCTCAAGGATCTCTTCAGAGAATGGTTTAAAATTAGGAAGAAATCATATCATTTTCAGGCCAGGTCATCACATCCCTTTGCTCCATGTATTCCTTGTGCACTGGGTAAAGTAGGAGGAAGACAAAAGTAAATCCAGTACAAAATTACTTATTGTCCATCTTTCTGGTCATCTGGTATTCTAGAGCTACTCATTTCATGCAGTTTGGAGCAGATTCTGTTGTAGGTACTGGGGTTACATTAAAACAAAGCAGATAAAATGCCCACATAGTTTATATTATAATGGAAATATACCCCCTTTTCGTAAATATTGGTTTAATGATAATCCAGAGTATCAATGTTGAGGATAATATATGTTTATTTATACAAGGATTGTTAAGAATTTCATTTGTCTAAAGGACTACCTTAAAAGAAATGTAGGGGCTGAAGAGATAGCACAACAATAAGGTATGATGATGGTTTGAATTCAGACACCCCATATAGTCCCTCAAGTCAGCCAGGAGCATTCCTGAGTTTAGATCCAGAAGTAATGCCTGAATGCTGTTGGGTGTGACCCAAAACCAAAAGAAAAAATATATAGGACAATTTCAGACTCACAGATTCTGATCTTTCTTGCTTCTCATATCTAAACAAAAACAACAAAAATATTTAATTTTATAGTGAAAAGCATGGAAGATTTTCAGATCCCAATTTTAGCAATTTACTCAGAAAATATTCATTGAGTACCTCTTTTCATGGCATTCAGACATGAATTTGTTAAAATTACTTCACAATATAGGATTCTTTGTGTGTAATCAGGGTTTTTATGTTTAAAGAACTATTTTCCATGTGTTATGTTTTCAATAAACAATATATATCTAAATTGACTATTATTTCATCCTATAACTCTCTAGGTAAGTCTGTCTAAATCTTTCTTCATGAAGAAATAAAGGCAAAATCAAGTACTCCATATATTCTTTTCTGCTACAAAGAAGAATTGTTCAGACCTGAAAACCAATAAGGGATCATATTCCTTTTCCTTTCTTACAGTATTCGGTAAAGAAAACATTAAAAAAAAACAGTTGTTGGGATGTACTGGACATCCCTACAGCAAATATCAGTCAATATTTCACCACATTTAAAGGACAATTCAGAAGTAGAAGATTCATGTGACTTCCTATCAGTTATTAGAGCCAAGTTCTTCTGCATAGTGGGTTATAGGGAGCCTGTGACCTATGGACAGAACACGAGATTAATGCCATAGACTTGCAGCACTAACAAGATGGGGTTGGAAGGAATAGAAAAATGGAAGATTTAGAAAGAATAGATGAGATCATTTACACTTTTTTTTAGTTATAAATAATTAGTCCACAGGGATATCCTTAAAAACAAATTTATTTGGGTATCTAACATTTAAATGTGTCATTTAGAAAGCATACTAAATTGTGAAAATGAGGAATCTTGAATGAGGCATTTCATATGTTGTTGAAATTTTGGTTCTAAAATAATTAAATACATTCTTATTTAGCACTTCGAGACCATTCATGTTGCCAGATATGCTGTTCCTATCTTTATATTTTTCAAGGACCACTCCAGGAAGAGATATACTTAGCACAACTGGCAGTTCTTAGGGAGCCTCTAGGGCCATTTAACAGTATTTTGAGGACCAAGCCATGCCATGAATGCATTTTAGGGTTGTGCACATGATAGGTATATGTTTTATGATTTGCACTATCTCTTCCCAAGCTGCTGTGTATAACTCATCAATGGTTCTATCTGATGGAAGTCAAGTCACATTTATTAAACCACATTATTCTCTTCTTCCTGTCAACTTCTGACAAACTAAATGTGCTTCACATCTTAGTGTTCTCGTCTCTACAGAGCGTTAGTGCTGTGCTATTGAGACCTTCAAGTTGTGTGACAAATGAATGCATTTTTTATTTTAATTCAAATTTACATTTTAATAATATTCTATGGTAGGATACCTTATTAGATTGTACACCTATGCTGTGTGAATTTATGTGTATCCTTTCATTCTATATAAGAAAGAAGATCAAACTTTATATATATTTATTCTTCCTCTTTTTCCCTAGGAAGACACAGTTGGCTTTGCCATCTTTCCCTAGGAAGACAAGTTCTGGCTTTGCCCAGAACTTAAGTTAGGTTCTTTCCCATGCTAAATCCTCAGGTACTCAGCTTGTGTACTAGCATTAGTTCCTTCAATCAGAGACAAAGGTATTTTTGAAAATTGATTTAAGAGAAATTAATTACAAAACCCTCTGAGACAGGGCTGGAGAGATAGTACAGTAGGCTTGCCTTGTATGTTGCAAATTCAGTTTGATCCTTGGAGATATGGTTATATACCTAATATAGTAATATATTAATTATTATATAGTATATAACATGATATAATATAATATAATATAATATAATATATTTTTTTTAATTTTTTTTTATTTAAACACCTTGATTACATACATGATTGTGTTTGGGTTTCAGTCATAAAAGGAACACCACCCATCACCAGTGCAACATTCCCATCACCCAAGTCCCAAATCTCCCTCCTCCCCACCCAACCCCCGCCTGTACCCTAAACAGGCTAAACATTTCCCTCATACATTCTCAATATTAGGACAGTTCAAAATGTAGTTATTTCTCTAACTAAACTCATCACTCTTTGTGGTGAGCTTCCTGAGGTGAGCTGGAACTTCCAGCTCTTTTCTCTTTTGTGTCTGAAAATTATTATTACAAGGGTGTCTTTCATTTTTCTTAAAACCCATAGATGAGTGAGACCATTCTGCGTTTTTCTCTCTCTCTCTGACTTATTTCACTCAGCATAATAGATTCCATGTACATCCATGTATAGGAAAATTTCATGACTTCATCTCTCCTGACAGCTGCATAATATTCCATTGTGTATATGTACCACAGTTTCTTTAGCCATTCGTCTGTTGAAGGGCATCTTGGTTGTTTCCAGAGTCTTGCTATGGTAAATAGAGCTGCAATGAATATAGGTGTAAGGAAGGGGTTTTTGTATTGTATTTTTGTGTTCCTAGGGTATATTCCTAGGAGTGGTATAGCTGGATCGTATGGGAGCTCGATTTCCAGTTTTTGGAGGAATCTCCATATCGCTTTCCATAAAGGTTGAACTAGACAGCATTCCCACCAGCAGTGGATAAGAGTTCCTTTCTCTCCACATCCCCGCCAACACTGTTTGTTCTCATTCTTTGTGATGTGTGCCATTCTCTGGGGTGTGAGGTGGTATCTCATCGTTGTTTTGATTTGCATCTCCCTGATGATTAGTGATGTGGAACATTTTTTCATGTGTCTTTTGGCCATGTGTATTTCTTCTTTGTCAAAGTGTCTGTTCATTTCTTCTCCCCATTTTTTGATGGGGTTAGATGTTTTTTTCTTGTAAAGTTCTGTCAGTGCCTTGTATATTTTGGAGATTAGCCCCTTATCTGATGGGTATTGGGTGAATAGTTTCTCCCACTCAGTGGGTGGCTCTTGTATCCTGGGCACTATTTCCTTTGAGGTGCAGAAGCTTCTCAGCTTAATATATTCCCATCTGTTAATCTCTGCTTTCACTTGCTTGGAGAGTGCAGTTTCCTCCTTGAAGATGCCTGTAATGTCCTGGAGTGTTTTGCCTATGTGCTGTTCTATATATCTTATGGTTTTGGGGCTGATATCGAGGTCTTTAATCCATTTGGATTTTACCTTTGTACATGATGTTAGCTGGGGGTCTAAGTTTAATTTTTTGCAAGTGGCTATCCAATTGTGCCAACACCACTTGTTGAAGAGGCTTTCCCTGCTCCATTTAGGATTTCCTGCTCCTTTATCAAAAATTAGGTGGTTGTATCTCTGGGGAACATTTTCTGAGTATTCAAGCCTATTCCACTGATCTGAGGACCTATCCTTATTCCAATACCATGCTGTTTTGATAACTGTTGCTTTGTAGTACAGTTTAAAGTTGGGAAAAGTAATTCCTCCCATATTCTTTTTCCCAATGATTGCTTTAGCTATTCGAGGGTGTTTATTGTTCCAAATGAATTTCAAAAGTGTCTGATCCACTTCTTTGAAGAATGTCATGGGTATCTTTAGAGGGATGGCATTAAATCTGTATAATGCCTTGGGGAGTATTGCCATTTTGATGATGTTAATCCTGCCAATCCATGAGCAGGGTATGCGTTTCCATTTCCGTGTGTCCTCTCTTATTTCTTGGAGCAGAGTTTTATAGTTTTCTTTGTATAGGTCCTTCACATATTTAGTCAAGTTGATTCCAAGATATTTGAGTTTGTGTGGTACTATTGTGAATGGGGTTGTTTTCTTAATGTCCATTTCATCCTTATTACTATTGGTATATAGAAAGGCCATTGATTTTTGTGTGTTAATTTTGTAGCCTGCCACCTTGCTATATGAGTCTATTGTTTCTAGAAGCTTTTTGATAGAGTCTTTAGGGTTTTCTAAGTAGAGTATCATGTCATCTGCAAACAGTGAGAGCTTGACTTCTTCCTTTCCTATCTGGATTCCCTTGATATCCTTTTCTTGCCTAATCGCTATAGCAAGTACTTCCAGTGCTATGTTGAATAGGAGTGGTGAGAGAGGACAGCCTTGTCTTGTGCCAGAATTTAGAGGGAAGGCTTTCAGTTTTTCTCCATTGAGGATAATATTTGCCACTGGCTTGTGGTAGATGGCCTTCACTATATTGAGAAAGGTTCCCTCCATTCCCATCTTGCTGAGAGTTTTGATCAAGAATGGGTGTTGGACCTTATCAAATGCTTTCTCTGCATCTATTGATATGATCATGTGGTTTTTATTTTTCTTGTTATTGATGTTGTGTATTATGTTGATAGATTTACGGATGTTAAACCAGCCTTGCATTCCTGGGATGAAACCTACTTGATCGTAGTGGATGATCTTCTTAACGAGGCATTGAATCCTATTTGCCAGGATTTTGTTGAGGATCTTTGCATCTGCATTCATCAGTGATATTGGTCTGTAATTTTCTTTTTTGGTAGCGTCTCTGTCTGGTTTAGGTATCAAGGTGATGTTGGCTTCATAAAAGCTATTTGGAAGTGTTTCTGTTTGTTCAATTTCATGAAAGAGTCTTGCCAAGATTGGCAGTAGTTCCTCTTGGAAAGTTTGATAGAATTCATTAGTGAATCCATCTGGACCTGGGCTTTTGTTTTTCGGCAGACATTTGATTACTGTTTTAATTTCATCAATGGTGATGGGGGTGTTTAGATATGCTACATCCTCTTCCTTCAACCGTGGAAGATTATAAGAGTCCAAGAATTTATCCATTTCTTCCAGGTTCTCATTTTTAGTGGCGTAGAGTTTTTCAAAGTAGTTTCTGATTACCCTTTGAATCTCTGTCATATCAGTAGTGATCTCTCCTTTTTCATTCCTGATATGAGTTATCAAGTTTCTCTCTCTCTCTTTCTTTGTTAGGTTTGCCAGTGGTCTATCAATCTTGTTTATTTTTTCAAAGAACCAACTTCTGCTTTCGTTGATCTTTCAGATTGTTTTTTGAGTTTCCACTTCATTGATTTCTGCTCTCAGCTTTGTTATTTCCTTCTGTCTTCCTATTCTTGGGTCCTTTTGTTGAGCATTTTCTAGTTCTATTAGCTGTGTCATTAAGCTACTCAGGTAAGCTCCTTCTTCCTTCCTGATGTGTGCTTGCAAAGCTATAAATTTTCCTCTCAGTACTGCTTTTGCTGTGTCCCATAAGTTCTGAGAGTTTGTGTCTTTATTGTCATTTGTTTCCAGGAACCTTTTGATTTCCTCCTTGATTTCATCTCGGACCCACTGGTTATAGAGCATGAGGCTGTTTAACTTCCAGGTGTTAAAGTGTTTCTTCTGAGTCCCTTTGGAGTTCACAAATAATTTCAGAGCCTTGTGGTCAGCGAAGGTAGCCTGCAAAATTTCTATCCTCTTGATCTTATGGAGGTATGTTTTATGTGCCAGCATGTAGTCTATCCTGGAGAATGTCCCATGTACATTGGAGAAGAATGTGTATCCAGGTTTCTGGGGATGGAGTGTCCTATATATATCCACTAGGCCTCTTTCTTCCATTTCTCTCCTCAGGTCTAGTATATTCTTGTTGGGTTTCAGTCTGGTTGACCTGTCCAGTGTTGACAAAGCCGTGTTAAGGTCCCCCACAATTATTGTGTTGTTGTTGATATTATTTTTCAGATTTGTCAACAGTTGTATTAAATATTTTGCTGGCCCCTCATTCGGTGCATATATGTTTAGGAGAGTGAATTCTTCCTGCTCTACGTACCCCTTGATTAATATAAAATGTCCGTCTTTGTCCCTTACAACCTTCCTGAGTATAAAGTTTGCATTATCTGATATTAGTATGGCCACTCCAGCTTTTTTATGGGTGTTGTTTGCTTGGATAACTTTTCTCCAGCCTTTTATTTTGAGTCTATGTTTGTTCTGACTATTCAGGTGCGTTTCTTGTAGGCAGCAGAAGGTTGGATTGAGTTTTTTGATCCATTTAGCCACTCTGTGTCTCTTAACTGGTGCATTTAGTCCATTGACGTTGAGAGAAAGAATTGTCCTGGGATTTAACGCCATCTTTATTTCAAAATTTGGTGTGTCTTTTGGGTAGTCTTGTCTTAGATTAGGTCTTTCAGTTTTTCTCTTAAGACTGGTTTTGTGTCTGTGAAGTTTCTGAGCTGTTTTTTGTCTGTGAAACCATGTATTCTTCCATCAAACCGGAAAGTGAGTTTTGCTGGGTATAGTATTCTGGGTGAAGCATTCATTTCATTCAGTCTTGTCACAATATCCCACCACTGCTTTCTGGCATTGAGCGTTTCTGGTGACAGGTCTGCTGTAAATCTCAGGGAAGCTTGCTTGAACATGATTTCCCCTTTTGATCTTGCTGTTTTCAGAATTCTGTCTCTATCTGTGGGATTTGTCATTGTGACTAGGATGTGTCTTGGGGTGGTTTTTCTGGGGTCTCTTTTGGTTGGTACTCTTCGGGCATGCAGGATTTGATCACATATATTCTTTAGCTCTGGAAGTTTCTCTTTAATGATGTTCTTGACCATTGATTCTTCCTGGAAATTTTCTTCCTGGGTCTCTGGGACTCCAATGATTCTTAAGTTGTTTCTGTTGATCTTATCATAGACTTCTATTTTCGTCTGTTCCCATTCTTTGACTAATTTTTCCATTGTCTGCTCATTTGCTTTAAGTTTTTTGTCCAATCTCTCCTGCTGTATGGAATTGTTATGTATCTCATCTTCCACAGCACCAAGTCTATTCTCAGCTTCTGATACCCTGTCCCAGAGCTTATCCATTTTGTCATTCACTTCGTTTACTGACTTTTTCAGTCCTGTTAGTTGACATGTTATTTCAGTTTGGAGTTTTGTCATTTCTGCCTTCATATTTTCTTGGTTCTTATTAGTGTTCTGTTCAACTCGATCCATGGTTTCTTGGAGTCTGTTGAGCACCTTCCATATTGCTAGTCTAAAGTCCTTATCTGAGAGGTTGATTAGTTGTTCAGTCATTATCTGGTCCTCAGAATTGTCATCTTCATTCTCTATGTCTGATGCTGGCCTGCGTTGTTTCCCCATTGTCACACTTGTATTGTGGGTTTTTCTACGTGTTGTGGTGGTATTCATTGTCTATATGATGTAGGCAGCACACTCCTCTGGCTCCTCCCTTTCTGGATGGGCTGACTTGCCTCTAAGGGAGGGGAGTCCTCCGTGGATGAAGCCTCACACTGGGTCAAATCTTAGGCCCGAGCATGCAACAGAGAAGACAGTCCAGAGAGAAATGTTTGCTTCTGTGATATAGCGCCGTTCTTAGTGTGATTTTTCCTTCTTGTTGCAATGGTGTTCTTTCCTTAGAAAGAGTGCACGGCCGCTCCGCTTCGCTACGCGGCCGTGCTCCTCTGAGCCTCTTTTTGCCCCACTCGCAAGAGTTTCACGCAAGAGGACAGTAGACAGACATAGACAGGTCACACTCACAGTCTTTCACAGCTGAGCCCCACTGGGCCGGTGTACTTTCGCGGATTTTCCCCGCCTGGTGTCACACACAGGGAGCCAGCTTTTGCAAAGGTTAGCCGGTTTTTATGCTCTGAAGTCCCTCCCTGAAAATGGCGTCTGGGCGAGCGAGGTTTCTGGAGGCTCTTTTTGCCCCACTCGCAAGAGTTTCACGCAAGAGGACAGTAGACAGACATAGACAGGTCACACTCACAGTCTTTCACAGCTGAGCCCCACTGGGCCGGTGTACTTTCGCGGATTTTCCCCGCCTGGTGTCACACACAGGGAGCCAGCTTTTGCCACGTCTCTCCCTTTATCAGAACAACTTCATATTGAATAAGACAAGATGCCTTCAATCTTAAACCAGGTGCAGCTCGACCGGCTGCGGCCAATCCTGCGACGCCCAGGAAAAGGGGCTTCTGTGAAGAAGGGGGGGGTCTTCTCCAGGGTCCACGAGGTAAATCGAGGCAGCGGCGGGTTGTCCCAGGTCACTTTCCCCAAGGCACTCCCCGGCGCTCACTGTATTCCAGATAAAGGTTTTATATCTAGGATATACAAAGTACTCACAAAGGTTTAGCTCCACAAAACCTGGCAGGAAAGGCCGAGCTCCTCAGCGGGGTGTGACAGACGGGCTGTCTGTGAGGCGGCCCGTCCCCCTCCCCCACTTAGCCCCCACGACCCCTCAGAGCTCATCCGGGACATCGGCGTGTGGCGGCCTTGCCCGGCGTCCCCCTCCCCGCTCCCGGGGTTAAAGGGCGAAAGCAGCCTTTCCTTGCCCGGCTTTGTCTAATATAATATATTAATCATATCCATAATAAAATAATATATAATAACTAAGCACTTCCAGGAGTGAACTCTGAACACAGAGCCAGGAGTAAAACCTGAGTACAAATCCCTTCTGGGACAAAAGGCTGATCTACAAAATGTTTTTTCTCCAGAAGACATGATTTCCTGGAACAACAAATCTTTAGAGTTTTTTTTTAAATCTCCACAACACTTACCACAGAATTATGTACATTTTTATATGTAAGTACTTGATTGTTATGCTCCTAATTTTGTTTTCTTTTTATTTAATTTATGAACCAGTCTGAATTAAAATTAATTATGATTAATTTTCAGGCATACAATATTCTAACATCAGTCCCTTTATCATGTCCATTCACAAATGTTTCCAGTTTCCCTCCTGCCCCCATCCTGCAATCAGTTTTGCTATCTCAGTTTTGTAATCCAAGTCAAAAAGTTCATAATTGTTCAATTATTATTCTATTAATTTGTTTTGTTTCTTTATGAACTACTAATAAATGAAATCATCTGGTATTTATGCTTTCTCTTACTTAGTCACTTAACATGTTAGCTTCAAGTTCTACCCAAATTGAAATATAGTGCAAAATTTTATCTTTACTTAGAGCTTTACTGTTTACGATGGTGTGCATTCCATAGTTCCTTATCTATTTATTTGTCATTAGACATCTGGGTTGTTAATATATGTTTTCTTGTTCTTAGTCTTACAGAGAACACAGATACATATGTATCTTTAAATTTGTAATTTGGGTGTTTTAGGGTTGTCAATGCCAAGATATAGAATAACCAGATCATATAGAAGCACCAGCCTTACTTTTTTTAATATAATTTTTATTTTGATCATAGTGGCTTACATATTGTTGACAATATTATTTTTGGTACATATTTACATAAAATCAGGGGGGATTCCCATCACCAATTTGTCCTCCCTACACCTCCGTTTTTGTCCTACCTCCCATATCCTCTTCCCTCACACCCAGGGCTTCTAGAATATGTGGTCCCCTCTGTACCTAGCCTACTACTTAGTAGTCTTGCACCTATTTGGTCTTGGTGCCTCTCTTATTTCCCCCTCTAACTGTGAGGCAGGGCTAGCTAGTTCAAGTTATGTGGTTTTGTTTGAAGAAGAAAAAAGTAATAAACTGGGGTAAAAGTCTAATATGCCGAAAATGGGCGGAAACATTCTAGAGGCTCTCATCATCGATCTGAGAGACGGAGGAGAAAAAGAAGGTGAAACACTCCACTAGTACAAAAAGGAGTGTCAAATATCCAGTGAGGACTCCGACATTAACAATAAGCACCACAAAAACAAAACAAAATAAAACAAAAAAACCCGCCATGGTCTTGAGATAAGAAACATGGCATAGCACAAAAAGAAAGAAAAGA
This sequence comes from Suncus etruscus, assembly GCF_024139225.1. NCBI lineage: Eukaryota > Metazoa > Chordata > Mammalia > Eulipotyphla > Soricidae > Suncus > Suncus etruscus. The sequence continues at coordinate 81,141,988 of NC_064856.1, read as the reverse complement.
AGAGAAAAAAGTAAGTATAACTGGGGACAACAACTTCAATAACCACACCCGAACAAAGAAATCGACCAAAAATTGATAGGTAAATAAAAATAATAATAAATGAAGATAAAAAATAATATATAAAAAATAAACAATGTTTTGTGCTTTTTTTGCTTTTTTTTTTTTCCCCTCCTGCCCTGGCACAGTAAATATTAGTGTCATTCGAAAAGGAATTTACTTGGTCTAAGAGATACGGGGTTTCTTCGTCCTTGGAGTATATTGTCATGGGATTAACTATAGGCTCTGTTCAGGATCATTTACTCTCCCCGTGGTGCTTTTGTGGTGTTTTGAAGACTTCTGGTCCGTCCTGGGTGATACAATCAGACCTCTGTATCTAGAGATCTCGGTATCTGCATAGGTCCAGGGGTGGGTCTTATGATGAAGTCAGTCTTTGTGGTTCTAGAAGTTCTGTTCCTTCAGTATCATTTTAATCCATCTTCTGTGATGGTGGTCTTGGTCTTTGCACTGAACCTAGGATGGCACCTAGGATAGTGTCTTTCTTTGTGTTTCCAGAAGCCCCATTCCGTTACAGTTGTCTCTGCCAGACCTTTGGAACTGGGTATCATGGTTTTTGTGCAGGTCGTAGTTCAAACCCTAGACTAGGGCTTTTTTATTGGTCCCAAGATATATATAGTCTGGTCATGGTTCTAGCAGCCAGTCATCTGTAAATTGCGATCTTGGCTTTTGGACCTACTAAAGGGTTACAAGTCTTCTGATTTTGTCTTATCGTTAGTTGGTAAGGTAGGATAACGTGCTCTTAGGTCAAGTTGTTCCCATTTTCCTCGTTGTCAGGATATCATATTAGAGCTGGCACTTGTTGGTGACCCAGCAGTATTAAGGCTGTCCCGGATGAGATTTGTTTCCTGCAGCTGTTGTGAAGAACTGTGCCGTTTCTATGTCTGGGATCCAGGGTTCAAGCCAGCCTTACTTTTTTAGAGAAATCTCCATACTATTTTCCAAAAGAACCAGAAGATTATTCGCACCAACAGAGAATGTGGGTTTCTTTATCACTACATCTTTAATACTGGTTGTTTCACAGTTTGTTGGTATATCCATTATTAGGTTATATTTAATTATCATTCTAATTTGTACTTCCCTCATAATACATGGTAATAAACTTTTTTCCTTTGGGTTTTTGTCTTTGGGTTATTTGTATGTGTTCTTCCTGGGAATGCCTTCGAACTCTCATTTTTGTGTCCTGATCTATGAAGTGAATACTTGAGCTCACTAATATTGCTCTCTTATATGGAAATTATCATTCAGTTATTATAATTCAGTTACTATACTCTGGGTATATAACAATGTCCATGGTAGTTAGAATTTCTGCTTTATACAGAAACTGTAGAGATAGTACAATAGGTAGCCATGCAGCCAACCCAGGTCTGATCCCTGCATCCTACATATTTTTCTGAGCCCACCAGGAATGATCCCTGAATCTAAATCTAGGAGTCAGACCTGAGAATAACTGGTTATGTCCAATAAATACAACAACTAAAGAATTTCTACCTTATACAGTTTGTCATATGAAGTACTGGGATCGAATCCAGGTCAGCTGCAGGAAAGCAAATGCCTTATATGTTATACTATCTTCCTGGCCCCTGAAGATTATGTATTTGTTTCCAATATCTACTTTAACAAATTAACACAAAGTCATATACAAATTCTAGAAAGTAGAAGTTTAAAATCAGTCTGGGCCAAAAGCAATGTGTCAGCAGGAAAATAATACCTTTATATAAAGAAATGTAGTAATGAATTTTTTAAAATGGTCACAGATAACAGAACCTGAGAATCAATCTTTAGAATTGAATTTACCACAGGGGGTTAGGCTGAGGGTCTAACTTTGAGATAATGGTGGAGGAAAGTAGTGGAGAGTGTGGTATTAAAGCATAGCATTATGATGCCCCAAATATTATATTATTTCAATGTTTTATATAGGAAAAGATCCAAATTAAAAACAAATGTTTATATTTTTACCTTTTCCAGCATTAGGTGGCTACTAGCATTCTTTTTTTTTTGTGGTTTCATTACTTAGTTTATAGTTTCATGCCACTCTCATCCTCTTTTCTGTAGGTAAAGTTTCACACTATATGTTTTATAAGGACACTGCTAATTACATTTAGACTCCATTTATATCATTCAGTATCACTTCTCTCTCCTGATTCCTAATCACATTTGTGGTCTATTTATGTCTTATAAGATAATATGTTTCAGGGACATGAATAATTTTTGAGGTACCATTTATTCAATTGACCTTAGATTATAATGTACAAATTGCAAGTCTTGCAATGACTTTGGTCAAACAACTAATATTTGCTAGAACCTAAAGTACTTTGGGAATAATGGAAGTTAAGAATCTAATTTGAGAGTATATTTAAAAATTTTGTTATCTGACAAGTCATTATGCAAATTTTTCTTTCTTAGCTTCAATATTAAGGGAAATCTTTACTTATTCCTCAGTTTTGATTTAAAAATCTATTCTAGACAGATAGGAGGCTTTTGTAAATGTGGATTGGAAAAACACTGTGTGGGACCCAAACCAGCCCAAAGCCATGAAGGCTTTTGAAATATGAGACCCATCTGAGGAGACTGGAAAGCCTCTGAGATACTGATTTTCAAGCACAGTGTTTGGGATGACACTCCTGCACTTCTGAAAGAGAGGCTCCATCACAAGAACAAAGATCATGCTCATAATTCCAAATAAACTCATTAACAGTCCAAATTTACCTTGACAGCACCCTACCAACTTATATTGGAAGGCAGTTTGGAAAAACTATATAAAAATTAACATTTCAGTGAGAGGTACATATTTCTCCAGTGTGGAGTTTTCCATATCTCTTTGGAGTGGATCATTCCTTTTTATGTTTTAACATGCATACTACATGTTGGGGATTTACATGCATCTCAGATTGGGGATGTGGATGTGATGTATACTGTCTGCAATTGCCCATACTGAGATTTCTCACAGCTGTACTTTGAATGTGAAAAAGCTCTTCACTTTGGAGAAGTCCATTTTCTCTCTTGAGTAACTTTTTCTCTTTCTCAGTTTGTTTTCAAGGAAATTTATCTTATTTCACTTTCCATCTTCTTCTAAAACTTATTTTCTGTGATTGATTGGATAATTAATAATGTGAGTGGAGACAAAGCTTTATTTTTTCTGCAAAGATAAATCAAGATTTGGAAAATAATTCCAATCCTGTAAATATCAAGTATGGTTCAGGTACAGCCTCATGGAGTGGTGAGACATAGGTCCTCACAGTGTAGCTATAGAGCATGGTATTATGATGCCCCCAAATATATAACAATATAGCACTGGTACTTGATAAGGTGAAAAGAGGTAGATCATAGAGTAAGACAGAATAAAAAAAGACCAACACAGGATGATCTCACATCTGTGGTATAGAGTTTAACTGGTTCATAAAATGAACACACCTTGTGCAAATGAGACTGGTTTTATTCTATTCTCTAGCCCATTGTTTCTCTTCTCATTGGTATTACAGGTATGCGAGCATAATAAGAAATAACACTGATTATGACCTATTGGAGTTTTAAAACATTATTGAATTGATCTATGATTATGTAAAGGAAAGGATCTTTTTCTTTTTCATTATTTTTTAGGTGACTTATCCATAAGTGTTTGGCTAGGTCATGCTTGGGTCTTTGGGCCACCATTCCACAAGAAAAGTTCTTAGGGAGTCCCAGAGATTTAATTTAAAGTTCACAAATACCACTGTGCCATATCCAAACTCAGACAATGAATTTTTGTTTGTTTGTTTTTGGATCACACCCAGCAGTGCTCAGGGGTTACTCCTGGCTCTGTGCTCAAAAGTCACTCCTGGCAGGCTCGGGGGACTATACAGGGTGCTGGGATTTAAACTGAAGTCTATCCTGTGTTGGCAAGTTGAAAGGCAAATACCTTACCACTGTGCTATCACTCCGGCCCCAGAAAATTGATTTTTATATATTGTTCATATTATGCATAAAGTTGCCTTTGAGATTATGATCAATGAGTTAAACCTGCTAACAACCTAGAATGAAGGAAGTCATTGAAGATAGTTTTACATGAATACGATTGATGGTATAATATTGTGAGTAATCATGTACACAATATTACATCACACTATTAAGGAATTGCAGATGATCTATGGTGTATCATTACAAATAGGTTCCAAATAATTATGGCACTATGATTTCTTCGTGGCAGTAATGATAGATTTGTAAAAAAAAAAAAAGGAGAGAGCAGGAGGAATTTATAATTATCTAAAAACTATACTATACACTTGGCAATAAAGAACATAAAGTAGAGAACCAGAGATCATGAGAGATTCTAAGAAGAGTGATAGTACAGCAGGTAAAACACTTGCATTGCACACTGCTAACCCAGGTTAGATTCCTGGCACCCTATTTGGGCCCCCAAGCATGGACAGAACCTATTCCTTTGTATAAAGGTAGAAATAAGCTCTGTGTACCACAAAGTAAGATCAAAACAAACAAGCAAACAAACAGGTGTGAGAGTAATGTGTGGTAATAGAGTTCATTTATCTTGGCATGATTATATTTTGAAAAGAAGTGCTATGTAGTTGTTACGAAGGTCTACCATTTTTATCATGCATCTTTCATCAGTGGTTCTAAAATAATTGTTTAATTCTTCATTTTGGATGAGAAAGGAGATGGGGGAGCACATGTTATTTTACACAGAGAACCTGTGAGTGAGAGTTATTTACACAGATTATACATTTCCCTTCTACCCCACTTAGTTGGCTAGAACTGGAGACAGTTACATTTAACTCTCAGAAAATCTTGTCTTTGCTAAATAGCCATATGTCCATCTGAATGGGCATGTTCTATGATTATTAAGAAGAAAAAATGATTAGGTATTGAGAGGGCTAACTATCCCTCCTGGTAAGTATAAATAGGACAATTGAAAATTTTAAAAGTTGGATTGTTCTACAAACAAAAATAATTGGCCTAAGGTATTACTAAGACCATGAAATTAAAAACTACAGATATGCACCACTCCCTTAAAATATAACTGTGATCTTTACTTAGAGAATCATATACTTTCAGTGTTTATCTAATATAAATATATTGTATTCTTTTCTGTCTCTTTAAATTTCACTTCTAATTTTTATTTCACTTCTGATTCTTCTATATCACTCAAGCTCTCTTAGTTCCTCTATACAAAGTTTATGCATAATTCAAAGATTTTCTCCTTCCTTTACAGCCAGTCACACTTTCATAATATAAAGCTCGTAGCATTTTCTTTCCATTAGGCTTGCCTGTTATAAATGTTCTTAAAGTATGATTTTTCATAACATATTACCTACAAAAACTTCTCTAGGCATGTAATTTTTGCTTCTTCCCTATATACCATATATCTCCTCTTGTCAGAAACCCTCTCTAACTTCTTTTGAATACCCTGGTGTGCCTCAAAGAATGCTATAGAAGAGAGCAAGTGCTCAATAAATAGTATTCATTTTCTTTATTTGCACAAAAATCAATACAGAAATTGCAGAGAATTGATTTCCCCAAGATCTAAAATGCCAAAACTAATCTCGCAGGCCCAGAGAGTTATAAACGAAATAGATACAAGAACTCAGAGATCCTATGGAATAGCGCTAATAAAGAAGAATTGTTGAAAGAAGAATAGCTGGGTTTTGTTTGTTTGTTTACAAATCTTGCTCTTGATGGAGATTTTACTGTAGTGTCAGAGAGCTTTGCTTTTATATAACTATGAAGCCCTTTGACTATGGGAGATAATGATAGGTTTTTAGTGCTGAATATAGATTACTTCTATGTATCTAGAATCTAAATAACCAGAAAGCTCACCCAACTGAAAAACAAAACAAAATAGAGCAGGTCAAAGACTTATTTTAAAAAGCAAACTTGTAAGAGATGTCAGCTTTGACTGAATTATCTTTCTAGACTAAATACATACATATTGCTTGCAATTACTGCTAATGTATCATAGGTCTCCAACATCTTTTAAAAATAAATTTGGATTGTGTTAAATGGCTTAAATTATTATTTTTAATTGAGAGGAATATAATGTAAAATTATGTCAATTATTTAAAAATACATATTCTTTTCAGTATAATTGTTTAAATTGTTATTTTTAGAAATACCAAATTTTGTAAGATGGAAACATAATTGAGTTCTTCCTATCTCACTCCTCATTGCCATTGTTTCAGTTTCTGTATTAAGTAATTGTGTAGTTATTAAAATAAAGCAAGGAGAGGACTGGAGAGATAATACAGCAGTTAGGGCTATTGCCTTGCATATGGCCTGCTCTAGGTTTCATCTCCAGTAGCCCAGATGGTCCCCCAAGCCCTGCTGGGAGTGATCCCTGAGTAGTACTGGAATGAGTGGGGAATACTTCTGAGTGTGGCTTAAAATAACAAAAAATGAAAGAAAACCACCGTTAACACCAAAGGCCAAAATAATGTAAAGCGATGCCACAAATAGGAATATACACAACAGAGACAAATTCCAATTTTCATTTAACTGTTCGCATAAAATTTTTGAGTACAAAGAAGAATAATTTTATATTAAAAAGATACTTAATATTTGTAAATTTTTTGTCTTATAAATTAAGAACTGAGTTGTTGGGTCCTTATTCCAATTGGAGTAAAAAAAGCATAGCCTGGAGTACTTTTTGTTTGCTTTTAAAGTGGCTGTAGCCATGACACCACCAAGTGTAACCTCTGAGCACTTCTTGGTTTGCCTGTCCCAAATAAAACAAATATTTAGGATGGTACCAAGACTAAACAACCATATGAACAGTAACTAGAAATAAAAAATGATCAGACTTAAACACCAAACCCAAAGTCATTGACAACATGATTGATACCCAATCTAAAACAAGCTATACACAGAGGGGACCAGTTATACTAGCAGGCCGAAACAAAGGAGGGAAATGCTGGGAACAGGAGTGGAGGGAGGACAACACTGGTGGTGGGAATACCCCTGATTCAATGTCACTATGTACCTTAAATATTACTGTGAAGGATTCGTAATTCACATTGGTCACAATAAAAATTATTTAAAAATAAAGAAAAAATAACACAATTATTTGTACCAATTATTATCTTTACATATAAAATTTAAAATAAATTGTATACAGTGGTATTAGAGAATATGTGGTAGGTTCAGCTTTCTGGCTACATATTTAAGGGTTAAAATTCTTATACTCCTCGGGCCAGGCCTAGGGTATTTGCCTTACTAGCGGCTGGCCCAGGACAGGCCTCGCTTCCATTCTATCCCCGGTCATGTACCATGTGGTTTCCCAAGCCGGGAGTGATTTCTGAGTGCATAGCCAAGAATAGTCCCTGAGCGTCACCAGTTGTGACCCAAAAGCAAAAAAAAAAAAAATTCTTATAACCCTTGCTTAGTGTTTAAGATTAGCTTGTGTTCAAAATTCCCAACTTTCTTGTGTTTCTTACCTGTATAGAAAACTAAATTCTTCAAACTGAACTCTTCAGTAAAGTATAAATGAGAAGTTATTATATTATTGTTAAATCTCAATCAAAGCAGGTAGTTGTTATTATTGAAATGTCCATTTTTTCTCCTATCATCTTTTTTAAAAAGATAAGGTGCTTAAAGTTAGTGTACAAACTGATTTTTTCTAAACATATGGAACATGATTGTTCTACTTTAATAATGTGCTGTTCACTGTTTCTGAGGAACCATGTAATTTAATATTAATTATAGATGAATTGTAAGAGACCAAATCTGATGGTTTAGATAACCTAAGAATAAAATAGTGAGACGTTAAATAAATAAAATAAATGGGTCGTGGTGTTAAGAAAATAATAAAAGTATTTCTTTTGACACTTGTGGGATTTAATTTGATCATTCTTACATGCATGCTTGTTAGATGACTTAAATTAGAAATTCCAGTGTTTATTCTTTATTCTATCAGATCCAAATTATATCACCACCTTATTATCAGCTTATTACATTTTAGAATGATAGTGTATGTCCCAATATCATATGAAAAGATTGTGTTTTAAACTGTGAAATATTAAAGTTTTTTTAAAAATATTAATCTAATACTGATTTCTAAGAGTGCAAATAATATCTTTCTGCCAAACATTTTTAAAGCCATTTCTACAACACTAAGACAACAGACTCCAAAGGCACTATGTAGGTGTTCTAGTTTCTGGTTTCTTATAAGAATAATTTAATAGTGCATTCTCATGGAGTCATGACTGTTAATTAGAGTTAAATAAATAGTACAAAGGGGAAGTAATTATCAACTAAAATGCTGAAGTATGATCCTAATTTTTGATACCATGTTACTGATAAATCCAAGAGACTATTTTAACTTTGGTTAAAAATCCTAATCATGGGAGTAAATACTTATAAAATATCAAAAACAGAATTTTACCTTTAGGAGATACAGGGTTAAGTAAATACAATTGCCACTGAGCCATGTCTGGCTTATGGGATATGCGTGTTTTCAGCAGTCCCTTTTAACTGCTGAGATGTCTTGTTTTATGCACTATTTATATTAAAAATACCAATTGATCCTCAATGTTCTTTTCTTCACAGAAGGCAGTGGAAAATATGAGTAGTAAAAATTCTCCTCCAAAAGGCTATCTTGCAAGCATTCCATGAGTCATTGTCTCCACCTAGTGCTGGCTTTCAGGAATTAAGATTACAGTCTACCATGGCTATAAAGTTTCAATTTATGTTATGCACATGTACAGTCATTATAGCGTGGCTTGCTAGTGCCATTATAGTTAAGAGTCTGTCAACTCTTCATTTATAAAACAGAATCTTAAGAGGTCTATTGCTTTTACATAAAAAAGCTCATGCTGTGCTGGAACACTACAATAAAATGGCCTTTGCTCTAGGTGAATGTGAATAAACAGTGGAAGTTGTACTTGACAAGCTCCTTTCTCAGACACCCTGATGGGCTGGTTGTCTCCAGCAACTCACAAGAAAGGTTGTTTTCCTTTTTTAAAAAAACTTTGGAAGTCAACTAAAAAGTGAGTTTACATCTATGCAATTTAAAGTATATACATTATAGACACAGTATAGACATGCGATTTAATTTCTCCTTTTGAATGTAAAGGGAATATAAACGACAGAGACAAATTCCAATTTTCACTTAACTGTTTGCATAAAATTTTCTAGTAAAAAGTAGAATAATGTGGGCCTGGAGAGATAGCATGGAGGTAAGGCGTTTGCCTTTCATGCAGGAGGTCATCAGTTCGAATCCGGGCGTCCCATATGGTCCCCTGTGCCTGCCAGGAGCAATTTCTGAGCGTGGAGCCAGGAATAACCCCTGAGCACTGCCGGGTGTGACCCAAAAACCACAAAAAAAAAGTAGAATAATGTTTCATATGAAAAAGTTACTTAATATTTGTACATTTATTTGCATTTATTTAATGTATTAGCATTAATTCCAACTCATTATTGAGTAGATATGAAGGAAGCTGTGCTCTAAAGCCCTTTCCTCTGACTTTTCAGTGAAATAGAACGGTGCTGCTGGTAGATAATGAAATGACAATAGTGTAGTTTTAGGATCTACATTGAGAGTGTAGAAAGAGGCAGAAAGAGACAAGTAAATTTGAAAAGTCACATAAACTGAGCCCAATTCTTGTGGAATAAGGACCATATTGTCGACTCTACTCTATTTTGTTTGTACCACTCTCTAATGATACCCAAATCTTTGCCAGAAAGTGATGTACTCTTCTGTTGTATTCTTCTAAAATGATAGTAATAGAGTTACTAAGTTAAGACCAAATCCTCACTGCTGTAGCAAAGACTGTAGCTAAGATAAGCTAGCTTCTCCCTTTTCTGCCCATTTTAGCTTTCTTATTCTGATATCACTTTTTCTAGTCTGACTTACTTTATCCAGAGAATTATCCCTGATAAATCAGCCTTCTGGATTCCTTGACTCTGATCTTTGAATTCACCACTTCCATTGTTCAGTTGAATGTAGTTACATCTATGTAAATTTATGACTTGGAGGTTACTAATACACCCAACCCATGATAGGCAGCTCTGAGAAAAAAAACAGTTTGAAATATTTCTGTCTCAGACTTACAAATGTTTTTCAGTCTCTTGTGTGTTATTTTTCAAAAACAAATTGAATTCATTTGGCAGAGAGTTTGGTCTTGTTCCAGCATCTTGGGTTTCACACTGCATTTATTTGATTGGACCTTACTAGCTCAGATACTTCTAATTCTATAAGATCTGCCAGGGCAGCCTCTCAGTGACCAACAAGACTTCTATAAACTGGATTTGTTTCAGAGATCTCACATGCTCTAGATTCCTATTGAAATTGGTAGGCTTTGGGGTTATCTGTTAAATTACTCAGAGGAATGAATTTGTTTCTTCTCTAAATCAGAAAAGAACCTATTACAGCAATACCTGTTGTTCTTGTTGTTAAAAGAAATGCAAGTTTTTACATCCTTTCCCTTACAATCCCTACATACACAAATTCTCTCCTGACTACTTCTTTTTTCTCAGTGAAGTAATATCATTAGTTGACACTGAGAAATAGGTTACTGAGGAGGTCACTAGAGTAGGAGGAATATTTAAGGGGAATGAAATGGTGCATCTACAAGTCCAGAGGTACACTTGAAGTTTATACTTAAAAATGGTTAGATTCTTAAAATAGTGGTTGTTGACATTTTCAAATCTGATGCTCCTTTGGTAAAAAAAATTTGTAATGGCTCATTAGTATTCTAAAATAAAATTAATGTTTAATATAATTTATCCTAAAAAGAAAAAAAAATTATCCCCAAATATAATTTAGAAATGCCTGAGCACTAGCTATTATGATAGTAAAAATATTTTAAATATAAATAATAATATAGCTATGCTAGACATGATAATTAAACTTGAAGATACTTTCTTCCATATAAAGAATCACTTAAATGTGCACTACAAAAATCGAAGGGAATTTGTTTTATACTGATGCTCTCAGTAATAGTAATTTTCCATGATAACATGACATGATAAACATCAAACAAGTCTACTCTCTTTAAGAAAGCTATATTTCTTGGGACCAGAGTGATAGCACAGCAGTAGGGCATTTTCCTTGCACATGGCTAGTCTAGGATGGACCTGGGTTTGATCCCTGGCATCCCATATGGTCCCCCAAGCCAGGAGCAATTTCTGAGCGCAAGGCCAGGAGTAACTTTACCCTTGAGCGTCACCGGGTGTGGCCCAAACCCCCCCCCAAAAAAAAAGATAACATATAAAATGTCAAAATATGATACGTATTAGACTAATGCAAACTTACTCTTTTATTAGATATACTATGGTTTTAGGCTCAAGCAAACAGTTTTCACCTGTCTATGAATCCTCAGAGGGAAATTTTAAAGATAGTACACAGAATAATCTTTCTTTTGTAACATTTACCAATAATAGAATAATTTCTTATATCTTGATTTCTTGCAACTAAAATGACAGTGATATCTTTAAATCATTAATACTAAAAAAGTCAGTCTTGAAAATGTTTTTTCTGTGCTCGCTTCGGCAGCACATATACTAAAATTGGAAAATGTTTTTTCTTTTTTTTTTGGGGGGGAGGGTCACACCCAGCGGTGCTCAGGGGTTACTCCTGGCTGTCTGCTCAGAAATAGCTCCTGGCAGGCACGGGGGACCATATGGGACACCAGGATTCAAACCAACCACTTTTGGTCCTGGATCGTCTGCTTGCAAGGCAAATGCCACTGTACTATCTCTCTGGGCCTTTTGAAAATGTTTTCTGACTTAACTAGAATACCCCCCCCCTCTCTCTCTCTTATGCTCTGTGATTTACTGTCATTCATTTTATGGATTTTGTTGGTTTGTTTCTCTAGCCACTCACTGTTCAACTGCTGGTAAACAGACTTTGAATTGGTTATTAGACTTCTACAGTATGAGTTTGTAGTTTTTCCAAGTAAGTAGAAGAAGTAAGTGATGAGCAAGGCAAGAAATTGAATTACCTATATTGCTAGGTCTACCTCTTAGCTTGTCCAGAAAATGAGAGTGGATCTGCCAGTTATGTTATAAAGTTTGGCAAGGTGATGCAAGCAATGTAAGTGAGACTGGTGAAGTCTGATCCCAAGCAAGTAGACAGCTTACAGATTCAAAAACCATCCACATCTAGGCCAGAGCTATAGCCCAGTGGTAGGGCATTTGTCTTTCATGTGGCTGATCCAGAATGGACCTCGGTTCCATCCCTGGCGTCCCTCCATATTGTCCCCTCATCCAGGAGCGATTTCTGAGCGCATAACCAGGAGTAACCCCTGAACTTCTCTGGAGTGGCCCAAAAACCAAAAAAGACCAAAAAAAAAGCACAAAAACAAACAAACAAACAAACAAAAAATTCATGAGCCACTTCTGGGGGGAATAACTCCAACAGCAATTCTTTACCTCTATACTCGAGTATAAGACGACCCCCCTAATTTTACCCTAAGGACTGGGAAAACAGTGATTTGAGTATAAGCCAAGGTGGAAAATGCAGCAGTCACTGGTAAATTTCAAAATTAATAAAAATAAAATAAAGCGATTACAATAATTTTCAGTAGATTAAATGCTTTTTGATATCTATTGCTAAAGAAAAACCATAAACTAGCAATAATAGCTTTAAAACTTGGGCCCAGCGAGGTGGCGCTAGAGGTAAGGTGTCTGCCTTGCAAGCGCTAGCCAAGGAAGAATCAGGAAGAATCGTGGTTCAATCCCCTGGCGTCCCATATGGTCCCCCCAAGCCAGGGGCAATTTCTGAGCACATAGCCAGAGTAACCCCTGAGCATCAAATGGGTGTGGCCCGAAAAACCAAAAAAAAAAAAAAACTTTAAATAAAGTGCAGAAAACCATAGCTTAACAGATAATCAAGCTAAATCACAAAGGTTAAAATCCTTCAAAACTGAATTCCTCCTCCTCATCATCTGTATGTCCAAACAGAGCTTCAGCTGTATCTGATGTGAGGGTATCAGCATAGACCTTGTCATCCTCACAGAGTTTGCAGATATCATCATCACTGCTGTCAGTCTCATACAACAACAATTGTGGGTTAAATAGTTCAGTGGCATACAGTTCAGTTCAGCTGCCTACCTCTTCAGCGCAGCTGAGATTTGTGGACTAAGCTGAAGCACCAACCCCTTCAGCTGAAGGCAGAAAATGACTGGAGTCTACCTGCATTTGATTTGGTGTATAGACTTGAGTATATATGGTATTTATAATGTGCCTCAGTCAGGTTAGGAGAAAAATGGGAAAAGTAAAAAATAGGATAAACACTCTGTTTAAATGGAAAACAGGACATGGCTTATATAGAGAAAACAGAATGTTTGCTCTTTCAGGCTATATGAATTTAGCTACATCTCCCCCTTTTCTGTTTACTAAACATAAAAATTTAACGTGGGCTAGATAGGTCATGCTCTCAATTTATACTATTGTTCTCCACAAGAGGCAAGATCCCAAAATCAGTAGTACCAGAGCTGCCTGGATGAACAGAACTATTATATCCAGATCAGAGTTTTTTTGCAAAGTGATAATAGTAGCTATTATTTTGTAGAGGCAGAGGAAAAACACTGGGGGAATAGAAATAAAAATGTTTAACCTAAATAAGAGCAGGGTGGGTGGCCTTTCCCAGGAAGTATTCCGACTACTGGCTTCAGTCTATAGTTTGCCTATAGTTTCTTCTAGGTCCCAGGAAAAGTAAAAGGTTCCCCTTTCTTTATCTTCTCTTTGGTGGTTATATTTGTCAGGCTTTGCATATGAGTCCTTTGGCTCTCACAAGTCATATGTCATTGCCAGGGGCATCATGAAGCATGCCCCAGATGCAAGTCATTGTGGCTCTAAGTTTGTCCCTGGTTTCCTCATTGTCAGGGTGGCTCAAAACTTGCCCCTGTTTTTGTAGATAGGACCAAGAATTTGGGGGTGTATGGCCAATCTCAGAGTTAGTGAAGCTTAAGTCAAGCCAATATGACAAATGTTCAGGGTTTAGAGTCCACCTGGAACACAAATTTTGGAGTTCTTATCCTCAATAGAGATAAGTTTTTCATTTATAAGATATCCCCATTTTACTGGGTCTATGAAAAAAAGGGGAAAGGATATTGCTACAAGTTAATATTGGAACACCAGGGAATGAGGATTAGGTTGTAATATTTATCCCTCAGAAGGTGTCATAATCTATAATCCCTATATATAAGAACACTGTTCCCAAGAAATACATATAAAGAAATACACATATCCCCTATTTTCTGCTGAACAAGTCCATAGTAATAACAATGTTCCTCAATAAAGAAATATACATAAGGGCTAGAGCAATAACACAGAAGGTAAGGCCTTGCACACAGCCAACCTCAATCACAAACATCCCATATGGTTCCCTGAGCCTGCCAAGAGTGATTTTTGAGCATATATCCAGGAGTAGCCCCTGAATGCCACCAGGTGTGGTCCAAAAATTAAAAAAATAAAAAAGAAGAAGAAGAAATACACATATCACTCCTAGTCTGTTTTGGTCAAGTCCAAGGCAGGCAGAATCTGGATTACTACTTCAGCTAATGAGGTGGTTGTGGCCAGTCAGGGAGGTGGTGGAAGTGTCCTGCAGCTGCTGGGTGGAGACACGGGCCAAGATTATCAAGTAGCAGTCCACAGTGAGGTGAGGCTAAAAGAGTATGATGGGGTGCAGGGATCCAAGGCACAAAGGATCTTGACCTATAGAGAGATAATAGGGTTTAACAGGGAAAGCAACAAATACAAGAGGTGAGCACAGGGAAACAATAGAAAAGATTTTGCTCTGTTGTTATAGATTAAAATGTGCACACATCATTCTTAAATTTTGGGTTTGATGTTTGAGTCTATTTTAAAAGAATAGATTCCTTTCTCATCTTGAAAGTGAGGCCTTAAGGGGCTGCAAGACAAAATTACTATTATTTAGGAGTGTTAGGTGCCCCGCTCAAAAATCCAATCAATGTAGGTAGTCTGACTGCAAGTGGAAGTCCTTTAATTCCCATGGCACAGACGTAAAAGGGTACAGGGAAGGAGGCAGCACTCCATCAGTTGGGACTTGGCTGAGCTTAGTCTCACCATTCTATTTTCTATGGTAGATTGCTGAGGTTTCCTGGGATGGATTTTTGGTGAGGGGACCTGAACATCTTCCTGCTGTTGGTAAATCCACCTTAAATGGGGTTGTCTCTTTGGGTTCTACCCTATGAGTGTCCTCGATAGGCTGCTCTTGATTGGAGGTCTGAGGGCCTCACACAAAGCACCTTTGGTAGAAGGAGGGTAATAGGCACCAGCATCTGGAATGCTGCTCAGAATTTTCAGATCTCTCCCCTTCACTGCCTAATTTCCTGTCCAACTGAAAAGAGCCTCTGCCACCACAGGTTATGGGACACTTTAGTGAGACCAAAGAATGAATTGGCAGAACCTATGTCAATTTGGAGCATAGCAGCTGCCCTTCACTAGAACCTGCTCAGGTCAACTTTTGCATTCTTCTCTCCTTACATGGCATCAAATTCCAATTTGCTCATGTCCAATGCTATGCAGAAACTTCTTGGTTTTGTTGCCTTTTAGCTACCCAATGAATAAAGACATTCTCTGTGGTGTCATTTCTGTTGATAAATCTGTAACCATTCCATTGAACCATTTGACAGTGTCCAGAACTTAGATTGTCCACATCTAATTCCAGGCTTGGGGCATGTGAGTATCTCTGATTGAGCTGTTTTCAAACTCTGAGTCTGAAGAGATGGTAGCTGGCTTATCATCCTTGGGATATGTGGATCTCTATGGCTTGATATCAGTAGTGATCAATAAATTGTAGTTCTCAATAACAGATTGAGAATCTATCATTACTGAGAAGGCACCTCTACCCTCTTGGGGCTTGTGTGTGAGAAACTCTCTAGGGAGCCTGATACATATAGTTGGGAGCAAGAAATGAATGTAGACAGAACAGATCAACCTGAAGCAGTTCAGAAGGGGGTGTTCATGTGTACTGATTTTCCAGTGAAGGATACAGCACATTCAGCTTGCATGAAGGGGACCATCATAATGATGATTCACCAGAGGATCATGTCATGTCACTGTTTCTTTGAGGTCTCTGTTCTCAGGTCCCTGTTCTGGGTGCTAGTTGTAAGTGATGTTGGTGAATTTGGATCCTAAGCAAGTAGTGAGTTTACAGTTTAAAAATTCATTCACAAGCCACTTTTGGGAAAATAACTCGAACAACTATTTTAGGTGGGAAAGGGAATATTTCTAGTGTGTCTCAGTCAGTCAGGTAAAGAGGAACAAAGAAAGTAGAAAAACAGGATAAGTTCTCTTTTCAAAGGAAATGCAAGATGTAGGTTTTATACGGGGAGAAAGCAGCATGCGTGCTCTGTAGGGCTGTAGGAATTTAGCTAAAAGCAATGAATTGAGATACATGGTAGGTTGATGAATTAATGTATTGGAAGTGTAGTGGAAAAGTGATACTCTTAAAATTGGGATTTTGCCAGCAATTTGGTTATTTGTATTACTTTCTTGATCTTTATTCCACAATAAAGTAGATGAAAGCAAGCAGTTAAGATCACTGGAGATAAGAAGAAATCATGGGAGAATTGTCTGCTTAAATCTTGAAAACATGTTGGGTTTTTTAAAACTTTAACTAGCATTTACATCTCATAAGGAGAGAAAGAAAATGTAGAAAGAATAAAAGTAAGTCAGTATGAAAAAGTGCTTCAGGAAATGAGAAGGAAGAATGTAGTTGAATTAAATAAAGGATAATCCATTTCTGTAGTATGTTGATAGATGTTTCAAGATAACTAGATACAATGCAAATAGGAACAATATTCTGGAAGTGCTGGACAAACAAGAAGGAACTTGATATGTTTTTAAAAATACTAAAGGATTTTCTCAAGAGGCAGATCCTAAGAACATGGTCTGTCCTAGGTTAGCGCGTGTGAGGCAGATGCCTTACTGCTTGTGCCACCACTCTGGCCCCACTGTCAGGTTTTCTAATTGCATGATTAACTTAAATACAGAAAATGGTATAACTAATTTTTAATTTAAACTGAGTGCCTGCTTATAGAAAGTACTCAATTTCAAGTGGTATTTTAATCTAACTAATTTCTTTTTCTGTTACTTGTTTTAGGTGGGCGATAAAATGTGAAGGAACCAATAAGCCAGACCAATGGAAACATTCTAAAGTTGAAAATCCTATGTGGAACAAACTCACCTTTATGTGGCCAGTCCTTAAAAATGGGCAACTTAATGAGGTTGTATTAAGTATATGACTTAATATAGTTTTCTGTATCTAAGAATTATAACATTTTTCTAGCCTAAAATTATTTATCCCATGCCCTGTTAAGTTATATGAGCAAGAATTTGTATTCTATTTTCTTTTTCAATTCTGTGGGATTTAAAAAATATTTATTTAATCAGAATTTTCATTAAGATGTTAAGTATATGAAATGTTTGAAGAGTCTAAGTAAGACCCAATATATGATTATGTTTCCTAATTTTTATGCAGTTTTTTGTCTGTTTCTGATATTTGGGTCAAACCCAGCAGTGCTCAGGAGTTACTCCTGGCTCTGCACTATTGGCAGGCTCAGGGAAACCTATGGAATGTCAGACATTGAACCTGGTTGGCTGCATACAAGGCAAACACACTATTTACTGTACTATCACTCTGGCCATTTATGCAAGTTTTGAATTATAGGTCTTAGGTGCAAGACAAATTAATTATATTGTACTAACTAGTTAGAAAGATATGCTTGAATATGCATATCTATAGATGATATACTTCTATGAAGAAGATAGATATGATCATATCAATAGATGCGAGAAAGCATTCAATAAGGTACAAAATTCGATAAAAACCTTCATCAAGATATGAATGAAAGGAACGTTTCTCAATATAGTCAAGGACCTCTAACCACAAGCCAATGTCAAATATTATTATCAATGGAGATAAACTAAAAGCCTTTACCCTAAAATCTAATACAAGAGAAGGCTACCCTCTCTCACCACTCCTATTCAACATAGTACTAGAAGTATTTGCCATAATGATTAGGCAAGAAAAAGTTATTAAGGGCATCCAGAGAGGTAAGGAAGAAGTCAAGCTCTCAACTGTTTACAGATGACATAATACTCTACTTAGAAAACCCTAAATACACTGCCAAAAAGCTTCTAGGAACAATAGATTTATATAGTAAAGTGGCAGGCTACAAAATTAGCATACAAAAGTCAATGACCTTCTTATACACTAATACTGATAGAGAAGAAATGGACATTAAAAAATCTTATTCACATTAGTGCCCCATAAACTCAAATATCTTGGGGTCAACTTAACCAAAGAGGTGAAGAACCTATACAAAGAAAACTACAAAAGTCTGCTTTAAGAAATAAGAGAGGACACAAGGAAATGGAGACACATACCTTACTCATGGGATTGGC
Source organism: Suncus etruscus (assembly GCF_024139225.1). Taxonomy (NCBI): domain Eukaryota; kingdom Metazoa; phylum Chordata; class Mammalia; order Eulipotyphla; family Soricidae; genus Suncus; species Suncus etruscus. The sequence goes on along the minus strand of NC_064856.1, from coordinate 81,123,571 downwards.
TGGGTAACTATCATTAAAATGGCAATACTCCCCAAAGCATTGTACAGATTTAATGAAATCCCTCTAAAAAAATAACCCATGACATTTTTCAAAGAAGTGGATCTCCAACATTTTAAAATTCATTTGGAACAATAAACACCCACGAATAGCTAAAACAATTCTTGGGAAAAGGAATATGGGAGGCAGTACTTTCCCCAATATAAAACTGTATTACAAAGCAATAGTTATCAAAACAGCATTGTATTGGAATAAAGACAGATCCTCAGATCAGTGGGATATTCAGAGAGTATTCAGTGAGTATTCAGAGAATGTTCCCAGACATACAATGAACTAATCTTTGATAAAGGTGCAAGAAATCCAAAATGGAGGAAGGAAAGCCTCTTCAACAAGTGGTGTTAGCACAACTGGTTAGCCACTTGCAAAAAAGTGAACTCAGACCCCCATCTAGCACCATGCATGAAGATCAAATCCAAATGGATTTTTCTTGTATTTTAAATTTCAAGTGTTTTGAAATTTAGTTTATGTGTGTTTGTGTGTGTGTGTGTGTGTGTTTAAAAACATCTCTTTTATTCAGTAAAACAAAACTGTTGTTACTAACTTTAATAACTGTCAACCATCTAACATATTGAGGAATAGTCCTGGCTTTGTGCTCAGGGATCACTAGTTGTAGGAACAAGAGATAGAATATCAGACAGCCATGTGAAAGCAAGTCTTCATTATCAATTAAGTTTTAGTTCTCTTCTACTAGATTGATTTTCCTCATAGGTTTTTTTGTATCTACTTTTATGTTAATTTTATCCCCTATTTGTTTTACTTTCTTTCTCTTTTTTGGTTATTACTTGAAATTTTAATCTTGCATATGTAGTCAAAATGGAAGATAACAAATATATTTACTCTTCTCATAAATAATAATACTAGAATGACTTAAGTTCAATCGTACAAACTAACTTCATCAGCTACAATTGTCATTTTAAATTATTTTTAAATTTTTGTCCATAGGGTATATTGTATGTAGCCAATATTAATTTACGTATGTCTATATTTTTCTTCTTCAGTGTTATTTAATTTCCTCTTAAATTTTTGTACTCCCACCTGCTGTTACTTTACTTCTGATTAAATACCCTACTTTTAGTTATTAAATTTATTAGTTATTATATTTATTTAATGTTCATTTGCAGATGAAATTTTCACTTAGCAAAAGCAAGATGGGGCATGAGCAGTTATACAGTGGTAAGGCATTTGCCTTGCATGCAGACAACTCAAGTTTGATCCCCGGCATCCCATATGGTCCCTTGAGCCTGCCAGAAGTGAATTCTGAGCACAGAGCTAGGAGTAACTCCTGAGTGTCGTTGGCTGAGGCCCCAAAACCAAAAATAACAACAACAATAACAAAAACAAAAGCAATATGTCATTCTGAATCTGCCTTATACTGTCATTACTGAGAATTCTAATTGTTATTGCTTTGAAAATAAACAACTTTCCATTTAATTTTTTTTTTTTTTGTGGTTTTTGGGTCACATCCGGCAGTGCTCAGAGGTTACTCCTGGCTCCATGCTCAGAAATTGCTCCTGGCAGGCACGGGGGACCATATGGGATGCCGGGATTCGAACTGATGACCTTTTGCATGAAAGGCAAACACCTTACCTCCATGCTATCTCTCCGGCCCCCATTTAATTGGTTTTTAATATCTTTAATTATTAATTTTGCATTTCTCAGTTTTGCCACAGAATATCTAAGGGAAGATTTACTTTGTTTCTTTTTTTCCTGGTGGTTTATTTTTTTTTTTTTGTTTTTCCTGTTTGGAATTCTGTGAATTGTCGTGCATTGTTTCTGAAAATAAAAATATGAAATTATGTTAATCCTTCATTATCTAAGTAGAAAGCTCTTATTAGGTATATTACAGAGCTTCCTATTTTGATCTTTATATCTTTTAACTTTTCATAATTTTTATTTCTTTGCTTCTTTTGGGTATGTTCAGATATTTTCTTTCAAGTTATTAAATTCTTGTCTTTACCTAAAGCTCTTAAATTCCAAGTGAGAGTTAGCAACTTGCTAATAAAAATTTTTTTATATACAAAGAAGTGATTAAGATAGCTTATTTTACTTGAAATTATCAGTCAAGATATTCGTTTATCTTTGCAGTGAAATTCTGCTTATAGTGAATCTAGTTTTATAAGAAAAGTTCTGTTAGTTGTCTCTTCATGTCTGGGCCCTGAAATTTTTTTTTCCCCTATACTTTTCAAGACTATGGAAGTAAATACTCATACATGTTGAGTTTTGACAAATTTCCTCAGAATGGAGGTCAGCGCAGTAATGCAGGGCATAAGGTATCTGCCTTTTGCGCCCTAACCTAGGACAGATCAAGGTTCGATTCCCTGGCGTCCCATATGGTCCCCCAAGCCAGGGGCGATTTCTGAGCATATAGCCAGAGTATCACCTGAGCATCACCAGGTGTAGGACAAAATCCCTCCCCCAAAATTTGTCAGAATGAAATCCGGCCTCAGAGCTCTACTTCTTCTCTGGGTCTTTAGTATATCAATTATACATTCTAATATTTTTTCCTAAATAGGTTTTCTCATAATTTTAAAAGATTTTTGATCATATATATCTATTTTTGTCTCAATCAAGTTTTTTTTTTGTCTTTCCATTTAAATCATTTACCATGCCTCTTCCCCGAGTGAATTTGATAAGATGTATTTGGGTAAGTCAGTTGAAGTCTGAAAGCAAACAACACTGCTTAGGGGCCTGAAGATACCTTTATATTTAGACTGAACTGAAGCAACCATCTGGAAAGTTGAGCTTAGTTTAAAGTTCTTTACATTGCTGTAAACTGTATATTGCCTGAGTTAGCTTCTGGAAGAATTGTGTCTTTGAAATTTAGGGTCTGCAAGCAGCAATAGGAACTAATATGGAGCTAAAGCTGAAAGTGTAACCCAAAAAGACTAATAAATCCGAAAGTTTGGGGTATTTAGCATTCCAACTCCAAACCCACTACCAATATCAGCATCCCTCCGCCACTCTAACTCTGCCTTCTTTGCACACACACACACAAAAATTACTTATTATAGTGGCTTGCTCTTTCATGCCCTTCTTTTTGCTAGGCTGTCCTATCTCTTGAATTTATATTTCCTCTTTCCCATCTTGCTAAGTAAATTTTAGTCAATAAAAACTCTCGCTTAAAATATTAACTTATTACATTTTGAATTATATGCTTATAATATTTTAAGGAATGTAATCTATATTATTTAATTATTAATTTAGTAATCAAATTTATAATGCTTTTAATTAAAATATGTAAGAATTTTTTGAAAGCAAAATATTTCACTAACTTTTTCCTTTTTATTTTGAGACTTTTTAAATTTTTTTATTTAATCACCGTGTTTACTTTATTTTTCAGACTGGGGTTTCAGTCATGGAATGTACACCACCTTTCACCAGTACAATCTTCCCTACACCAATGTCATGCAATTCTCTTCTCCCACCAAATCCCCCTGCCTTTTCTTTCAGACAGGCCTTATGTTCTCTCCCTCACTATCATTGTTATAGTAGGTGTCATTGTGGTTAGTGCTCTAGCTGCACTCACTGTTCTTTGTCATGTTTTGAGACTATTTCTCTGGAATAATTGCTAGGAGCTTGTTATTTTCTTAAGCTGCTGTTTTATGGAAAAGTTGTAAACTGAGGAATAAATTGAGAATTAAAGTTTTTAAATTGTGTAAAAGTTAGGCATTTAGAATATTTTGCTTCTAAACAGTTAAGAGAAAAGAACAGGTTTTTTTTCTATTTAAAAATGATATCACTGGAAAGTAAAACTGAAGAAACTTAAGATTTTGGGATGAGCCTCTAGAGAATGATTTTAAAGTTTCTTGCTCACTATGTTAAAATATGTACTTTGAGAGATACATGTTAAGTGAAAGAATATTACATGTACACATTTTGATAATTAGCTGAAATGTTAACTTTAAAAGGGGAGAGGCGAGGAAAGAAGAACCAAGAGATAGAGAAAAAGCCATTAACTTAATAAGAAATAAGTAAAGCAGGGCCAGTTTGATAAAGGAATTTTGGTCATTGGAGCTTGATTCCACAAATAAAAGCTTACTCAATGTGCTTATGAGGAAGATACAGAAAAGGAAAATCAGAAGGATCAAGTCAAGGCAGGCCACAGCCCATCTGAGGTGTCCTGGCCAGAAATATCTCTAAGCAGTGGACGAGTTTGTATGTAGTGAATACTGCAGAGAAATTAATAGGAATGTAACAAACCCAGCAGAGAACAGGCAGAGAAGAAACAGCTGTCCCCAGAGACCTGTATTTGTGTTTCCTTCATTATCTTTCCTATGCCTCTCTCTGTTTCCATAAGGGACACCATCAAAGTGCCTTAAGCATCAGAACCAGGTCAAAAGTAATGTATGGGAAAAAATGCTAGAAAGAACTCAGAAACTGGGACTGTTTTGAAACCACTAATTATTTTTTATGTCTTTGTATCGGATTTTGTTGTTGACTCAGATGAAATAGAGAAGATGCTTTGGGGCTTCCTTCATCTATCTGGAAGCACCAAGAATCCATCTGAAGTCAGCAGGGTCTCAGGGATCTGCAGCTATAGTCTGTAGTGGTAGCCTCTTGTCATTATACAAGTTTAAGAATAAAAGCCTCTAAAGAATAATGAGGACCTAAGATAGCACAATTATGATAAGTGTGTCAAAATTTAGCATGCTTGAGATATTAAAAAAATAGATCCATATCTAAATCTACAGGCCAGCAATTTTCTAACTATGTTTAAAGCTAATATCGTCTCATGCCTATCCCTTTCATTATTCAGAAAGAACAAAGAGGGAAAATATTAGCTATTTTATGCCAAGTGTGCACTAATAATAATTCAAATGATAGTAAATTTTGTTCTAACAAAACTATTCTATCTCGGGCCGGCGAGGTGGGTCTAGATGTAAGGTGATTGCCTTGCAAGCGCTAGCCAAAGAAGGACCGCAGTTCGATCCCCCAGTGTCCCATATGGTCCCCCCAAGCCAGGGGCAATTTCTGAGCGCTTAGCCAGGAGTAACCCCTGAGCATCAAACGGTGTGGCCCGAAAAACAAAAAAACAAAACAAAACAAAAAACTATTTTATCTCTCTCACTTATCTACAACTATTGTAAATGTTTATTTGCTCTGAGATTTAAAAACAGCTTTATTGTAGAGGAATCATAGACTCATCCTGATCTCACTTCCTAAAATTTTATGACTGTCTGGCTATCACCCCTTCTCCACATTAAGTAAAACACTAATACAGCAATAAATCTTTGAAAGAATCTGTATAACATTGAATGGGACATAACCTTTGTTGTGTACTACTCAGTATACTGTAGTCAGAGAAAGTTCCAGATTGCTTCATACACAATAATAAGCACATATTTAAATAAACATTTCATAATCTGTCCTTTGCAATTTAAATTCCATGTAGGTAAAATGTTCTCAGTTAAGGTCAGGAATACATTAAAAGTTCACTGATTCAAATCTTGTTTATTTAGGAATATGATAAGTTAGCTTCATTGCATGCCATTATTATTAACGTGTTTACAAAGCAAGGTATTATACTGAAAATATTTTAAAAATACATTAAACTGAAAAACATTCTACCTACAATATTCTAAAACATTTATTTACACTTACTTTCTCATAATTAAATGCAAATGGTGTTATTTATTCATCCATCTCACAAATTTGAGCATTTTAATTAGATGCTCTTCCAGAATATTTAACCTTTACCAATTCTGTTTTTGTTTATAACTTACTTCCAATATTTTTTTTCTGAACTAAGTGATTGTTTAGTATATTTGTAATATTTTTAAGAAACTTTCAAGGTAGTTAATTATTGTTTTATGTACTATATTTTTTAAAATGTTCTCTTCTTTCATATGTGCCATTCCATATATTTTGTTGTGCAATGGCCTAACATGAAAGTATATCTTGTCAATTTATGTCAGTTGTTTGTTTGTTGCCTTTCACATATTAACATGATACTTGCTCCACCTCCACTGTGAATATCTGAGCTTTCTTCCTCTGTTCATGATGACTTGTGCACATTTTGGATTTAAAACACTCATACCATACTTAACAAATATCTTCTTCTTTGGAATCTTCAGAAAATAGAGCTTAAAGCAAATAGATTTTGTGCTGTGATTTTATTAGGTGATTTTATTAGATCCTAAGGCTGTGAATAAGGGACAAGCAGGGAAGAAGGGAGATACAATAAGAGAATATGTTATCAAGCTGCCATCCAAGAGGCCACTGAAATAGTATTCTTAGGAGATTTTCTTTTAGAAAAGAAGAGAGGAAAGAAATTGACTTCCATCATTTTTTATCATAAATTTGTTAAAGCTCACTATTAGAAATTTGGGCTAAATATTCAAATGTGGGAGCAATGTAGAAAATAGAAAAGGAAGTGGGTAAGGAGCATTGTACTATATTGGACAAGACAGGGTCAGGTTTGGAAATTTTGAGTTAACTTGAAAATACCTAAAGAAAGGTAAGGACCTAAAAAAAAAAATCAAGTCTTAATAAAAGAGTATGCCAGAAAATGCAAAATATCTTAAATGGTACTTTTTGTGATTAGAAAATGGATTTACCATTTATATACAACATTATGGAGTTCCAGAGGTAAAGTTTTACAACTTTATATGTCTCTAAATTCATCACACCCTCTACTAAAGATTCAGTGTCAATACACCACTAAAAATATACCTGTAGGCCTGAGAATCAGTATAGGATTAAGGCTCTTGCCTTATACTCAGCTGATCCTGGTTCCATCTCAGCACCACATATAGTCTCCTGAGCACTGCCAAGAGTGTTAAGGGTGATTCCTGAGTACTGAAATGAACCCGGGTTCCATTCCCGACATCCATATGGTCCTCCTGAGCCTGCCAGGAGAGATTTCTGAGCCCAGACCCAGGAGTAACCCCTGAGTGCCACTGGATGTGATCCCCCCAAACAAAAACAAAAAAGAATATAAAATTCTTTTCTATTTCATTTTCCATATACCACATTCATGATATACTACAGAGCTTCTTTTTACTGCTTCACCAATGTCCATTATTTCCAATATTTTTTACACAGTCTCTTCTCACTGGTCTGAAATGATATCTTACTGACTTTGATCTGATCTGCCCAGTCCTAAAATAAGTAAAATAACACTTTCAAAACCATTTTAAGAAATGAGAATAAACTAAATTCTAACAAGGTTTAGCCTAATAAATTTATACATTTAATGTATGAACATATAAATAAAACTTCCAAGAAAATAATAACAAAATTAATTCAGAAGTTTACAAAAAAAATTTTTATACTGTGACCAATTAGTATTGATTCAGAAACTCAAGATTAGGGGATTTATTTATTTATTTATTTATTTATTTATTTATTTATTTTGTTTTTTGTTTTTTTGGGCCACACCCATTTGATGCTTAGAGGTTACTCCTGGCTAAGCATTCAGAAATTGCCCCTGGTTTGGGGGGACCATATGGGACGCCAGGGGATCGAACAGCAGTCCTTCCTTGGCTAGCACTTGCAAGGCAGACATCTTACCTCTAGCGCCACCTTGCCGGCCCCAGATTAGGGGATTTTTAAAAAGCAATTTAAATATTATCATCTACTAAATGAAAAGGAAATTATACATTTTTTACATTTTGGATGGTTAGGCCTCACAGTACAGTATTCAAAGCTTATTCCTGACTATACTCAGGGTTCCTTTCTGGTATAACTCTGATATATGAAGAGACTGAGATTAATCCCAGGCTAGATGCATGCAAGGTACTGTATTTCTCTCTATCCCTGAAAGAGTAATTACATGAGCATATCAGAACATATAGTAAAAAGGAGATTTATATGATATAAAATATATTTGAGAAATAAAAATGCTTTAAAAATGCTATCCATAGTAAATTGCTTAACCTGGGACCAGAGAGATAGTACAGCTGTTAGGATAGTTGCCTTGAGTCAGCAGGCCCAGGTTTGATTCTTGGCACCACATTTGAGCCCACCAGGAGTGATTCCTTAGCTCAGGGCCAGGAGTAAGCCCTGAGCACCACCTCATGTGACACCCAACAGAAAGACTCAGAAAATTACTTAACCTACCATAGAATGTGTATATTATAAATTTATTTAAATATTTAGCCAAAACTTGTTGTTAAAGCACATAACAAGGGGCCAATAGGAGCCAATTTTCAGCGAAAGTGTGAAAGTATATAGTCTATGAAATTCAAGCATGGAGATTTTTTAAAAAAATAAGAATAGAAGTCTCATATGAACCAATGAAGCATGTCACTTTATGTCACCTATCCCTGAAACATAAAAACATTACTTCAATAGATATAGGTACAGCTATGTTCATTATAGAGTTGAGAACAGAAACAGCCCAATTGTGTGTGTATAAATGTAATGAAATGCTATACAGCCACAGGAGAAAAATGAAATTAGGTACTTCAGGGAAACTTGAATGAAATATGAAATAAGACAGAGGAAGGACAAATACCAGATGATGTCACTCACATTACCTAAATGTGGGTGGTATAAGGGAGAATGAAGTGACCAATTAGCAGTAGCATAAGGGCTCTGGTGAAAAGTTTGGGAACTTGGTGTGGGAGAGGATGATGCAATAACTTTGTATATTAATTCTGTAAATATTAACATTATTGTTAATCATGTTACATAAATTAATAGAATAAGTTAAAAAGACTAAAACCAAAGACAATGACTTGTATTAATAAATAGTGATTTTGAACAGAAATAAAGAATTTGACAAGTTGAGGAGAGTGAAACGGAAATAGACTCACTCTCATATGACACATTTTTAAGAGTCACAAATTATTGTGGAGGATTATTGCTATTAGGACCATTGTTTGTGCAGAAAATAAATGAAATAAAGAACCTGAACATGGTCTAATGACATCATCTCTGGTCAGATTTTCCCTCAAGTACTCTCTTCTACAAATGTCTTTCTGTGAGTGATATCAATATCTTCCCAGTTGTCCAAGCTGGAGGGTCAGTCATCTCTCCTTTTATTCCCCTAAGGATCATTAATCCTTACATTTTCTACATAAACTGTACCCACATCCTATGATCCATTACCTAATTCCTAATAAGGCTTCAGGTTCAATACACACATAATGCATAAGACTCTTCTATTTATGTGGCCCTATCATGCCCTGGCCTTTTAAGCTATTCAACTTACTCTATTGAAATAGCCGGTTTAGTTTATATTTAGGAAAATCTCTGAAAAATCACTCGGAATCACTTGGAAATCGTCCAGATCTGTTGTTGGGGATAGGAGCAGGACTGGGAAAGTTAGTTCAAAGGACTAGAGCATTCCTGGTGAGAGGTACTTTAGAGTTTAATCTCTGATATCACATAATTCCTAGTGGCCCAAGGAGCCACCAAATACTACGATCAATGCATTGCACCCCAGGCCATGTATCCTGGTCAATTATCTGCTGAACACTGCTTGAGAGTTCCCTCTGCCTCCCAAAAGTACTTTGTCTTGTTCATAGCTTTTATTATCCTCTGTGCATAACACTGATCCTAAAATATAGTAAAAAGCAATACATAATTGGAATTAATAAAATGTAGATGAATGGAAATAAAGTAACTGAATTCTACAAATGGAAATATTTGAAATCAGTTTATTTGTCATCTCATTCTGATTTTTGGAGTATCTTCCAAGTTTATTATTTTTCCAAATAGATTTTTCTATTAAATAAATAAATAGTGTTATTTAAAGTTATTGTAAAATCACTTTTTGTACTTTCTTTCACACTCTTTTTCATGTTAATTAAAGATACTTCACACATGAGCAAAATACATTCCAAGTTAACTCAATTCCATGAATGGTATTGTTTCTACAAACCTAGAAAAAAATACCTCACACCATCTTTCATTTTATAACATACGATATACATAACCTTTTCAGAATTACTTTCTTTTCTATCCAATTAAACATTGTTTAGTCTTTAATGGCTTACATTCATGACATATTTTTGAACAGATAATGTAAGAGCCTAAGTATGTGCAGTGATTTTATTATTTTTTAGGTTTAGTAGTGGCTATTTGTAATCACTGTTTTTTAATTATTTCTTTTTGAAGGAGTTTGATTGGCCAATAGAAGGATTGCTAATTCCAAACAGTCCTCCCACAAAGAAACCTACCTATAAGGCACCAAGGCATACTGTGCCTATAAGATTCAGAATTTTGCCAAATGGAGAGAAGAACAAAAACAAAGCTCTTCCTATAATTGGTCCAGATATCTCACTGGATTGGAAAACAAAGTAAGAATAGCTTATACTCTTTTCTTATTCATTACTCCTCCTAGTTCCTACAGAATTTCCTCCTTGATCACCACCAACGGAACCAGGAAACTCTTGCAGAATTTATATTTAAAGAAGGTTTTTTATTGGAAACGTAATTCAGTGGCAAAGCATATGACTTGTATATATGAGGTTATGAGTTTGGTCCCTGGCACCACCGCCAGAAAAAAAATTCAGGGAAGGGATTCCATATTGATACTTGGGTGTGAAATAGATTCTCCAATTCATTTAATTTTTACATCAGGAACTTAATTTAAACTTTTGATTTCTTTGGTAGGCATGAACATGTAAATTCAAACTGACAAGTTCTGAAAATTAAATAATCATTTGATGCTGGGACAGTAGTAGATTAGGACACTTGCCTTATATACAACTGACCCAGCTTCCTATCCCCAGCATTCCAGATAGTCTTTTGAGCCTTCCAGGAGTTATTCCTGAGCACAGAACCAGGAGTAACCCTTGAACACCATCAGGTGTAGCTCAAAAATAAACCCCCAAGAAAGGTTTTAAATGTGTAATATTGTTAGAGTTTTATGAATATATTTTAAGGTAACTACGGTCATAATTCACTCCTTAAATATGATTTTATAATTCCATTTTGAGTCATTATATGAATATTTACATTTATATATTTGACATTTAATGCAGAAATATTGCTTTTAAATTATAACTTAATATACTGTATTATAAGTTATATTAACAGAATATCTTAAAAGCTTATCATTTAGAAAAGCATTAACCTATACTTTAACTTACAGTGAAATTTGAAAAAAACATTTCCAGTCAATATTTCTACAATATTAGAAAAATTTTGCTATTCTATTTTCGATTATATTTCATGACAAAAGGAATCAAAGACCAGTGCAAAATTCTGATGTAAAGAATGAGTTAAACACATTGTTTCTCATATTATTAGCAGTGATATTACCTCTTGACCTTTCTTTTGAGATGTTTAGAATATTTGAAGCCCCTGATAATAGCTTAATATTACTTTCTTCACATTGATTAAATATACTTCATACATCACTGAACAATGAGTAACATTCAGATCGGCTGTCCACTGAACTGCCGGTAAAGATGATAAAGGAAAAAAATTAATCTTCAAAGTAAAGTCAAGCCTGAAATTGAAATCTTTGACGCATACATTTAATAATTAGTTCATTCTGCTAGATATAAAATGTGAGGGTAATGCCTTTAAAGTAGTAGATGACTTTTTTAAACATCCAAAGTTAACAAATAATTTCTGTTTCTTCCTACATGTTATTTTGTCTTTTTCTGTCTTAGACTATGTCTCAAAATTATTGACAGACTTCATCTTATTTCATTACTATTTTATTGTACCTGGTCATCCAAGTATTACAAACATGATTTGAGAGATTTATTAATTTGGACAATTTTCCCAGCAGAGAGTTTATGAAACTCTTCCTTATCTATGTTCAGAGAACGTTGTGTCCTAACCTATTCAATAATTTGTTCCTATCCATGAATTATTCCCAAATAACTAAATATACTCACATAATTGGCTAGCTAAATCTCAATTAAATATAGTTTCTTTTTGATTCTGACTGATTTCAAAATTATCTGTAGGATTTTTTAATAGATTAGCATGTAATAACTGGGAACAGAATGTTTAGTACAAGGGATTGTTGGCCATTATAGAACCCAGCTCCAGCAAGTAGAAACCTCGTTGTATTCTCTTGATGACTGGCTTCCAGAGTTGCACAAAGTGCTGTGCTGCTTTTAATGTATCTAAATAAACAGCTTCTTAGGAGCTCTAGGATTACTTATATCACCTTGAAACTTTTATATAAGAAAGAACTGGCCTGCTTTGTTTCTTTACTAGCAAAATCAGGCAGGAAATTGCTGGGCTATAGATACACTTTAAGTAAATCTTACTCTCTCTAGTACAGGATAATGCATGCTGTGCTTTATATACTTAGTATTTCAGGATTTTTTAGGGGTGTTGGGGGGTGTTGGCGATATAGTCAAAAGAAAATAAAATACCTTTTGACTCATTATTTAGTTGATCAGTACTTGGTGAGTAACATGATCTTGTCAGTCAGTCTTACAATGGCTGCCAAGTTCATATACATTAAGATTATCATTATTTATTGTGGTAGTTTAAAGAATAGTAAGAGAGACCTACTAAAATTTATAGAGTGAAGACCATTTTAATGTCTATATGTTTTAACTGCTTAACAAGTCATGATTCCTGGACACTTTCGTATTCCTTACCATATGGTTAAAGGCCTGTATGACTTGTTCAATGTATTTCTCCTTAAATCATTCCAAAGCCCACTCTCATATCCTTTTCATTAACGATTTACTTTAATAATAAAGGTCTTCAGAGAGTGACTCTGCATTTCATTTTACAGGTTGATTATGAACATGACAATACCCTCCACAGCCCTGAGTAGTTGCTATAGTTTCTGTGTTGTCTTTTGCTCTGATTGAAAAGAACTTTCACAATCATAGCTCCTTTTACTGTGTCATGATTACCTATTTAAATCCCCATCCATGAAACAGAAAACACAGATAACTATATGATATGGTAATAGTTGTGAAATAATATGTCCTTGATAATAAAGTTATAAGTCTCTTTATTTACCACAGGATGTAGGGTCCAGCATATGTCCTAAATCAGTAAATAGTAAACTAATGCCTAGCTATACTTAATTTTTTAAATTTTGGATCACACCAAGTGGTACTCAGGACATACTTCTGGCCTTGCACTTAGAATTCAATTCTTTCAGGAGAGGGGGAAAAAAAGAATTCAATTCTGTAATGCTCAGGGTGCTACAGGTTACGTATCAGGGATAAAACCTGGGTCTAAGCACCCTATATGATATACTACTGGTATTTTTTCTGGCTCCTTAATTACTGTTTCAAATGAATGAATATAGAAATAGATTTGACCACTAATTTTTGACCACTACTTTTTATTTAAATGAAAAGATTCTAATAAATAAACAAAATAATTTTCTAGCTTGAAAATTCAAACTTGTATTCCAATTAAGAATCCTTTGTCTATAGTAATAATTACTCATTTTTCAGTTACAAAATATTAGATTGGGCTGATAACCTGGAAACTAAGTGAATAATATGTGAATAAACATGAGTATAATAATATAGGAATAAAACATTACAGGAACAATAACTATGATCTGTTTTCTAAGTTATAAATTTATATTTCCAAGTATTAATTATTATTGAAAGAATTTAAACTATTAACATTTTATTACAGAAATTATTGCTAGTTTGGATATTTATGAAGTTTAATATTTAATTGTGGTAGAATAAAAATCATTGGTTAGAAATATTTTTGACAAGCCATAATAAGTAGAGCTCTTGAATTTTTCACATATCTAAACAAGTTGAAAGATTCTGACAATGTTTATGACATATAACTCAAATCTTGTATCATTTGTTTCAGAAATGTTGACACTAAAAGGAAAGACAATGTGAAAAATGATATCACTGATTATTCTGAATCAGAAACAAACCAAACTGACTTTCAGCAGCTGTTGGAAAGGTAAACATTGCCCTCAGTGAAAAGGAATTTCCCTTTCAAATGCCTGAATACATAACACAAAATACAGATGTACCTGCATTGAATAATAGTTTTTGGTGTAATGATTCTGGCACTTTTCATCTATAAGCATATAAAATATGTGAGCTTATAATACTAATGCTAATTCATAAACTTATTGTCAAATTTCAAGATCTAAAGTCACTAGTTGATGTTCAATCTGGTTAAAAATTCCTGTTTCGGAAGAGTTGAAAAGCTATAGAAGTCACTTTTGGTGGAAGGAGATGAGGATAAGATGACTGATAAGACTCTAGGACTTGATGACTCATATTATTCTAGAAAAAGAGTTAATATCAATGGAAACAATTCTGAAAACTTTTTAGAGATGAGGCAGAGAACAGTAAAAGCATATAGAAAAGAGTGGGGTCATAGTAAAGAATGAAAAGCCTGTAATGATTTGTCTTCCTATTTCTAACTACACCTGTCACTAAGCCTTGTGACATATAGTCACATTCTTTTCCATAATCCTCACAGCAGAGAAGGTAGTGCAGGGTTTATCACACTTGCCTTTCATGCAGCCAACCTTAGTTTAAGCCCTGAGAGTGTGTTTCATTCCAGGTCCACTTCCAGAGAAATCTCTGAGTACAGAGTCAGTATCCAGTCCTAAGCACTGGTTGGTGTGGCCTGACCTATCACTTTCTCCAAAAAATTTATAATTCTAAACAGGTTAATTAATTTTCATGAGTGACACAACTTAAGCTACAGAAACGTTCTGATGGACTCTATATCCTCAACTTTAAAGCCCCCCTCCCACCAGTCCTACAGTATTTGTCACTAGTGCTCCAGGCTCTTGATTTACCATTTTTCTGTATTTATCTATATTTAAGGTCAATTGTTGTATCGTTTATTACAGGTGCACTGGAATTTTAAACTTGCCTTCTGCAGCTCGGAGACTGTTCAGTGAAAAGGGGAAGGAAATCTTTGCTCTCAAAAATCTGCAAAGAGATGAACTGGTAAAGACATTTGCTATCTTTAAGGAAATATGAATTTATTTAAAGACATTTAAGAAGTAGATAAAAAAACTGAAAAAAAAATAAGTTTTACTTGTGATCTTAGCATCTAGAAATATCTATATAACAATATTTTGGTATATATACAACTAAATCAATTATACCAAGGAGGGATTGGGGCGGTAGTGCTAGAGGTAAGGTGTCTGTCTGCCTTGCAAGTGCTAGCCTAGGACAGAACGTGATTCGATCCCCCAGTGTCCCATATGGTCCCCAAAGCCAGGAGCAATTTCTGAGTGCATAGCCAGGAGTAACCCCTGAGCATCACCAGGTATGTCTCAAGGGTGATTTTCAGGTTTTTTTTTTATTTATTTGTTTGTTTTGTTTGGGGAGGGTTAATTTTTTTTGTATTATTTTTATGTTTTCCTTCCTTTTTTCCTTTATTTGCTTAAACTGATTTTTATTGTCTCTAGAAGGACTCCTCCTGTTTTTTGTTTGTTTGAAAATTTTTGCCCCTATTTTTTCTTTTTTTTTCTTTTTTTTCTTAACTTCAAACAGAAACACATAACTTGAACCATCTTGTTCTGCCTCACAAATTGAGGGAGAAATAATGGAGGGCACCAAGACCAAACAATCATATGAACTTGGAGTAGAAATAAAAAATGATCAGACTTAAACACAAAAGCCAAAGCCAATGTCAACAAAATCTGTACCCAATCTACAACAAGCTAGACACAGTGGGGATCACTTATACTAGCAGCCTGGGGAGCAAAGCAGGAGGATATGGGATGCATGCTCGGAACAGGGGTGGAGGGAGGACAACATTGGTGGTGGGAATGCCCCTGATTCAATGTCACTATGTACCTAAAATACTACTGTGAATGATTTGTAATCCATTTTGGTCAAAATAAAAACTATTAATAAAAATGGAGAAAATGGAAAACAAAGCAAAATAATAAATAAAAAATCAGATACTGCCCTTCAAACACAAACAACAACAAACAAAAAACAATTATACCAAGGATTGTCAAATATTTTCTGTAATATAGCAAATATTTGTAAACTATATTGGTGAATTTCAAACATTAATTCTGTTACTTTATTATGAAAGCAATAGCAAACATGTAATTAAATAGATATAACTATATTCTAATAAACATTTATAAAATCAGGCAACATGCCAGATTGGAGCCTCAGCCATGCTTTGCACATCTACTTTTAATTTTTTGCTTTCTCTCTTCATCTCTTCCTCCATCCTTTCCTCCAACTTTTTCACATCACTTCTTCACTACCAGCTTGATTTTTATCTTCCTTTCCTTTGTCCTCTCTTTCTCCCTTCTTCATTTTCCCTTCCTCCCTTCTTTTCCTCTTTCCTTTCTTTAAAAACTATTTTACAAATATTTTTGTCTATAATTATAGACCCAAAGTAAATATACAAACAGTATTCAGATGTACATTTTTTTTTTCAGTTAGATGCCTTTGAGGTCCTCAAAGTTGCTGTATTTATCACTATCTTGTTCCTCTTTATCACTGAGTTTCCTCCTAAAATGGTTCATTTAGCTACTTGAGATGTTTTGCTTGTTTACAGCTTTAGCTACTGCAAATAATGCTATTGGGGAGCCTTAGAGAAAGGATGCCAGATTTATTCCTTTGACAGGTGTATGTTTCGTGTGGAGAACAGTGGGTCAATCCAGACCTGTCCACTGCACAGCAAAAGAAACAAATCTTCCTGAGGAACCTTGCTTCAGACATTTCTAAAATCCAGGCCTTCTGTTGTATGCGTAACATAGAGGGTAAGCATTAAAACTATTTCCCTTAATTTATACAGCCCAAATAAATTGCTTGTGATTGATTTAATGTTTGAAGAAGAGCAGTTAGTTCCAAGCAGTGCTGTGTGGAAACGTGGGTTATGGTGGGGTAGGTTTTCAAGGGTCATTATGCCAATACTCTATAAATTGAGCCAGTGGTTCAGTGCTAGAGACTAAGGATGTAGCCCTATTCAGGTTCTGGGGTTCAAGGCATCATTAAGGCCACTCCAGAGTTATTTGAGAAATCACATGATGCCAGAGAGTAAACCAACACTGGGTTTTGTAGGTGATGAGCAATAATTATGTAGCTGTCTTTCCAAGTCAAAAATCAACCAACATAAAAAAAACACACAAAAGTCTTTCGAGCATTTTCAAGAGTCAGATGTTATTCTTAAGCTATTGCTGTTTAACTCTTTAGTTGAATTTATAAATTTATTAGGGCTTTACAATTTAAATTACACTGTACTTTGGGTGTAAAAGAAAACAAAGTTTTAGTTTGTATTTCACAAATCTCTCCTCAATGAAGAAAAATTTTAAATGTCTGCAAGTTCTCTTTTCTTTCTACCCATTCATTTCATTAATCTCTTTAGGGTATTTTTTTAATTTCCAAAGCATCACTTTTTGTTCCTTTCTAGAAAAGAAGGGAAGAAGTTGGGGGGCAGAATCCTTACTTTCTGAACCAACCTAATTTGGTGACTGTGTTTTATTCCTTTGGCCCAGATAGAGCTTTGGGTGGGTGTGGCTCTTCCTAACTGCTTTAGCATCCTCACTATCCCCCATTGGCCATGAATAGTCTCTGCTTGGCATGGTCATCTCTTCAGTCCCCACTAGAGATCCTCTATACTCCTGCTTGGAGGCCATTTCTATAAAGTGACTTTCAGCAGTGACTCAGCAAATTTTGGTCATGGTTGCATCTCTTAGATTCCTTATTCCAGTAGGTGGGCCTCAGATTGGAGGGCTATAATAACTTGAAAGATGACTGTAGTATGTGTCAACAATGGGTGATGTCTTCACATTTTCTTGTTGTGGCTAAGATAAAGAAGTGAATCATTTCAGGGAAATTGCTGCTATTTGCCTTCCTTTGTCTTCTGTCTCAGATCCCATCAGGCTCAGAAGTTGTGGCTTGTAGATGGGTTAACCCAGGTGAAATATGCTAAATGGCTCAGGGCATTTGGAAAGTCTTAAATCATAATAGTGTCTTTATGTCTTATGTGACTCTGGTCTTAAGGTAACATACAGTGCTTAAATGCAAAGCCATTTTTGCCATTTGCTTTCCTTTTGTATAATTTTTCATATCCTTGTGCTTTTTCTTCTTCAAGACTACCTCTTGAAACAGAACAAAAGTTGAATAGAGAGAAAGGCAAAGTGAAACAATGATTTAATATAATCTGAAACATGACTCTTTATATTTCAAATGCAATATGTACTTTTAAGTATATTACCAAATATACCCAGAAACCTTTGCATGTCTTTCAAAAAAAATGAGGGATTTCCACTGAGAAGTTGGGAATCCCAGAGCATGAACTGGATTCTAGCTTTTTAGTGGGTCCTTATCCCATAAGGAATGGGGAGCTGTGAAAATTTTAACAACAGTAAAAGGTTTCTGAATGTAAAATGACCAAAAATTAATTCAAAATAAACCTATGATGAGTCTGAGCTGTTTCTGGTAGCATTCACAACTGTGTTGCATTTCTTAGGCAAAAAATGGCTATGAGTGGAAAATGTTTAGGAGTTTTGCTCTAGCAATATATCTAAATAATATAGCTGAGGCCAGTGAGCTCTCTCAAGAGGCTAAGCATAAGTTTAGCAGGCCTGTGCTTGTACCCACTCTTCATGGTCTTCTAAGCACTGCCAGAAGCAATCCCTGATCAGAGCAGGGAATAGTTCCTAAATGCCACCCTTTTGGGAACCAAAAACCCAATCCCTCCCCAAAAATGCAGTTAGGATTTTGATAACTAATTTATCTTTGTAACGACCTATATTTAGGTCTTTTTCACCAGGAGAAAGAATCCACAGACGTTTAATTTGTGCATCCAATGTGTATGTTTAAAGAACAATTTTTCAGTTTGTTTATCTCAGAGAATATTATCTTCTATATCACTTCGATATAGAAGATATCATTTAAAGCCGGACATATTTTGCATTTGATTTTAGTGTGTTTTCAAATTCCAAGTCCTCTTTACAATCATAACTAATATGTCCTTGCAATTTGTCTATTTTTTTCCCCTCACCCAAGCTCTTGTTTTAGAAGTCCAAAGTGACATTGTGCCCGGTGCCAAGCTTACTGTGCATAAACCCGTAGCAATTTTCAGAGAAGAGAAGCAAATTATAGAACCAAAGGAAAAGCCAATGCAAAAGAATGTTTTAACAACGGAAAATGCTCCTAGTGAAATTCTGTAAGTAATCATTGTGGCCACAAAAGCTACCTGGTTGCTATTTGAACTCAGCTCATTAGCTGGCTAACAGCACAGAGCCCATGCAGGGAACCCACACCAAGCTTGTGAAATTGATGTCTGCTGAAAGCTAGTATTTAATTAGTTTCCTGGCCAAAGGGTGGAACTAGACCTTCAACATCCAACTGGCTCAGTGATTTACTTTAAATAATTTTGTTATAATGTTAGTTTTTAAAAGACTAGAATTTTAGAATTGAAGACATTTATTTGAGAAATGAAGCCAGTTTTAATCTTATAAAGATAGGATATAGATATGTGAACAATTAGTCTTCTTCCTCAATTTAGATTCAAGTTGTATGAATGTCACTATGCAGGTATAATTCAAGTCACTGAAATGTTTTTCTTATTGATCTTTATCTTCATAATCTCCCATTTACCATCAACTTTAAGTTTGTCCCTGGATAATTACCTTCCTAAAACATAATATTTTCATCCAGTTTACCAAGAGCTTCCCATTACAGAACACATTATACAAATATTATTAAATTATATTGTCTTATGTTTGTTTGGAATCCAAAACCTTTGGATCATATTTCTGGTGTGTCATTATATATTAAAATGTAATAGTATATAATATCATATTATAATTTATATTATATTTTCATAGTATATTATTTGCATATATTAAATATATATATTTGTAATCCAAGACCTTGTCCCTAATGTTATTAATTCCATTTGTAACCCCATTACTTGCCTCTTTTCTACACTTTTTTCACCGTGAAACTCAAGCAATTGTGAGCTATAGCCAGAATGTCGCATATTCCATTTACGCACAGTTGTAGGTCTTTGGGTCACATACATTATTTCTCCATACCCAAAGTGTCCTGCATTCATCTGTAATGCATTATTTTAATTTGAAACATTGTGGACTTATACTATTTTAAAAATTCTTGTGTGGAGCCTTTGACTTCAACATCTACACATTCAATACTGTGATCATCACCAGTAGCCAAATTTCCAGCTACCACCATGCAGAAGACCCTCAACCCCTTTCCTTATTTTACCTCACTTTTCTTTATCCACAGGGAAACACTAATGTCAGAATCTGAGTTTTGTTCTTTGTTTGCTCTTGTTTTATTTGAAACAAAGCTTATTACTTATCAGGAGTGAAATAATGTGCAAAATTTTTGCAGACTGAGAGTAGCATAGTACTTTTGAGATCCATCCATGTTGTCACAAATGGTCGCCTTTAAGTAAAACAACTGAGCAACATTTCATTGTGTATTTTTCTATATCTTCTTTATTCATTCTTCCTTAAATAGTCTGCCCATCATTTGTTTGTTTTGGGGCCATGCCTTGCTGTGATTAGGGTTTATTCTTGGCTCAGTGTTCAGGAATTATTTCTAGAGAAATCATCCCAGTACTATGTAATTCCAAGTTTGGTTGTATATGACAACCTGACCTAACCTAACCTTCCATACAGTTATATTTACATAAAATATCATTAGATAGGGGCCAGAGAGATAGCATGGAGGTAGGGCATTTGCCTTGCATGCAGAAGGACAGTGGTTCGAATCCCAGCATCCCATAGGGTCCTCTGAGCCTACCAAGAGCGATTTCTGAGATTTCTGAGAGCCAGGAGTAACCCCTGAACAGTGCTGGCTGTGACCCAGAAAAGCAAAAAAAAAAAAAAAAAAAAAGAATTAAAAAATATCATTAGACAAAAAATGAAGAAAAACAATAGTGAAAACTTAAAAAAAAAAGGTGTTACTAGCCCAATTATAGCAGGAACTAATCTTTCTCATTTTGATAAGTGATTTATGTAGCCCTATGTCCTGGGGTGCTTAAAGAAATTTTTTGATTAGAATCATTCAAATTTTAATGATTTGATCAGTTAGAATCTTCTTCAGATAATTGAGCACACATTTCTGCAAGATTTTATTGAATCTTTCTAGTAAAGAATGCAAGGGCAATCAGAGCTATAGTACAATATGTAAGGTACTTGCCTTAGGTGCAGCTTTCCTGGATTTGAACCTAAGTATGCCATATGGCCCCCAGGCCTTGCTACATATGAGTGTCCCCTAAGCACATACAGATTCAAGAGTAAACCCTAAGCACCAAACCCTAAAGTATGCCTTCAAAACAAAGCAAAGACCAGAGAGAAAGCTCATATGACTGAGCATGTGCAAAGCAGGCTTTGTGTGCAGAAGACATAGATTATATCTCTCTCACCAAACAAGGAAGGAAGGAAGGAAGGAAGGAAGGAAGGAAGGAAGGAAGGAAGGAAGGAAGGAAGGAAGGAAGGAATCTAAGACCAAGAATTTTTATCTGACTCAGATCTTTGATTTCTTTAAAGTCTTGAGTTCTTGAGCTAAAAGTGATAGAATCCTGAGCAAAACTCAGGAATATTTTCCAAGTTTTACTCTCCTTGAGTACATCTAGTAATAGATAGATCACTGTTTCATAAAGTAGATCCTTCTAAAGTTGAACTAAAATTTCAGAATAGTTCTATCCTATGATTTTATTTGGTTTTCTATTTTATCCTGTTTATCTTTTGCTTTACAATTCTTTTTAGAATGTTTGAAGCTCACTATCACCAACTGGTTTTATTTCTTCTTACTTAAAGGCATCACTATCTTTCACTGATAAAAGAAAAAAAAAAGAGATGTTTCACTATCTCTTCCTCCTTCCTTTTACTATGACTTTCACTAGTTCTTTGAGTCATATCTGATGTCTTCTCCTAAATCATCTTACATTAGAGATAACTGTAAAATTTCCCCAAACTTTATTCGATAACACTTATTTGGAGGTTTTAATATATTTGAAAAGTGAGATATTCTAATGGGGACATTCATAAAGCAAGAGCATTAATTTAAAAGGAACCCTTTTGGTAGCTGGATTCTTTGTAAGTGCTGCTGGAGAAAAATGGTAAGAAGTAAAATGGAAAAGAGACTTGGAGAAACTGACCTGTACTCTGTGAAAGAAAGATTTTACTGAGCCCCAAAATGAAGTTAAAGAAAGATCTCATTTTCTTTTCTCTTTTCTTTCTTTTCATTTTTTTGGTCACACCCATTTGACACTCGGCTTACTCCTGGCTATGCGCTCAGAAATCGTCCCTGGCTTGGAGGGACGCTGGGGGATTGAACCTCTGTCTGTCCTATGCTAGTGCTTGCAAGGCAGACGCCTTACCTTAGTGCCACCTCTCTGGCCCCAAGAAAGAGCTCATTTTCTGTCTGCTTTGCAGGCAGGCCCTGTCCATGTCTCATGCTTATTTTGTACTGTCTGCCCTCCCCTGATCTCAGTGTCATACTCATCCTCAAATGACCCAAACAGACGTTTACTTGAGAGTTTTTCTATTTGTTCTTTCTCTGCCTAGAATGCTCTTTGTATTCTCACAGACTTTTTCCCATTCTCTGGGTTTGAACTCAAACACCATCTTTCAGAAGAACTTTTTCTCTATATACCGCAAGTGTACTTTGTTTCACCAAGGTTCATTTTCCCACAATTCTGTTCTAGTCACTTCAGAAGCATAGGACTAAACAACTTCTTATATTTTTTTCTTCACTATTTTCTTATGTACCATATCTTACCTCTCTACTGCAATGTAAGTTCATAAATCCTGAAAACTTCTAATTACTATTATTTTTCCTTAGCACTCTCTTGAAATCACTCTTGAAATCTCTCCTTGGCCCTTAGATGCTTAATAAATATCAGTTAAAGGAATGAATGACTAGAAATGGTGTATGTCTCACAATATGGATGAACTAGTAAACTGACAATTGAAGCATTTAATAAAGCAAGATGGGAAAAAATAAAATACTTTTTAATGGGTGATTTATAATTGACTGTATTCAATTTGCTATCATCCTGAGAGCATCTAGATAAATTTTAAATTATAAAATTAAACATCATGATTGTGAGACAATGGACTCTTTTTCACAACTTTATAAATGTTATTATATATTTATTTTTGTTTTTTTTGGGCTACACCCAGTGATGCTCAGGGGTTACTACTGGTTATGCACTCAGAAATTGGCCCTGGCTTGAGGAACCATATGGGACACCGGGGGATAGAACCACGGTCTGTCCTAGGTTAGCGCATGCAAGGCAAATGCCCTACCACCTGTGCCACCGCTCTGGCCCCTATAAATATGTTTTTTAAAAAAATCAACTTCTCTTTGCCTCAAAAAAAAAAAGTTGGTTGTAAAGCTGTATTTTTCTGCCACAAGATGGCACTGTTGTATTTTACAGTTAACTAAGATTTCTGACTTAACCTGAGCTGCAATTCTAAATTTGTTGTTATCCAATTTAAGATCCATGTAATTCTTTTGTTACATTCGAAAACTATATGTTCTTCTCTGCTAACACAGGAATTCTCCCTGAAGATTTTGATAATTTGATGTTGATTGCAATTAAATGGAATTATCACAAACACTTGGGAGATTTCAGTATCTCCCAAAGAACTTTATTTACAAATGAGCATATTTAGAGTTCTGAAAAATGCTTGCCGCTTTGACTGTTTATTGACCTTTTCTTTAGCTGATCAATTCTCATACTGTGCCAAGACCTAGGTAAGTTAAATATACCCTCAATAGTGGCCCAGAATTCAACATACTCAAATCTATATGCTGCTTACATTCTTGACCATATTTTTGTTGTATTAAAAAGAGCCACACACAACAAAAGATAGTACAGAGATTAGGCATGTGCCTGGAATGTGGCCAACACTGGTTAGATGGCCTCCACCACAGGGAGCACCAAGCATTGTAGAGTGCAGCCTTGGAGTCTCCTAAGCTTCAAAGGGATGGCCTGAATGATCCCTGAATTGCAGAGCCAAATCTTCAGACCCTGGCCTTGAATCACAGGCCATAGTGGCCAAGAATTGCTGAGAACAGTCAGATGTTTCTTGGAGATCTGTGTCCCTTGACCCCACAAGAAGCTAGAAGATTGTCTCAATTACTCATACCATGGTCATAGAAATCTTTTTCATACATAATTCTTCAACAAACTTGGCACCTATGGGCCAAATGCTATTGAGCCTCTAGATTTTTTTAGTTAGTAGGAAAATAGTTAGACTGTCTAATACCTGGTGAATAAACTTTTGGAAGCCCAGCTGTCTATGTACTATCTCAGATAAAATTATGATTCACTTACAGGGTCAGCAGAAAGCTTATGAGCTAAGCTTACCACATTATATGTTCATTATATATTTTTAAATAGTTGAGTACTTCTAATCTTATAATTTTTGGAAAAATGTGGGCCCAATTTTTACCTGAGTGAGTATATACACACATGTATATAAAACAAATTTCGTATCTTATACGATGGGTGAAATTTTTCCTTATCTCTTAGTAAAAGATCTATGCAATAGTAGAATATTGACTTGCTTTACTGATCTACCAGTATGCTTTAGGATATGATCAAACACACCTCAAAAAAAGGTTTTTAGGGGCCAGAACAGTGATGCAAGTGGTAGGGCATTTGCCTTGCATGCACTAACTTTGGACAGGCTACAGTTTGATCCCCTGGCATCCCATATGATCCCCCAACCAGTATCGATTTCTGAGCACATAGCCAGGAGTAAGCCCTGACTGTCACCGGGTGTGGCCCACAAATCAAAACAATAAAGTTTTTTTAGTTATAAATCAGAATTCTTAGGTGTGTCCACTTCTGAACCTTTATAGTGATTCTCATGCAAGAGCCCATCTGCGAATGGAGGCTTGTCAGACCCTGCTCAGGTATGCCTGGCAAAGCACTTCCCATGGCTTTGATGCAGATAGCAGTCCTCCAAAGAGAATGGAAGAAGGATTCTTTGAAAGTGTGGAACCAGAGAAGAAATACTGGTAAACAAACAAAAACCAAATCTGTAAGGGATTCCTGTTAGACATTTCTACATCTCTAATTTGTGCACTGTGGGGCAAAAATATTTCTAAGATATTACATTACTACCAACTTCAATTGATATAAACATTTACCTTTTATGTATATAATATAATTTTGACTAAGGTAACTGCAGAGACTTTGTGAAGATCTTTTTCCACTTTATTGTGCTTTATTAATTTCCCATACACTGATGGTTTTGTTGTTATTTTTTTGAGGGGGTGATATTCACATACCCTGTGGTACTCTGGAAAAATTCTTGATTCTGTGATCCAGAGTGCCCCTTGGTGGTAGCTTGGGAACTCATAGGTGATGCCAGGGACTTAAACTGGGACTACTGGGTTGTAACAAGTATATTAATCTTTGTACTATCTCTCAAGTATCCCTGCTTTTTCTTCCCTTTAGAACACAAATCTATTTACCTTTGCTCTTAAGTACTTAAACAAGAGCTTATATAATTATAAACAAACTTATAAATAGAAGATATGCTGCCTTAAAATTTAGTAAAATGAGGGCTCCAGTGATAATACAGTACATATATAGAAAGTACAGAAAGGGTGATTGTTTTGCATGAAGCCAAACCAGGTTCAGTCCCAGACACTACATATGATCCACTGACTTCCATCAGAAGTGGATCTGAGTGCAAAGCAAGGGGTAAACCCTGAGCACTGCCAAGTGTAATTTTTCCAAAATAAAACCCCCAAATTAGTAAAATGTAGTTTTTTTCTCTTTTAAATTCTTTCTAGTCCAGTGAAATTAGAGTTATCTATATTTCTTATATTATTTCATAGTCTATTGACATCTACTTAGCAGCAGCTTTATGAATTAAAGAGTTTTGCCACTTTGACATTTAACATCAGCCTCTGCACATAGGAGAGGCTTAATAGATGATTATAAATTAATTTAATTGCTAATGCACCGTGATGTCCAATGTTTATTTGACATTTCAAGATTCTTAAGACATTTCTTTAAACTGACATATTTTGTCATGTTTTTAATACTATTTTATGAGTTATGAAGGAAAATGGAAAACATGGAGAAAGGTCTTCTGTTTTTCAGGGATACTACAGATAATAGAGAACTCTAGAAACAATAATGCTTTGAATAAGATTCCTTTATTTCAAATATACATGTTCTCTCTCCTTCATTTACCACTTTTCTGAGATATTTTCCTCTTTAAACTGCCTCTTCAGCTCAGTTTCTTTTATTCTTTGCTATGAATCCCTTACGTTCTCTTTGATAAACATTTATTTACACTAAAAATATACTCAAAATTATACTTTTTAAACATTTGCTTGTGAGCACAGGGCAAACAACATTGCCATTGTTATAATAATAATACCTTATTATTATAAGTGCAGTTAACCCATAGAGGCTCTCTGGAGATCAGTACCAACATATCCCAGAATACTAAATGCTTGGGACACTATCTGTCACTAATGGGATTTTCTTTATCATAGCCAATTGCCAAAGCAGAGTCAATGGCAGAAGGTTTGCCACCAGCAATTTGAGTACAGAGATGGGCAGATTGTAAATCATGCAACGCCTCAGCTAGTCGTGGGGGTACAAGGTCCCCATTTGCGTTCAGGCATGGAAGTGATTTTAGTGGAGAAAAAAGCCAATGACAATTATCAATACTGGATACACAAAGAAAGCACCAGGTAAACCTTGGTTATTTCGCTTGGGGATTTGATTTGGTGATTTACTTTGCTGGTTCTGTATCAGAGCTGTTTGGAAGCTTAAGAGATTTGATTTCCCCTGATCCTGAAGAAATAGGCAAAGGTATAGTTGAGAGTTTGAGGGGTTTGTTTTGGTGGTAATGGGGGCTTAACTTATCAATGAAACATTTTATCCTACCCAGGGAAGTGAGAGAGAATAAAATCAAATATGTATGGAGTCACAAATTTGTCTGTAACTCTAAAGATAGTCAGCCATAGAAGACTTATTCCTCATAAATAGAAGAAAAAATATTATCTTATTCCAGGATTCACAATTTTAAGTTGTCATTGAGTTCAAGAGAAAAATTAGATATTCACCTAATTTTATTTTTATATATTTAAAAGTAATAACTTTATATATCACAACATTTGACATAAGTGCCCATTTAAAACACTTGCAGTACTTTTTATTTTGGAGAGGTGGAATAAGTTGATGGCATACTCAGCAGTGCTCAGACATTATTCCTGGTTCTGAGCTTAACTTTGGTACCTTAATGTTGGTACTGTCTCCCAGGCACCTGCAATATTTTTTATTATCTCAATCTCCTATACTTCTAACTCACACTACTTTCTTCACTGCCCTATTTCCATCAGAAAATCAACAGATATAATTTCACTCACATTATAAACTGAAATTTTATATTAAAATTTTTTCAAATCATTTTTATTCCTAATGCTAGTTTGGATTCAAGCTAATCAGTCAAGAGGTTATTTTTGAAGCAGGCTCCCAAACAAGGTTTGAAACAGCCTGGGTACCAGTTGCTAGTAGATGCTAATATTGTCACATGTCATATTGGTTTAATCATTAGACTTTAATGATTATGTTGAAAAAGAGAAAAGTGCTGATCATTTGGATAATGATGAAGTCTTTATAGATAAAATAAAAAATTTTCTGGTTTGCCTCAAAGTATTCTTTTTTTAATTTTAATTTTAATAATATCTTTAAGCACCACGGTTATGAACATGTTTGTAGTTGGGTTTCAGTCATAAAAAGTATACCCCTTGAGCCTGAGAGATAGCATAGTGGTAGGGCACTTGCCTTGCATGCAGCTGATCCAGGAAAGATGGTGGATCAAATCCCAGCATTCCATATGGTCTCCAATGTCAGCCAGAAGCAATTTCTGAGTGCAGAGCCATGATTAACCCCTGAGCTCCACTGGGTGCGATCCCCCCCCAAAAAAAGAAAACAGTACACCCCTTTTACCAGTCAACCTTCCTGTCACCAATGCCTCAAAATATCCTAGCAGAAGTTTCTTTGCTCTACAAAGAATGGTAGAATGTTACCATAGGATAGGTTTGTGGCAATTTTTGGTTTTGGGCATGTTTGGGCATTTCTTCAACAAGAAAAAAAACTTATATTTTAGATTGCTTTATTCACTGTATTAGCTGGTATTAGTATTAGCTGGTAAGGCTCCAGTTTCTGTAAATGGTGTACAAAGTATGTGCTTTTGCATCTGTACAACATGCTTTTTTTATTTTAGAGGAGCTATTATTTTCACTGGACTTACAAAAGGTTCCTGTTGTAAAACATTTATGAATCACTGCTCTGAGAGATTGCATGGGCTCCTGCAGGCAGCAGACATGGGCCTAGCATGGTCAACAGAGAAGCAAAGCCTACTTTCCTGCTCACTAACTGCCTACCTACCAAACAACTACTAGATTTGTAGTAAGGACTCTAATGCCAGTGTGTAGATAGACCACTAAGTGGTGTCATCCCTTTACTCCTTTCACCCTGGGTAAACTGCTTCTGTTATAGAGAGCTAGCCTTTCCCTTCAAATAGTTTGCCAGAATTTATTTATTTGGTTGTAGAAGTTTGCTAATATGTTTTAAGTACTGATGCTTTAGCTAAAAAACAAATTAAGAAAAAAAATTCCTAGTTTTACTGAACCAATACTACTTTATCTCTGCTTTCTGAAACCTGGCAAACACAGCACACTTCTTCCTCTTTCTGAATTATAGCTGGACACACCCTGGGATGAGAAAAGTACCCAAAGGCATGATGAGGTTGACTCAGGACCTGTGAGTTGTCCTTTGAGTTGTGCACACTGTTTGACATTAGTTTTATTTCTCATCTGTAGTGCCAGGCAGAAAATAGGAGATTTCAATGAGTAACAGATAGAGGCTTGCCTAATATTCTGAAATATTGAAGTACCAGCTTCTTTGCTTCAGAAAATAGTTCACATAGTCTCTTCCAAACTCCTTCTAACATCGTCTATTCTAACAATCTCCTTCTAAGCATTGTCATCTGGAGATCTCCTAGTGGCAGTCATACAGGAAAGAGATAATTGGTGGGAGACAATGATATTGATTGATTGGTAATCAGAAACTCAGAATCCAGCGCTCAATTCAGGCCAGATAATGGGACCAGGATTTGCTTTTGAGCATGTAGGCCACCCTTTGAGTCTCCCAGCAATGCTTATCTTGATTATATGCAGACACAATTCAGAGGAATGTGTGTCCCCTGTTGGAAATATGTCCACATGGCAACCATAATTCTGAGCTTTCTTTGATAGTTCTCTGGCTTTGTTTTCTTTCAATCATTGGAAACTGGTAAATGGGGGAGGCCTGGAATATCAGAGTAGCTCTGTATTATGTAGCAAAAATATGTCTATAAGATTCTATTTTTAAGAAGCACAGTTTTGATCTTTTGTATATTGCTCAGATAATATCCTTGTATTTAAAAACAACTGACAATCCAGAAATTATATTAACAGAGTATAAGAAAAGTAATCCACTAACAACATGATGGAAGTAACCATGTAGTTCTTGATGTAGTAATGACTTTCTATAATTGCTCTTCCCTTGGAACCCTTTGGGCTTGCATTCTTTCTCATTTTGGATTTCTATTTACAGTCAAAAATAACTAGGGAATTTTTATGTATTAAACAATTGTCAATAAAACCTCTTAAGAAAAATTTTAACTGTAACAACAAGACCTTGTTAAGATATAAATCATAGTTTAGATTAGTGCAAGAAATGAGCAAGGAACACTGAAAAGAAGTAGGAAATATCTAGAAATACTCACTTCCAGTTACACAGAGAATAATGGACTCGGTCAGCTTTTGAGATACTCCAATATCTTACTCCCATTTTCAATGCTGGTAAGATCTAAGTTAATTATTTGGTCTCTAAAGGAGAGTAGAGAAAGTCCTTATGATGATATTCACTCTAACAGAATTCAAATTTATAGAGAAAAAATTTCTGTTTCATGGAATTTGAAGATGAAGTAAATGTCTAAAATATTTTCGAGTAAGGTAACTCAAAGATATTAAGTGAAATTAACCTATATCCCATTATGGGATGGGATAGTGTGGTAGGGAAAGAAATTGTACTAGCTATAACCCAGACTCAGAAGACTTCACCTTTCATGTTGGCATCTTTAAGCACAAACTTCTGTAGAATTTAAACACACATATAATGAACAAAAACCAATCAACTGCACCATTTAAACAGAGAAACTAAAGCCAACACTAAAAAGACTGAGCATAGCCTTGGGGCTAGGAAAAGTTGCTTTACCCATTTTAGGAAACAAAAGCATAGAAACTGCTTCATAACTAATCTTGGATACCTCAATAGGCTAGCGCAGTAAATGTGCAATCATTAATTCATTTGAATAATGCTGAGTGCCAATAAAAATGCAAAATGCAAGCTATGTTGCATGCTGAGTCCATGGAGATGATCAATGTTGAATATCATCTCTCCTGCGGTGCAAGGTTCTGACAAATGCTAAAAAAGAAACTGGGCAAAATCAAGTACCCATTTTGGTCTTAAAATGATGCCTCATTAACTAACAATAAAAATAATACATGCATTGTAAGATTAATAGTGATTATCTTGTAGGAATTGAATCATGTTTCAAATTCTGTTATGGTTTTTACTATATTTTCCAGGACCTTGTAAACTTGTTACAATAAGGATATATCGTTTTATGTTCAGAAATTAAACTAGAGAGCTGCAATATTTTTAAATCTGGAAAGGAAAAGAGAAAAATGTATGCCTTTCTTTTAACTTCTCCTCTAACCTTCCCTCCACTCCCACCTCATTAAATTTTATAGTCAGGATGAGCTCTATTTTCCACAGCAGGAAGGCCACTCTTATCCGTAATGTAACTATGTTTACAGATGTAAAGAAATGACTTTTTCTATACAGAAAAGAGCCTGGAATATTTGGTTCACCTTTGCTTTTAAGTGATGCAAGAAAAAGAAGTGAAGGGGTTTACTCAATCATTTTCATTTTGCTTCTCAGTCAGGTTTTATGTTAGCCCCCATAAGAGAGCACTTTAAAACATTCCACACTTACTTTGGACTTTTACAGAAAACTCCTTCAGGAAACAAAAGAAAAGAACTTGAAAGAAAGCTATTTTTAAAAATCATAACTGCTAATCAGAGTAGTAAATGTGAAGAGCTAGACAATATTCTCTGCTTTTTATATAAATTAACTCACTTAGCTCCCCCCAAAAGCATCTTATGAAGTTTGCTTCATTACTTGATTTTAAATGATGAGGAAACTAAGGTACAAGGTGGCTTAGCAAAACTAGGCAACTACTGAAAAAGGGGCAGCAAGATTACATTTAAACATAGCTAGTCCAGAATCTACAGTGCCCACACTTCTGTCTCAACAGTGAAACAGAAGAGGAAATGGATCCACACACAAGGTAGAATGTAGACCCAGAAATAACAAAGTGATTTCAACAGGTGGCATTTTGCATAAAGAAAAATTAACCTGATAAAAATAACTATCCTATTTTGGGTAGGGTGCTCAACAAGCAACAACCTCTCGGATATTCTTGATCTGAAGGAGTGTAGCCAAGAAAGGAAAAGTTTAGGATAAGGCTACCGAGTTAGCATACTACTTTGAAAGAGAATGCTTGTAATTTACTGGATAGCAGAGAACTCTGCTGTTTTTACTGGTCAGACGTGGTCTCTGATACTGGGATAAGAAGAGAGGAAACAGGGGCCAGATGGATAGCACAGTGGTAGCGCATTTGGCCTTGCAGGTGGCTGTCCCAGGGTTCTGGAATCTAAGTGTGGGGCCACCGGGAAAGCAGAAGGCATAGAGAGTGGGGGGGGGGGTACTGCTGTGGCAGAATATACGGAGCATTTAGTGGTCTCAGTTGAAAACAATTAGTGGACTCTGTTGGAAGCAGAGGAACACGATACCAGGGTGATGTTGGTTGAGGATCAACTCTGAGCTTCACTGGATAAACTGGATCATTTTACTCCTGATTCTTGGCCCCAGTAGGCTGAGGGAAAAACAATAGCCACCACCACAGCAGTAGCAGCAACAGCACAGAAATAAAAGGGACAGTGGGAACTCTGATCCACACCTGCTCTTTTGTAATATGCTTAATCCTGTTTTCCCAAGGACCTTTCACCTGGTGAGTAACCCGGACTTTGTGCTGGCTGTGTCAATGACCAAGGCTAGAAAGCAAGATGGTGGGTATCCAGTTATTGTGCAGGTAAGAGGGATACAAGCTAAAACGTGATCACTCTTATTTAGGTACACTTGAGGTAAAGCCCCAGGCTTCCTTATTGCAGAGACAGGAAAAGAATATTTATAGAGTCCTACTTTTTTATGTCACTGTTCAATTATTTACAAATGGTCTGCCTAGCCTTCAAATTAGGCATGTTCCTGTAGCTCTTAATTTAGTTGATCCAACAGATGGTGTTGTGGACTTGGTTCATGTCAAGAACTATGTTAGTCTCTACAATCAAATCCAATGCAAGCATGAGAAATTGTACCTGTAGCAATCATGAAACTGACCATTTCAGTAGTGGGTTCTTCAGATAAATGGCTGTTAAATGCAATTACTTTATATTGAACTTTTGGTAACATATATTAATCCTCTTTTACCTGACAACAGAAGAAAGGAGTTTTTTTGTTTGTTTGTTTGTTTGTTTGTTTGTTTGTTATTTTAGGTGAGCTCATCAGCATTTATTTACATCCACAGACTCTTTGAACTAATACTCCTAACATATTTTCTTTTTTTGTTGTTGGTTTTTTTTGGGGGGAGGGGGTCACACCTGGCAGTGCTCAGGGGTTACTCCTGGCTATCTGCTCAGAAATAGCTCCTGGCAGGCACAGGGGACCATATGGGATGCCGGGATTCAAACCAACCACCTTAGGTCCCAGATTGGCTGCTTTCAAGGCAAACGCCACTATGCTATCTCTCCGGTCCCCCTAACATATTTTCTAACATATTTTTTAAAACTTATAACACCCAAATAAATTTTGGAGATTCCAAAAGAACCCAGGTTCTTTTTTCTTTTGCCAGAAACATGGGGTTTTATTTTTTCATGCTTATTTTTTACTTATTTATTTATTTATTATTCATTTTTAATTCCTTATTATCAAGAATAAGTGTCTTAAACGGCACTTTGCTTTGTTACAAGGAATATCCTCACTCTGCATTTACTTTGTATATAATCCACATATTTAACATTTTGTGTTGTTGCTTAGCAAAAATATATTGTGTCCCAATAACATTTATTTTATTCCCAATTTTTAACAGCAAGGAGACAACTTGTTTTTGCAGGTCCTGAATTCAAAATTGGGCTAGAGCAATCAGAAAAAATATTAAAGCTTAATTAAGTCTTTCATCCTAGTAATAAATATGGACTGAAACTTTATTCTTGGAGGAACAGTGTTTATTGACATCCCTTTCTTCCCTGCCTGGTGTCTCTTTGGCTCAGAGCACAGAGAAATAAAAAATCATGCAGGTGTAAATTTATTATCTTAATCAGTTTCATAAATTTATAGATATGGATGTTTCCCCTGAAGGTTTCAATTTGATACAAAATGAGTCTGATCTCAAGGTAATTTGTATTACCTTTCAAGATTTTTCTTTGCTAGACTTCCACTTTTACTTTGCAAGCAGTTTATGATAAAATATTAAATTTCATGTAAAATAATAAAAATGAGACATGTTAGGTTAATATTATTAGTCTCCCCTTCTGTGAAATACAGTTTTTGGTTTTACATACCTCTGAGAGATGCTCTGTTATCTGACCTATTAAATCAATTCTTAAGACTTATTTATTTTCCTCTTTGCTATCATTCTCTTCTTGCTAAGGTAAGTGTTATTCATTATAAAGTTCCTTGAAGTGTCATGATATGCTCAATTGGATATAATCTTCTGGCTAAATTTTATTCAATTGAAACTACTCTTTTCATTACTTTTATTTGAGCCAAATCTTATAATTAAAACAAATATGCCCTTTATATTGCATATAAAACTAAACCTACTCACATTTTAAGCCTTCCTACTATCCAGTGGAATTAAAATTATCAGTAGTGTACTATTTTTAAAGTTAAATTAATGTTTTGCAAGAGTATTAGTAAAGCATCTTTTCATAAACTATAGAAGGAAGTGTAAACTAAAATATCCTTTTTGAAAGTGAATTTTAATTATGAAGTTTATATGATATACTAAAATAATTATGTTATTTATAAGCAATTCACCTTGAGGAATTTGTTCTAAAAATATCTTAGATAAATATTTCTTTATGTGACTAATAGTTTCAATTTTCTCATAATAAGTACACTCAACAAAATAATCTACATATTTGAGTGTGGACAATTTGTAAAATAAATATATTCTCAAAATCTAAATGTAAAATACAAAGCAGACCTATTTTTATGAGTTTAGTATTGTAAATCAAAGACAGTGAATTTATAAATATTTTTAAATGTATAACGAGGGGTTATTGTTGCTTACTTGAATTATGATTAAATGCAATCAAATGATAAACTTTGTTCTTTCACTTCATAGTTCATCCTCTTTTTCAGAAATACAAGTCACATGAAAATGGGACTTCCAATCAAAAGTGGAATTACATAGAAAATAGAAAAGCTTTTGAGGCCTTTTATAGCACTACATTGGATAAGGAAATCACAGCAGCCAATTATGCTGGTATTTGTACATCCTGTGTGATTAAAGAGGAAAACATTGACCAACCAGTAAGTGGATTCTTTCTACTATGAGCAACAACAAAAAATTGAAATGTAGGATATAATTTAATATATAAGAACAAATGATCTAGAAACACTTTTGTTTGCTAAAATTGAATACCAATTTGTTAATGAAGCTCTAGCTATTTTGTTTTGATGGCCACCTATCATTCTCATCACCTTTGGTTTATTGTCAACTTGCCTGAGGAAGGACATCAGACATTACTGCTCTTCCACAGACATTACTGCCACACCACAAGTCATTGTATTGCAGATAGTTTAGTAAAATGCAAATGATTATTGTTTCTAAGATGTTTTAGTGGAGTTTCTGGAATCTTCTTTGCATATTATGTTATCTGAAAAATATTTCATACTCATGGAAGAATTAACATATAAAAATGAACACCCTTACCAAAGAATTATATATCAAAATTCCACTGATAATCTTCAGGAACTTAAAATAAGGAACTCTGCTATAATATAGAAGGTATCATACAACTCCCCAGATAGATACTCTGAGAAAAAACAAATACAGAGCACTTCCTAACTTTAAGTTGTACTATAAAGCTATAGTAATCAAAACTATATTGAACTAGAATAAACACCAATGGAACAGAATTGAGTGTTCAGAGATGAACCTTCATTTTTATGGCAGTTAACTTTGACAAAAAAGTTGGCCCAGTAAAGTGAAGTGAGGAAAGCTTCTTCAGCAAGTAGTGCTGGGAAGACTAGAGTATATGCAAAATAATAATGTTTGATGGAGCTATGTTTAATACCATACAGGAAAGTTAATTCAAGGTAGTTATCATCTATAAAATGCATTGAGGAAGACATAAAAAGAATACTCAGGATATGGACCTCGGAGATGACTTTAATGGTTTGACTCTATTGGCAAAGATAGCAAAAACAAGAAGTAAGCAAATGGAATTAAATTAAATTAAAAGCTTTTACATGAAAAAAAGAAACAGGTTTAAATAAATAAATTAAATTCTCAATGGGAGAATATTCACACACTCCACATCAGATAAGGGGCTAACATATGATACATAAGTGACAAATGTTCAATAAAATTATCAATATTCCCATCAGAAAATGGGAAGGGGAGATAAACAGACACTTCCTTGTAGGACATACAGATGTGCAGTAGGCATATGAAAACATATTCATCATCACTTAGTATCAGGGAAATGCAAATTAAATGACAATGTGGAGTCATCTTGCCCCACTGATAATGACATGTACGAGAAAACACTGGAACCAATATGGTTAGCAGGGATGTGATGAAAAGAAACTCCTAGTTGCTATTGGCGGGAAATGTCTGTTTTATGAAAATCAGTATTGCCAGAAAAAGTAAACCTTCCATATGACCCATATAATGCTTCCATATGACATGGAGATTCTACTTCTTGGTTTCTATTTCTGAAAAACAAAAACATCAACTCAGAAAGATAAATGCACATCTATGTTGACTACAGCACCTAATACACTAGCTAGGATATGGTAACAATCCAAATGCCCAATAATAGATGCATATATGAATAAAATGAATAAATACACAATTGAGTACTGTATAGCTATAAGAAAAGATGGTATCTTGCAATTTGTTGTGGCTTAGATGCAATAGAAAGGCATAATGTTAAGTCACAGGAAAGACAAATATCAGATGACCTCATTCATCTGTGATATAGAAAAAATCATAACAGGGAAATTGACATTATTGACCAATGAAAAACCTAGGCCTTAGATTATAAAACTGACAGTACAAACAGTGGAAAGAGGTGGTGGGGGTAAAGAAGTTGATTACAAGTTAGAATCTTGGGCACTTTGGAGGTAAAGAAAAGTATTTTGAAAAGCAAATGGTTTTAAATTACTTGAACTATATTTCATTTTATGTATAAATGGTCTAGGTATGGTCTAAGCACAAATATATTCTAATATTTTGCTGGGCTCACATCCAGCAGTGCTTAGAGTTTACTCTTACTCAGGGATGGATCACTCTTCACAGGGTTTGGGTAACCATATAGAATAAGAGATATTGATCCCCTATTGACTGTGAGCAAGTCAAGTGCTCTACCCACTGTACAATTGTACAGCTCCTATATTCTAATAGCTAAGAGAAATTATTCATCAAGTTTGAATCTATAATGTTTATTAGTAAGGAGTTGCATCATCATCCTTTGCAAATATCTGAAATATACACTCATGAATCTAATTATCTTGCTTGACCACTGGCCTACAGAAAGTTAAAATATTTTAATATACACCTTGTAGTGCATATCATCTTGTAGTTTATATGACCTCCAACATTCTCCTTAGTCTGATCCTCAGACATCTTAAAAAACTTCTCCCTTTTTTCCCTTCTACCCATCATACCCCATTTTTACTAAATAATTTTTGATTTCCAAATGTAGCAGACATTTGAATGTTTTGGTTTTAAATATGGTAATTGTCCTTCCTTCACCCTCTTCACTACCTTGTCCTTTTCTCCGTTGTCTGTAACTCATACAGGTTACCTAATATGCTGCTAAATGATTGTCAAGGTCAATTTAAAAGAAATCAAGGTAACTTGAAGAGGATACCATTTAAGTATCAATAAAGCTAATGACTAATGACTTCAGTGACTTAATATATGTTAGATGTTTAAAACCACATGTTTGTATTATTATGAAATAATAGTAACTCATAGGTCTCAATTAGAGGGAACTAGGAAATTAGTTACTGCAAACATTGAAAAATAAGGGCTGGAGTAATAGCATAGCAGGTAGGGCATTTGCCTTCCATATTCACTACCAAGGTTCAATTCCCTGCATCCCATATGACCCCTGATTATGGCAAGAGTACTTTCTGAGCACAAAGCCAAGAGTAAGCATTGAGCACCACTGGGTGTGGCCCAAAAACCAATGAAACAAACAAAATTTAAAAATTAAGAAACCAAATGTTTATTTATTTATAAATAATACCTCAAGAAAACAAGAGTTCCTAAAGAAAATTTTATTTTAATTTATTAATTAATCAAAATTTAAAGAGAAATTGAAATATCCCAGATAATAAATGAGTAAAGTGTGGGGAAAAAATCAGAATATCATGAGGCAGTAACCACAGTTAAATTAATGTATTTAGGCACTGATCATCATTACAAAAAAAGACACAACAGAAAATATTTGTCTCTTGATGGAAGTCCATAAAAGCTCTCAGGAGAACTTAATCAAAACCTTCAGTCTAACTAATAAGAATTAAAAATACTAGAGATAATGGAACAAGTGTTCAAATCCTCAAGAAATCGCAAGAAAGGAAAAGAGAGACAAAATATGCGAGGAAACAGAGAAATTTAAAAGAAACACAGGAAGCAGATAAAGCAGTATTAAATACATAGATTTTTTTAAGGTTTGGTTTGAAAATTGTAAGAGAGAATATAACTACTGAAGGTTTTTGAATATTTTATATTGGTTTATAATGTTTTCATTTTTGACTTTTTAAAAATGCCTGCCTAAATATTTAGGAGTGGAATAAAATGACACTAGAGATTTACTTCAAAGCAGTCCAGGTAAAAGGAAAACAGGTGGGATTAGAGCTGAGACAGAATTAGTAATTGAGGATAATTGTTGAAGCTGGATGAAGGGAAGATATTTTCATCAGACCTTTTTTGTGCAAGACTAGAATTTTCCCAGTGATTCTATAACTCACATTTTTAGTGAAAGAACAGAGCAGGTGGGATTGTTGAACTGTTAGGGGGTAATTATGATAAATGGCCACCTCTGAACTGACTTAGAATGATAGTGGTCTTAAATTCCTGATGGACAATGGAACAGCCTAGCTCCCTTCTCCATATGGAGGTCCAGAGGACATCTGAAAGTTCATGGAAAAAAGTCAACACTTCAACTACGAGAGTTTTCCACTTGGCCCTTTTTATTGGAATATTTTGGAAACTTTTTTTAGACTTGTCCTTTAATAGCATAGCACTAACACCATTTAATCAAATCAAGAACTTCAGTGGGGTGGTTATAG
The DNA here is from genome assembly GCF_024139225.1 of Suncus etruscus. NCBI lineage: Eukaryota > Metazoa > Chordata > Mammalia > Eulipotyphla > Soricidae > Suncus > Suncus etruscus. The sequence goes on along the minus strand of NC_064856.1, from coordinate 81,084,934 downwards.
CATCATACAGCAAAATATGGCTGCACATGCTTTCCTCAGGACTCATCATTAAATCATATAGGTAGTTTGCTTTCTTCCAAACAATCCCTGAAGGTCATTTTAAAATGTTTTTATTGTGGGGTGGATGGGGCCACACTTGGCTGTGCTTAGGGGAATATATGTAGTACCATGGGTTAAATCAGGATCAGCCATGGCAAACGAAATATTTTAAACTTTATACTATGTCTCCAATCCAAAAGTCATTTTTTTCCTGTTATTTTCCTCCCTGTAGAAAGTGCTTGCACATGATTTCTGAGAAGTAATGAATGACTCTTTTCGAAAAACTGGTTCCTAAATTTGAAAACCTTTTCTTTTATATAACCAGATAATTTTTTAGGCCATATAATCAAGGTATTTTTTGATTTATCCTAATTAAAACACAACTTCCAGATTTTGATACTTATCCTAAAAAATTATAATCTCCCATTCCAATAGTCAGGTCATACATAGCCTTTCTGTTAGAAATTAATGTGACTAATCTGAAGAGCATAATCATTTATCAGTCCTGGGATTGACAAATTTTTGAGAAGTATATCATTTTTTAAAAGTGCCTGGGAAACCTTACCTATTCACTTTTTGGTCAGTCGTAGTTCTTAGCCTTTTTTGATTACTGACCTCTATGATAGTCTCACAGGAGTTGTAGATGTCGTTTACTGACTCCAACCAGGTACATATATTATCCAAATACTTCTTATATAAAGTTAGGGCATTCTTACCTGGCAGCACAGAGGGAGGTAGACCCCGAGGCTAACTAAGGCTGGAGGTCTCACAGGCAGAATTTTGGGAGTGCTGTTAACCAAAGCTATCTGACCCAAATATTAGCAGGTCCTTTAAGAGAATGTGCCCAGACTAACTTTCTAATGGGGAAGCATCAATTAAGGCAAATAAGGAGGGAGTCAGCAGCTGAACACTGCCTTAGGTGCCTGTGTAAGCCCCATGACCCTATATCTCTTCTTTGCCCAATAACTGAAGGGAAGAGGCACTCAGGACTATAATAATGGGGGCAGTGGTCCAGACAACAGATTGGACTGACGTGAGTTCCCTCCCCTGACCTAAACTATTGTAATGAGACTGTAGAGGCCAATATACCTTATTTGCCAGCGTATAAGACAACCTTTCAACCCATGAAAAACTTCCTAAAAATCTTAAAATTAAGTTACTTATTAAAAGTAAGAGGGGTGCGGATCACTCGTCCCTGAAGCTGGAACAAGTTTCAGCATGCCGTATACCAGCATATACCGACTTTTAGGAAGTTTTTCATGGGTTGAAAGGTCGTCTTATACTCCGGCAAATTAGTTGCATGGAGAAGTATCCCCATTGGGGACTGACTGGGATGTGGCTTTGTGTATTAAGGAACTGTCCTCCTGTGTGTTTGACACTGTTTTTTGCAAACCCAGATGAGTTTTGAATCATAGTCATTCTCCAATCCCCACACATAATCCCTGGTGGGAGAGGGTAGGTGAGAACAAGTTGAACTCTCCCAAAAAGTGGATGCTGATTGGTATGCTAGCTTAAGTTATTTTCCCAGGTGGGGACTAGGCCTAGGTTCTGGGAAACAATGCTTCTATGCTAACAAATCAGGAGTCATCCAAGAGACACTGCAACAAGTGAATGATAGTTTGCAAAAGCAGAAAAGGGAATGGAAAGATTCTGCCACCTGGTATGAACAATGGTTCAATCACCCTGGAAACCTCCCTGATTAAGATGTTTGTGCTAAGATCACAGTGTGTGCCCACAAGTAGGACAAGGATAACGAACCTCAAGGAGAATCAAAGATTTGACTCAGGTTTATAAGAAGAGGAGGAAATGTTGGGATCTGAGTTCTGAACAAGGAAGGACACTATTTTGTAAAGGTCACACGGCAGGCTTCTCAGATTTTGAGCAGGAAGAGGTGCTATTTTGTAAAAACCACATGGTATTGGTCTTTACAAGCCTATTTCATAGAAACTGCTCCAAGCTACCTAGCCATACCAGTAGCCTATAAGAGAAGGACAAGGGAGCAGTAGGAAGGTATCCCTAGATAATAGCCAATCATTTTAAATATCATCAGAAATCTGGAACCTCTCTATATTCTTCCCCTATATAAACTTCCTCATGACCTTGGGTGGGGCCCATCTCTTTTGGAGATGGCCCTCGCTGTCCAGTGTGCGAGGTCCAGTTGGCAGACATATTAAAGTATTAAACTTGAAAAAAAATGTTAGGGCATTCTTAGACTTCTCTAGAAAACCAATATGCATATAGGATAATAGATGCTTTTTTAGAACCAAAGTAGTAGCTCAGTAGTAGGGCACTGCCTGGTGTGTATGAGACACTAGGCTTGATGCAGAGATATCAAAATAGCCAGAAAAACAACCAAAGAAACTCTATTTTTGTCCTATTATTTTAGATACATTAGGAAAGAAAAACTAATATGAAGTATTATATGTGGAATAATTACATATCCACATACATATAAATGCTATATATGATATTAGTTATTTTTTCACATATTATGTCTTATTTGAGTGGTAAACATTGAAATTAATATTGTGTGGATTATATGACTGCATTAATTTAATTAAGTTTATTGATGAAAGTAACTTTATAATCATATTGGCCACTAAGCATTTAATCATGGTGATTGTTACTCAGCCTATGAGGTCAAATCCACAAATAGTCATTTTAGTTAAAGATATTCCATAGAAAACTTAATAAAAGAAATTTATATTTTTCTGTAAATAGAACTAGCATCTGGCACTGAACTTTTAAATTCTGTTTACATCCTACAGGTATAGCATAATTCCGGAAGTTACAAAGTTGTACTGTGTTTTACTTTTTATCAGCAGTTTCAGAGCAGCATTAAGTGTGAATGAATTAACCAAAACTCCACTTCACACTATGTGCATGCTTTATTGCAAAAACAATTCAGGAGCCAGCAAATGACTGTACCTAGTCATGGTATTGATTTCTTAATAAATGAAAAATACATTTTCTGAATACTTTCAATGACTTCTCCTGTATAATAAGAAAAGTAATTGGCACACAATTTATCATAAAGCCCAGGCTTTTCTGTATAAATGATTCTACATATAATATTCATTCAACTCTATCTAAAAGTGGCTAGTTTAATTTTTTGTTTTCCAGGTATTTATAGAAAAATGAAAATCAAATATATACATACATATACATATATATATAGTACAATCCATATTGGAACTTAAGAGTTACATCTCCAAAAGTACTATCTAATTGTTGTCTTTGAATGAAAATAGTTTTATATACTTAAAAGACAGAGCTGAAATGATATGGTAATGTCAAAAGTTCAAGGCCTTTAAATCAGAAGTCACTTTCATGGGGTTGGTGCAGTGGCACAAGCAGTAAAGCGTCTGCTTTGCCTGTGCTAGCCTAGGACAGACTGCGTTCCCCCAGCGTCCCGTATGGTTCCCCAAGCTAGGAGCGATTTCTGAGCGAATAGCCAGGAGTATCCCCTGAGCGTCACAGGGTGTGGCCCAAAAACCAAAAACCAAAAAAAAAAAAAGTCACTTTTATTTTACAACCCTCCCACATACTATTTGGGTAGAGTATTTATAAAACTTTTCCTCTCTTAGATCTGATGCTTGGGATGAAATCTGGGTTGGCTGCATGCAAGGCAAACACTCTATCTGTACTATCTCTTGAGCCCATATGTCCTAGTTATAACTGTGTCAATATTCATAATAATGTATGTATAATAAAAAGGAATATATGGAAATGTAATTTACCTTATCTATCCAATATAAACAGTAATGACACTGTGTATATGTGATATTTTATATTTATATATGATTTTAAGTGCAACATGTTGTGATATTTTGTAAAAAATTGAACTAAGATTCTACTTCAAAAAGTAACCTATAAGGGAATTTAGTATAAATATAAAATTAAAAGCCATTCTCAAAAAGAATTTCCTTTCGACCTTTTGCTTTTTAAACTATAATTTGAGAATGATAATATTAAATTTGGCTGTCCTTAACAACTTTAAGTCTTTTGAGGGAATAAAAAGCAAATTCAAGAGTCTAATGTATAATTGCCTAAACTTTTTATGAAAAGCATGTGACATTTATGGAAATGTTCATGCCTGGGCTTTAGTAAAGATACTAACTTGTCCTATGAATTCAAATTAAACTTTAACCAAGGGTTGGCAACATTTTTCATTTCCTAATATAGTCTTATTTTTCATTTAAAATGTACACATATACCAACAATATTTTTTACATATTCATTCTACTTTTATTACATACAAGAATATCAACATTAACATTAGCATCCAAGGCTCTGTTTTGTTATTTTTAGGGAGACTGCATAGATATTTAACACATACACAGCACTGTTCAGGGCATTACTCTGGGAATATTGTGTGTTGCTGGGGATGGAACCTGGATTGGCTGGCTGAAAGACAAATACCAGATAAGGGTCTTATCAGTTATACTATAATCTTCAGTTCCCCAGTGTTCTATTTCCAGTGACTTTTTCCAGTGTTACCCTTTGATGATCTTTGGTTTAAGTCAATAAATCATTCAGTTTCCCAAGGGTCATTTTTCTGTAATTTGGTCAATATCTTTACATTTATCAACTGAATGTTTGATGCAAGGGTTAACTTAGACTCTGAAACAAGGTATCTGACAAATAAATGTGGCCTTAGGGATGCAGGATAAATATTTAATACTGTCTATATGTTTCACTTTATATTTTTCACTTTATATATTTCACATATATTATGATATGGCAAACCACTTGAAAACAGTAGCTTTACTAAATAATCTTTTTCTTTTAGAGAGAGAAAAAGTGTTTGCTATAGAGGCAGGCTGGTGGGGAGGGGGAGAAGTGGGAGAGAAACAGGAAATTGGTGGTAGGAAATGAACACGGAAAAAGGATGGGAATTGTATCATTGTATGACTGAAACTCAACAAAAAACAGTTTTTTACTTCTGAATATTACGGTGATTTAAGAAAAACATATTTTGAAAAATATCTTCCCTGCTGTGAGTGAGTTAGCAGTTTGGGGTGAGGTGATAAACAAATTCTACCACCCATGCCTATGGGTTTGCAGGAGCTTGATTCCTTTCCAAGCTTCTCAAGTGAATTAGCTCAAAATTGTTCCCATTATGATCTCAGGGGTACAAATACAACCAAAACAATAAAAGCTCCAACAATTCTTATCTTTCTCCTGGCACACATTTACGAATAGGCTATATTGATCAGAGCAAATTATGTGGTCTTGTCCAGGATCAAGAAAAGGAGAAAATGAGAGACTTCTTTTCTTAATAGAAGAAGTATTAAATACGCTTTTAAAAAGGCATCCACATAAGAATTGAGGGTATGTATTGCAAACAAGTCACCACACTCTCTTAAGGATTAATTTCCAATCATGAATTGGTGCCAGTTTACTTTGTGGAATCTTACTATAAGGTATAAAATGGCTGTCAAGTTCTTTACCATAGTATAAGATTATAAGATGTGATTTTGTTTTTACACATTTGTTGATTTTATTGTTGCTAATTTTACAATATGTTTAGCACCATTATGAACTTGAGTTTACATATTTAAACATTTTCAAGGTATTTCCATTTCACTCTTTTTGTTGTTCCAACACAGTTCCACTTTGGGCCAGTGAACGGGACTTCGAGTTGGCTCTTGAGTAATTTAAACAAGATTTCTTTACTCTTGGATGTTATAGCTCTATTTCTTTCTGGACAACTTAATACACCATTTGCTAATCTTGATATTAATTGTTTCAAATTCAAAATTGGTCATTCCTATTAAAAAATTCAATGATGGATGCAAGCAATAGTCACTGATATTGAATTGCCAATGCTAAAATATTGAATTGCGTATGCCTCTGGGCTTTTATCAGTTGAATTTGAAAATATGTTTTTATAGAATAAGTAGAAAGCAAAATGATGCATTCATATTAAGATTTCAAATTTGGCATTTGGGAATTATGAAAGTGTTTTATTTGTATTGCAGACTGTTTTACTAAAATGCTATTATAATTGAGATTTGCTTATATAAAAGCATCTTTTTCTCTCTTTTAGGGTTATTATTTTCTCTCAACTGCTGCTGGTAAGAAAAAAATAATGCTCTGTATAGCTTGTGCACAATTCGCAAGAGCAGAAAAAGGACTGAAGCAGTTACCTCCAGGGGTGTCATTCTTCTGTGCCTCAGGTTTCAGCACCAAAAGACCCTTGTCAAGAGGGCCCTTCAAGGCTATCAGTGTGGCCAAGGTGTGTAATGATCTGAGCTCTGCTTATATATCAACAGTTTAGGAAACTTGGATGCACAATCTCACTTGTACTCAAATTCATCTCCACTCATCCTATTCATCTTCCTCTGAAGCACCTTCACCTTTCTTTACACCTCTTTTGATTTCCTTTTCCCTATTGTAATTTAAAATACTTTGTCTACTAAAAGTCCAATATCCTCTTTGAAGTTAATCAGTCATTCCGTGGCTTTAATCAACAATGACTGACACTTTCCATTCTTTCAGTATTGCTTTTTAAAAAGGAAGTAGCTAAAAGGCACATGAAAAAGTGGTCCACATCACTAGTCATCAGGGAAATGCAAATCAAAACAACCATGAGGTACCACCTCACACCACAGAGATTGGCACACATCACAAAGAATGAGAACAAGCAGTGCTGGCAGTGATGTGGAGAGAAAGGAACTCATCCACTGCTGGTGGGAATGCCATCTAGTTCAACCTCTATGGAAAGCGATATGGAGATTCCTCCAAAAACTGGAAATTGAGCTCCCAACAATACAGCTATCCCACTCCTAGGAATATACCTAGGAACACAAAAATACAATACAAAAATCCCTTCCTTACACCTATATCCATTGCAGCACTATTTACCATAGCAAGACTCTGGAAACAACCAAGATGTATGGCTAAAGAAACGGTGGTACATATACACAATGGAATATTATGCAGCTGTCAGGAGAGATGAAGTCATGAACATTTTCTATACATGAATTTATTATGCTGAGTGAAATAAGTCAGAGGGAGAGAGACACAGAATAGTCTCCCTCATCTATGAATTTTAAGAAAAATGAAAGACATTCTTGCAATAATTTTCAGAGACAAAAGAGAGGAGGGCTGGAAGTTCCAGCTCACTACATGAAGCTCATCACAAAGAGTGATGAGTGCAGTTAGAGAAATAACTAACTACATTGAGAACTATCATAACAATGCGAATGAATGACAGAAGTAGAAAGCCTGTCTAGAGTACAGGCAGGGGTGGTGGGTGGGGAGTAGGGAGAATTGGAACATTGGTGATGGAAATGTAGTACTGGTGAAGGAGGGTGTTTTTTACATGATTGAATCCCAACCACAATCATGTTTGTAATCAAGGTGTTTAAATAATATATATGCATATGTATATATATACATATGTAAAGGAAGTAAGCTGCAAATCTTTATTTAATGAATCAGCTTCGTTTTGCTACTTGCAAAGGGTAAACTCCTTTTGACTAGTATGTAACATTTCAGGTGAGTTTAACATAGTGTTGTAAGAGCTATTGAAATTAGGTGCCTGAATTTGTTCATCCATATCTAATGTTGTTTATATTTCATGGAAAAATAATTTTGGCTGCCTTCCTATTGCAGTTATGTGACCCAAGGGGATTGGGAATAATGGGTGGGAATCTTGAGATATTAGTGGAGAAACTATGACACTGGGGTGAGTGTGGATTTGGAATAATGTATGTATGAAACTCTGTTTCCAACAATATTAAAAATCACAGAGCCTAACTAAATACTGGCTAAAAATAAGATAAAAAATGGCGTCATCAGATTGCAAGTGAGAGGGGCTAAAGAGAACTTACACTTATAGAAAAGAACTTATCTATAGAACTTATCTATATAGAACTTATAGATAAAGGAGAGATTCTGAAGAAATGGGAAATCAAACATTTCCACTGGGTGTGTTTTTCAGATTTTTGCCTGCCTTATTCCCAGACCACTCTCCTCTCTTCGCTGTTACATGGCAGGGCAGAATGGGCAGGGACAAAATGGAGTATTTACTGGCTATAAGAGACATCAGCCAAAGCAATAACTCTTCAGAAGAAAGAAGTCATCAGAAGCTTTTGGCTTTACTTGAGTAAGGTTATGGAATAGAGTCAGGGAAGTGGTGCTCAGTGAATTTGATAGCAAACCCCAATACTGCAGCAACTTAGAGATTTTCCCTCAGGCCAGCAAGCTAGGGGACAGTAAAGAATAGTATAAGAATAGTATAGCATGATGCTTACAGCTATCATGTGCTTAAGGTTAGCCCCCCTTTCTGTTCCAGTCTGTCCCCACTTGGTCACCTCATCCTTAAGATGAGAATGAGAATATAAGAGAATATCTGCACTGCCAGAGTTCGTCACTATAATCTGACTCTAATCCTGGCTTTCTTCTTCCCCATCTCCTATAATAAGAGATGTTAGAAAAGAAAAGGTGAATTAAAGATAGAGGCCCAGAGTGACTCCATAAGATATCTAGGGAGAGAAGGAAAAATTCTGACCCAAGGTCCATCCACCATAGCTTTTCTCATACCCACAGCACACAAAGGAAGCTATTAAAATGTAGGTATCATACCATCCATATGAATTAAGAGCTACAAGTGACTCAAATAGTCCAATTAAAATTTTTTTCAAGTAGATTTATTTTATTTTTTTAAATCAGGCCAATTTATCTTCTTGTGAGGCTGAGAAAACACTAAGGTATTATGAAGGACGTCTGTTATCTTTACGGATGAAGACCTGCACACGAGTTGTGACTCAGAGTGGCATGGCAGCTCTGCACCAGAAGGCGGTGAAAATAATTGCTTACAGAAATGGAGATGGATATCGAAATGGAAAGTTAATTGTGGTTGGAACATTCCCAATGGTAAGTGGCTGATCACTTAAATGCTTCTTGCATCCTCAGAGGTAATGATAATGGTGATTCTTCTGACAAGAAAAGAGCAGTGGACTGAGCAAAAAATGTTCCTGACCAGTCTCCCTGATTTGAGCTGACAAGATCCAAATCTTTTTTTCCTTAAGATATTCAACTGAAATATATTTCTTTTGATATGGACTTAGGAAAAGGAGGAAGCAGAATATGGTTGTTAGATTGGCTACAGAGCAAAGGCTCATAAAAGCCTAGGGAAACAAAATGTTTTTTTCTGTGGTAAAATATACCTTTGTGCCTCCCTCCTTATCCTAGATTCAAGTTGTGTGCTATCTCAGTTTGCTGATGTCACTTCATTGGTCACCTAGAGTATCTGAGTGTTTATTGATTGATACAATACTGCATTTTATTTTCACTTTGAAGAAGCAGGAGAACGTGCTTGATGGAATATATGACCTGAGTCCTAACCTATTTCCTCATAGTCACTGGAAGGACAGAGAACCTAAAAAGCCCAGCTCAGTCCTTTCATTATTTGATGATTTCCTTGGCAATAAAATATGGTCAATATTTTAATGAGATATTTCACAGCAGTGTCATATAGACCGTGGACAGATCTTGAAGACATTCTCTAAGCTTTTATATTTATTAAATACTATTTGGTTGAATACAAATACATTTTTAAAAGATTAATGTATTATTCTTCATTGGATCAATAAAAGTACAAAAAATGAAAAACTTTCAATATCCACCCTGAGATTCACAGCTGGTTTTTTTTTTATGGTATAGGACAAATATTAACCTTTCAGCCTGTTTTCATGTGTGCAAATGGAAGTACAAACTATGCCAGTTCTTGTCTTGAAAAATGTCAGCTACTCGTATATATTAAAACAACTCATTATATAGTATGAAATTATGTTTATTAAAAAAGAAAGATTGAAAGTAAATTTTTATGTTAAGCATTTTTGGGAGAAATACTCTGATAATAAATCATATGAACATCTCTCAGCAGCTGTTTTAAATTTCTGGAGCTGATACTTTTCACAGCAGGATTGGAATCATGTTGTGAGATTAAAAAGGACAATTGAATATCAAGGATTATCTCCAAAGAAATTGATAGATATTTGACTTTCTATTTCCTTTAATTAAAGTACTATCTCATTTTTCTTCAACAAGAAGTTCTTCATGATTATTCCCAATCCGTCATGATTTTCTCTCCATTCCTGATAGTTTGTTTTATCTAGCTTCTTACAGAATGTACAGAACAACTTGGCCTCGCTAGAGCAGCCTCCAGAATATACACCAAAGATGGAACATTGGTCCTTTCTTTGAGTGATTTGGTTCTTTGGGCTCTAGATGCATCACTTATTCAGAGCGATTCTGAGCAAGGAAAGATAGAAGCAGCCTCTTTGGGAGCAAAAAAGAAAGTGATTACAAACATGGAAGGTTGGTTGCATTACAAACAGTTTATTTGGTTTTATTTATGTTTGCTCAAGATAAAAGTCACATGATCACAGAGCATGATATTACACAGCCCCCAATATTGTTTTTACTATTCAGTCTTTTATGGTTTCATAAATTTTCAGTTGTACTTGTTCTATATCCTTGAAGAAAGTCATTGATATTTTGTTAGAAATTTCATTGAATTGAAAAGTATTGAATCAAATAATGCTTTATGCAGAGTGGTAAGTTTTATAACGTTAAATCTTTCCAATTTATGAGTATGGAACATCTTTTCATATCTACGTGTTTTCTATTTATTTTAACAATGATTTGTAAGCTTTTGTTTACAAATCTTTTATATCCCTTGTTGTTTACTAGGTATTTCATGCTCTTCACTGAACTTTCAAATAAGATTTCTTATTTCTTTATTTTTTATTTGTTGTTTATATATAGAAATGCAGCAGATTTAAAACAATTATTTTTAACTATGAGAACAATGATGCAAAGAGGAGAAGGTAAAGTTACAGTGGAAGGACAATTGCCCATGAACAGAGTTCTCAAGAAATCCCCTTGCTGATGCCTAAATATGGAACTTACAATCAAAGAACATTAAGAAAAATAAGGCAGAACCCATGTACAATTACTTTGTCCACAAGTCCCCCGATTGTAGTACATTATAACATTTCTTAGCAGTACACAAAGCAATCTAAAGCTATGAGATTTATGTGACTCCTTAAACATTGAAGGCATAGTATTTTTTTTACATTTTCATGCACATGCATATTAGCTTAAGTTAACATCAAAAGTTTAAGTTTTTTTTTTAAGGGTTAGAGTCAAAAGAGCACAGTAAAAACGGTGTTAGAGTGGCAAATATTGTTTGCATAGGCCCACCAAAATATGGGTGACATGGAAAGGAAAAGCCTTGGTCTAAATACAAGGAGACCCTACCCCTGAAGTTTCCTGGCATAAGACCAATTCTAGGCTCCAGGAAAACTAGTTTATTCAATCCAAGTCATTGTCTGTAGTGCCAATACAGTTTTATTTTTCACGCAGTCTCTATTGTTGGCATCAGGTTTCTGTATTAAAGATCCTGGAATCTGCACTTCCTACATTGAAGTCAGGCTGGTGTGGAGTATCCTCTAGTTTCACCTCACAATTAAGGGACAATACAGAAATCCCTATCCTGTAAGCAGGTCATTGTTGTTGTTAAGTCTTCTCAGTGTTAAGGGAAGTCTCTTTTGAGTAGGTCCATGTCAGAGCAGCAGTAGGGTCTTCCCTGGTAAAGGATTGTCTCCAGGTGATATTATAGACAACCTTGGATGTTTTGTAGATGTCTTCCCTAGATCAGGGGTGGATGGAGAATGCCCATTCTTCTGAGGCCTGTGCCAGGTCTTTATGTCAATGTTCAGGGTGTAAGGTTGCATTGCACTACAAGATTTGTGTGTTCCCATCTCTATTAGATAAGAACTTATTTGTATGTATAGTATTTTCCCATTTTAATGTGCCTATGCAAACAAGAAATAAAGCCATGTGGCATATCAGAGTAAATGGGGGCGTTAGAACACGTCCAACAATACCCATGACTTGGTTCAAACATAAGCATTAAACTGAGGGACTCTTTCACCAAATTCCCTATTGAACAGTTCACAAAGAGATGAAAAGATAAAAAGGATGGGGGGGTGAAATCATCACTGTATAAAAAAAATAGACTGGTAAGAGATTACCAGTGACTGCTTCAAGAAGCTGGGAGGCTGGAAGTTCTGGGCCCCCACCCAGACCCTCCCTAAGGAGCCGAGTGGGGAATGGGGGAAAGCCTAGAGTACCTTCAAGCTCCACCAAGGGACCCACTTTGCTGGCTTGCCCAGGCATGTGGCCCAGGAAAGCCCTGGAGATCTGGAGCAAGGTGGTAGAGGAGTACTGGGGTCACCCAAGTCCCACCCCCCCCCCCAGGCCTGGTTAAGAAGGTCTCTGGCATGGCGGAGGCCTGCCGAACCCCATGCTGCTAGAGACTCCCGGCTCCCAGGAAGGAAAGAGATCCTTCAAGAGACCCACCTCGCTGGCTTGCCCAGGCATGTGGCCCGGGAAGCCTTAGAGATCTGGAGCAAGGCAGTAGAGGAGTGCAGCCATTGTGAATTACAAGTACTTCATAGTTGGATTTCTGGCACAGTGAATTAGGGCCATTCCTAATGTTGACCTCCCTCCACCAAAGTTCCCTGCGGACATCCTTTACTCCATCCTTAGCCCCTTTGCCTTCTAGTGTAACAGACCTGTTTTAAGTTTAGATTACTATAGTTTGGGTCTCTTGGTTCTCTTGTTGACTTTGGCTTGAACATTTAGTTCTGTCTTTTTTTTTAAATCTCCACCAATGCACCAAAAAGCTTAGTTTATATTCTTAAGATACACATAAAGTTTCTGGGTAGATTTATGTTTGGCACCTGGTTTTGGTAATACCATTTAAATTAAGTCATTAAAAAAAGAGTGAACTATTTTGAATAAGTAAATAAATTCAACAAGCTAGTTTAGTTATTATTTATTAAAAAATTGTAAATGTGTCATTTGTTTTCCCAGAAAACCTGAAAATGAAAGTGAAGAGTACATTATTTCCAAAGTTTGTCACACCTGACAATTTGGATAGTATTGATAAGTCTTTGCTCACTCTCGTTCTCAGAAATCCTATTGCCATCTGGGTATCTTGTGGTGAACCATTCATATCTCCAAATGGTAAAATATTTATTTATTTTTGTTATTCTTTTAGACATATGTATAAAAGAAGAGAAATATAAACTTTATGCTGATCTAAGAAAATGAATTAAATGTTTATAATATTTACACTCTGCTTAGTAACAGCACATTTTTGCAAAGAGCAAAAAACTATATCCATTAAAATGTGCACTAGAAAATTATTTACTGATACTTGGCCAACGACTTATTTTCTGTTCTCCCTGAAATGAAGTATTATGCGCAAGAAAATGTCTATTTTTGTTGATAAAGGGATCCTTGGCCTATACAGCTAAAAATAATGGTATACATTAGAAAATAACAAATGAGTTTAATTCATATTGAAGACGACCTGTCTGCACATTTTCATTTTTAAGAATTACACCCTTTAGGCAGTAGGTGCATGCTTAAAAAATGAATGGTTCCAAGCCAGGTTTTCATCACCTCCAAATAGTTTGTGGAAGTACAAAATGAAATATGGATCTTTCATATGGTAAATCTATATAATAAAACCATTCTGTTCTTTCCCTCCACTTTCAGTGCTTTAAAGATATGTTTTAAGCTCTGTCATCTTTCACATGTAGTTTATTTTAATGACCTTTAGCTTTTAATTACTTACTTCTAGTTTAATCTATTTGTTGGAATAAAAATTTCTCTATAAATTTTTTACTTATATGATAAATTTCTGTTGATTATAAAATTGGGTAAACTATTATGTTTCTTTTTATTATAGCTTTGCAGAAAGCAGAAAAATTAGAAAAACAGAACTGGCTAAAAAGGGACAAAATTGTGGTGGATCTAGAGACCATGAAACATAAAATGAGACAGTTAAAAGGTCAGTATGGGGGACTGGAGTGATAGATCAGTGGGTAGAACACTTGCTTTGCATGACATCAACCCAGGTCCAGTCCCTGGCATCCCATGTGAGCCCCTGAGCCTGCCAGGAATGATACCTGATTGCAAAGCCAGAAGTAAGCTTTGAGCATTGTAAATGGCAAAAAAAAAAAATTATAAAAGGTTAGTATATACTAAAACAAGCATCACTATGAATAACTGCATTCGTAACATCAATTTATAAATAGATTTTCTGTCTGTCCTTAGACAACATATAAGTAACTAATTATTAAGTAACTATTGAAAAAGTCATTTCAGCAGGTCTAAAATATAAAAGTATATATCTAATGATATTTTTCTGTAATATTGCAATATTTTGGGGTACACCTCGCAATTCTTTCAGGGGCTATTCCTAGGTTGTTGCATGGAAGTGATTCCTGATAGTTCTCAGGAAATACTAAGTATACTAAGGATTATATTTTGGCCTCTTTCACTCCAAAGGCTGAGGTATTTCTATGACACTATATTTTTATGTTAAAATGATTATCACATATTTAAAATTAAACTAAAAATTAGGAGGGTTTCTGAGTTATACTCAACCTACCAATGGTGAAATAATTTTTAAATGCCATTTTATATGCTTCATAAACATTCCTCTTTAAAAATGTTTGTCATTCCTTGTTTATTTCTGGGAGATAATTTTTTTTAGTAATATGTGTGGGAAGTACTAAAATCATCAAAGATATGTATCAAGATTTCAAAAGGTCAATTCATGTCATAGATCATAATGTCATGTGGCAGAAGTTTTTTCTGTTTCTAAATATTTTTCCTCTCTCCTTTTCTATACCCTCTTTTTTTTCCCTTTCTCATTTTCCCTTTTTTTAATTTGTCTCCCTTTCTTTTGCACCCTTTCCCCCCTCTCTCTCCTTTTGTGTGTGGTGCCAGGGAATCAAACTAGGTAAGATGAGATGCAAAGCAAGCACCTTAACTTCTGTACTATATCTTGGTCCAAGATTGAAACTTTTTTTGGCATGATTATTTAATTCGCTGTAAACTTCTTTTTCTTCTTTCCACTTCATTTGGACATTTTTTCTTTTTTTCAGCCCCCTAGACATACTAACACCTTTTAACTCTGAGTCTTTGATATTATTCAATTTTCAGTGCCTCTAACATTTCTTTCTCCTGTATTCTTGGATTGTCTCTCCATTCTAGACATCTTTCATTTGTTATTTCTTCCTAAAAGCCTTCCCTAACAAATCAGGGTTCATTTCAAATCAGGGTTAATGCAGTTTATCACACCTGGAATTTCTCATAAAATAATTTCCTCTTTACATTTTTATAATTATTACTCATGGGAAGTGTTATTGTTTATCCTATATTAAATAATAAATTCTATAGCCTTCTTATTTCTTCTTTGAGTTAGTTGTAGACTAGCTGAATTAAAGATTAAATGGAATTTTAAACATTTAGCTGGGTTTTTCTTTCCAATACTATGTTAAATTAAATCAATAGAGAGCAACTACTCAAATTAGTGTAGAGTGTTGCCTTCTTTGTATTCAGATATTTTTAACATTCCTTCTGCTTTGATTTAATTAGGCATTAAAATAATTTGAAGTTTAACTGTCACAGCTTGCTGTTATCTCTATTGAAAACAGTCTTATTTGATTACTGTTTGTGTGAAGGAATTTACTAAACTTCTTTAATTTTTTTTCATTAGATCGCTGTGAGATAGAGTTCAAACGTTATTGATAGTTGAGACTCAGTCATACAGTAGTATTCTAACACCCATTTCTTCATCAGTGTTTATTTTCCACCACTGAAATAGTTTCTGAAAATTAAGTAATTTGATAAATATTTTCTTTTTTATTTGTTTGTTTATTTGTTTTTTTGGGTCACACCTGGCTGCACTCAAAGGTTACTCCTGGCATTGCACTCAGAAATCTCTCCTGGCTCAGGGGATCATATGGGATGTCTGGGATTGAACCTAAATCCGCCTTGGGTCAGCTGCGTACAAGGAAAATGCCCTACCACTATGCTACCACTCCAAGCCCAATAAATCTTTTCTTTGCTGACAAACTGATATGTTTTCTACTATTAAATACAAATTAATATATATTTATAAATATACATATTATATATATATGCTCATGAAATTCTAAGAGAGGTCTTTTCGAGTTATTAGATGTACAAGGATAAGTTCATTGAAGTTTTTGTTGAATAATGAACTTGTTAAGAAATTCTTTAGTAAAGTAAGAACACGGGGCTAGAGAGATAGCACAGCAGTAGGGCGTTTGCCTTGCACACAGCTGATTCAGGATGGACGGTGGTTAGAATCCCGGCATCCCATATGATCCCCCGTGTGCCTGCCAAGAGTGATTCCTGAGTGCAGAGTCAGGAGTAACCCAAGTGCCACTGGGTGTGACCCCCAAAACAAAACAAAACAAAACCTCATGGCTTGGGGCCAGAGTGGTGGCACAAACAGTAAGGCCTTGTCCACACTAGCCTAGAACATTGTTTGATCTCCCAGCATCCCATATGGTCCCCCACACCAGGAAGGATTTCTGCATAGCCAGGAGTAACCCTTGGGCATCACCAGGTGTGCCCCCCCCCCAATAAAAAGGAAGTCTATGCAGTTGCTAGAGCTACTATTTTTGATTATTACTATAGCTATTGGAAAGTGCTACAAATGTTAATGTAGCATATACTATGCACAAAGTTCTTTGGTAAGCTAATTTTTCACTTAATTTGTTGGCATTCTTATTGCAAATATTAATCATAATATAAGTTTGTATGATTAAGTAGAAATGTCAAATACTTTCTTTATACTTAGCATATGAATACTCAATAAATATTAATGTAAGGCTTCTGAGAATTCAGTGCATTTTCCTATTTGGGCTCGTAAAAGATGATGAATAAAACTAAAGAATACCAGACCAAGCCAAAGTAGCACCTTATTATATATAACTGCAATGCTGCAGCATTTAATTTTGTGTGAGAATTGAGTCTATGAGGTGAAACTCAAGGGAAGCGGACTTAAGCTCATAGAAACAGATGATTGTGTGCTGTGACTGGTCTTTAGTAAAAGAAGACTGTACAGGTGAATTCTGAATTGTGAAACAATAGCAAAGCTTTCATGTGTTCTACCTTTATCTTTAATGCATGGCTTTATCCCTGACCTCCTACGAAATAAAACAATCTATATAAATTTTATACTGTATAAGATTTTTATATAACAATCTATAGGATGATTTATAAGAAAATAAAAATGGGGTACATTACTCTGTTCCAAATTGTTATTCTCATGCACATAAATTATTTTTATAGAAACCTTCCCCCCAAATCCCAAAAAAATCTTTTGTGATAAACATGTCTCTATGAAAATTATGGTCAAATGCATTTATTTTCTCTGAATCATTATAAAAAATTAACAAAAACAAATAATGCATGATGTTTTTGGTGTCTTATATTTTATTCCTGGCTTTCAATTCTATAAATAAAAAAACATTGCTGAATTGTCTATAGTTGAGCATAACTTAGTGTTAAAATGCATTATAAATAATATATAAATAAAATATTGTTGAAACATTACCCCTAAGAATTAATATGTCATAAATTAATTCTGTTTTTATGTTTTGGATAGAACTTACTACAAAACATAATTATGACTTTCATGTCATAATTTTTTTAATACTTCTCTGGTCTTCTTCATAGCAAGTTACTTAATGACATTGCCAATTGGAACTCATTTGGTTGATTGATTCAGTTATGTTTGAATCCTCCTCCATCCATGTGAATGCTTATTAGGTACATTGAATTCTGATTTCCCTGAAAAATTATTGCCCCTACTTAATTTTTATTGCTGGATCTATTTATAGAAATTTGAGGCACTTGTTGCTTACTCTGCAACAAGTTCTACATTAATTTAAACAAAATTTTGTGTTAATGCTTTGGAAACTTTCAAATTATAAATATTAAGCAACAAAATTAGGTCTTAAATTTTAGGATCTTAGGATTTCTGTCATTTTATCCTCCTAAGAGTATGTTTCTCAAAGAAACCTCTGACATCTTAGAGTAGTTCAGTTGCCCCTATTACATGCTTTTATAGACCCTAGACTTTTTTGGTGCAGCACAGATAAAATTAATTATTCTTTTTTTTTTTTTTTTTTTTTTTTTTTTTTATAATTTTTTATTATGAATTATGAGAACAAAAGATGCAAAGAAAGAGGATAAGGTAAAGTTACAGTGGAAGGACAATCACCCATAACATAATTATCAGAAGAAGTCCCCTTGCTGATATCTTAACTTTGAATTTTCACCAAAGAAAGTTAAGATAAATAAAACAGAATCCATGTGCAATTACTTTTTCCCTCAAGTCCCCAGATTGTAGCACATTATAATATTTCTTAACAGCACACAAGGCAATCTAAAGCCATCAAACTTACGTAACTCCTTAAACATTAGAGGCATAGTGTTTTTTACATTTCCATGTACATGCATATTAGCTTAAGTTAACCTCAAATTTTAAGTGGGTGTGTTTTAAGGATTAGAGTCAAAGGAGCACAGTAAAAACGGTGTTAGAGTGGCAATTGTTGTTTGCATAGGCCCACCAAAATATGAGAGGCATGGAAAGGAATAGCCTTGGCCTAAATACAAAGAGATCCTACCCCTGAAGTTTCCTGGCATAAGACCAGCTCTAGGCCTCAGGAAAGTTATCGTTCGCTCCAAGACATTGTCCGTAGCGCCAACACACTTATCACACAGTCTCTGTTGTTGGTCTCATGTTTCTGTATTAAAGATTCTGGAATCTGCATGTCCTACATTGAAGTCGTGATGAGGAGTGCCTTCTCGTTTCACCTCACCATGAAAGGGGAATGCAGGAAGCCCTGTCCTATAAGCAGGTTGTTCTTGTTGTTAAGTCTTCTCAGTGTTAAGGGAAGTCTCTTTTGAGCAGGACGATGTCTGAGCAGTGGTAGGGTCTTCCGTGGTAGAGGATTGCTTCCAGGTGATGTTATAGACAAACCTCACCATAAAGGGGCAATACAGCAAGCCCTGTCCAGTAAACAGGTCATTGTTCTTGTTGTCTTCTCAGTGTTAAGGGATGTCTCTTTTGAGTAGATCGATGTCAGAGCAGCTGTAGGGTCGTCCCTGGTACAGGAATGCCTCCGGGTGATGTTATATACAACCTTGGATGTTTTGTAAATGTCTTCTGTAGATGAAGGGGTAAATGGAGAATGCCCATTCTTCTGAGGCCTGTGCCAGGTCTTTATGTCAATGTTCAGGGTGTAAGGTCTCATTGTACTACAAGATTTGTGTGTTCCCATTTCTATTAGATAAGAACTTATTGGTATGTATAGTATTTTCCCATGTCAGTGTGCCTACGCAAATAAGATATAAAGCCACGTGGTGTTATCAGATATATGGGGGCATAAGAACATTTCCAACAAGACCCATGACTTGGTTCAAACATAAGTATTAAACTGAGGGATTCTTTCACACCAAATTCCATATTGAGCAGTTCACAAAGAGAAGATAAAAAAAAATGGGGGGGGGATCATCACTGTATAAGAAAGTATTTAGCAAAAGTTATAGCCGTCAAAGAAAACACCCATAAAATGTTGAAAAGATATGTGTCCTTTTTATGCCTTTTAAAATAGTTGTGTGGGTGTTAACTCTAGGGCACCACTTTGGTCTGTGAATTAGGACTCAAGAGTACTTAAGTTAGAAAGGGTAAAAAAGGAGTAATGATGATAGGAGTTAAAGAAGTTAAAGAGAAATATGAACTTATGAAGGGGTATGCAAAAGGGCAGAGTACAAAATGGACATTCTGCATACATAAAAACATAATTCAATGATAGTGAGTGCTATTAATGTTTCTTGTGAGAGTACTATTAATGTTTCTTGTGCGATTCTGAAAATGTAGACTGGACAGAGATTACCAGTGCCAGCCAAACCTCCTCCTGCTAGACTCCCGGCTCCCAGGAAGGAGAGATCCTTCAAGAAGCTGGGAGAACAGAAGTTCAGAGCCCCACCCAGACCCTCCCTAAGGAGCCGCATGGATAGTGGGGGAAGGCCTAGGGTCCTTCAAGCTCCACCAAGGGACCCAACTCACCGGCTTGCCCAGGGGTGTGGCCCGGGGAAGCCCTGGAGATCTGGAGCAAGGCGGCAGAGGGGTGCTGGGGTTACCCAAATCCCGCACCCCCCCTAGGCCTGGCCAAGCAGGCCTCCGGCATGGCGTGGGCCTGCCAAACCTCCTCCTGCTTGACTCCTGGCTCCCAGGAAGGAGAGATCCTTCAAGAAGCTGGGAGAACAGAAGTTCAGAGCCCCACCCAGACCCTCCCTAAGGAGCCGCATGGATAGTGGGGGAAGGCCTACGGTCCTTCAAGCTCCACCAAGGGACCCAACTCACCGGCTTGCCCAGGGGTGTGGCCCGGGGAAGCCCTGGAGATCTGGAGCAAGGCGGCAGAGGGGTGTTGGGGTTACCCAAATGCCGCACCCCCCCCAGGCCTGGCCAAGCAGGCCTCCGGCATGGCGTGGGCCTGCCAAACCTCCTCCTGCTTGACTCCCGGCTCCCAGGAAGGAGAGATCCTTCAAGAAGCTGGGAGAACAGAAGTTCAGAGCCCCACCCAGACCCTCCCTAAGGAGCCGCATGGATAGTGGGGGAAGGCCTAGGGTCCTTCAAGCTCCACCAAGGGACCCAACTCACCGGCTTGCCCAGGGGTGTGGCCCGGGGAAGCCCTGGAGATCTGGAGCAAGGCGGCAGAGGGGTGTTGGGGTTACCCAAATGCCGCACCCCCCCCAGGCCTGGCCAAGCAGGCCTCCGGCATGGCGTGGGCCTGCCAAACCTCCTCCTGCTTGACTCCCGGCTCCCAGGAAGGAGAGATCCTTCAAGAAGCTGGGAGAACAGAAGTTCAGAGCCCCACCCAGACCCTCCCTAAGGAGCCGCATGGATAGTGGGGGAAGGCCTACGGTCCTTCAAGCTCCACCAAGGGACCCAACTCACCGGCTTGCCCAGGGGTGTGGCCCGGGGAAGCCCTGGAGATCTGGAGCAAGGCGGCAGAGGGGTGCTGGGGTTACCCAAATCCCGCACCCCCCCTAGGCCTGGCCAAGCAGGCCTCCGGCATGGCGTGGGCCTGCCAAACCTCCTCCTGCTAGACTCCCGGCTCCCAGGAAGGAGAGATCCTTCAAGAAGCTGGGAGAACAGAAGTTCAGAGCCCCACCCAGACCCTCCCTAAGGAGCCGCATGGATAGTGGGGGAAGGCCTAGGGTCCTTCAAGCTCCACCAAGGGACCCAACTCACCGGCTTGCCCAGGGGTGTGGCCCGGGGAAGCCCTGGAGATCTGGAGCAAGGCGGCAGAGGGGTGCTGGGGTTACCCAAATCCCGCACCCACCC
Source organism: Suncus etruscus (assembly GCF_024139225.1). Lineage (NCBI taxonomy): Eukaryota > Metazoa > Chordata > Mammalia > Eulipotyphla > Soricidae > Suncus > Suncus etruscus. Next base: position 81,063,624 of record NC_064856.1, on the reverse strand, counting down.
TAGGCCTGGCCAAGCAGGCCTCCGGCATGGCGTGGGCCTGCCAAACCTCCTCCTGCTTGACTCCCGGCTCCCAGGAAGGAGAGATCCTTCAAGAAGCTGGGAGAACAGAAGTTCAGAGCCCCACCCAGACCCTCCCTAAGGAGCCGCATGGATAGTGGGGGAAGGCCTAGGGTCCTTCAAGCTCCACCAAGGGACCCAACTCACCGGCTTGCCCAGGGGTGTGGCCCGGGGAAGCCCTGGAGATCTGGAGCAAGGCGGCAGAGGGGTGCTGGGGTTATCCAAATCCCGCACCCCACCTAGGCCTGGCCAAGCAGGCCTCCGGCATGGCGTGGGCCTGCCAAACCTCCTCCTGCTTGACTCCCGGCTCCCAGGAAGGAGAGATCCTTCAAGAAGCTGGGAGAACAGAAGTTCAGAGCCCCACCCAGACCCTCCCTAAGGAGCCGCATGGATAGTGGGGGAAGGCCTAGGGTCCTTCAAGCTCCACCAAGGGACCCAACTCACCGGCTTGCCCAGGGGTGTGGCCCGGGGAAGCCCTGGAGATCTGGAGCAAGGCGGCAGAGGGGTGTTGGGGTTACCCAAATGCCGCACCCCCCCCAGGCCTGGCCAAGCAGGCCTCCGGCATGGCGTGGGCCTGCCAAACCTCCTCCTGCTTGACTCCCGGCTCCCAGGAAGGAGAGATCCTAATTAATTATTCTTGTAATCATTTCCTTGATATCTGTCTTCTGAACCAAAAATAAGTCAAAGATTTGATCTTGTACATGTTTTTATTTGCATTAAAAGCACAATGCTTCACCCAAAGTTGGTGCTCCGGATAGGTTTCTGGAAGTATTAATAAGAGGAGCAATATTTTTTACTTATGAAACACAAATCTCATTATGAATTTCAGCACCAAGTACTTCTTCAGCATGGGAAAATAAAATAATTTCATGACTTTTATACCATTAAAAAATAATGACTTTAAGTGGTCTAGTGGAAAAAAATTTGAATCACCATAATTATTCCATTATGCCTGTGATTTGTTAGAATACAGTATTCTAATAAATATTTTCTCTTACCACTGCCTCTTAACAGCCTAAAGGGCACAGCAGAGGTGTCAGAAACTAATCATGCTCATGGGGTATTATTAGATAGGAAAAAAAGGCCTCCTGTCTCTTGGGTTAATATTATTTTAGAAATACTTAATCCCCAGGCTGCTAAGCTAATTGTGGGGGAAAGGCTTATTATTAATGAAGAGAACAAAACATATGTTCCATGACTTCGAGAGTTGATGGGCTATATAGGTCAGGGATTCTATTTGACTAAATTACCACTGAACCATATCGCAGATGATAGGCTGGGGCCAGTGTGGAAGTCAGCATGCTATCTCTCTTCCCCATCTGTACAGTGAGTATGCATATTCTGGCTCTTTAAAGCCTCAAGCTCCATATGAAGAGGCATTGTTAAATATTATTACCTTAGGCATCTTTGCTTTCATGATATATTTAGTATTTTAGCCTATACTCCCAAGTGAAATGATTTATGCATACGAACCAAACCAATTGATTTGAAATCTGAAAGTCCATCACTAGAAACAATATTTCCAGAGACTTCTTTCCCCAGGGCGACGAGTAGCAGCATGTCAGCCAACCACCATGGTTCCCAACAAAAGCCCTGTGCAGCCAGTGGTGGTAGAAGGAGGCTGGACTAAGCAGACATCAGAGGAAATTAAACTCATGGACCGTATAAGGCACACAGAGGTAGGTTCTTTAAGACTTTAGATATTAAAGGCTCTGACTCTTTAATAAGCTTTTAAAATTATAGCACTGGATTTTTGAAATTAGGTTATTAATATATATTCCTGGCATCTGGTCAGTTATGATCACATAGGCATATGCCAAGCATTGAGTTGGCATTTGGAGAGTAGCTATCTAAAATACAGCCAGCGCCTGTGAAAGTCTGTTTTGTTTGAATGGAGACCAGAAATTATGACCTTAACAGAAAGAGAAAAAGGCCCAGTGGATATGTACAAAGGTAATTATAATAAGTGTAGTCAAGTTGAGCCTTATGGCTTCATCACTCATTACTCCTAAGGGTATGTCTCTATATGTAGAAAGAGCAAGGAGCAAAATACTAATTGCAATGGAGACATTCAGAAACGAGGAATTCAAAAGCATTTTAAGTCCAATTGGTTAATCAGTCAGGATTGCCAGACATAAAAAAAAGTCAAGACGAGAAAGGTCAGCTATTGAGAGAGGATTGGGGGTAGAGACATGGGAAAACTTTTGCTTGGTGAAGTTTTTCATCAAGATGATATGCTCTTATTTAATAAGGTTTCTAAAAATCGTGAAATGTGTTCAATCTAAATCTTAGGCATGTGTCTAAGTCAAGGTTACTAGAATAAAGAAATTGACATTGCTTGAAATATGACTTCTTGCCAAGCTAAGAAGGATAAATCACTGACCAGGGAATGAATGCAAAGCATTGAACTAGGACATGCTTGAAGTCAGATGAAAAGCTGCCTGGCAGGAATCTGGCAAAGTCTAAGGGTGACTGCTTTTTAAAAGACAGCAAGTAAAGACTTAAACACAGTCATGCACAGTCATGCACACTCCCTTCAGCATTTCTTAGGAAAAGGAAATGATGTGATTCTAATCAAAAACTCATTTGTTAGATACTGAGAAACTGCTCAGTAGGAGAAATACTATGCAGAACTCCAGAAACACATCTCCATTTATGTCTCCAAATTATAAAAGAAATAAGATGCTTTTTAAAATAATTGCCTTATTGTAAAACCTTTAATGATTATTATTCCCTTTAAAATTCATTCAAGACATATTTATATATGGAAGAAATAGTGATAGAAGAGAGTAATGCATTTCCTAGTTTATTTATTTATTTTTTTGGTTTTTGGACCATACCCGGTGACACTCAGGGATTACTCCTGGCTTGGGGGACCATAGGGGATGCCAGGGCATTGAACTGCAGTCTGTCCTAGGTTAGCTAAGGCAAGGCAGATGCTCTATCACTTGTGCCACCACTCTGGCCCAATTTCCTAATTATTTTTTTAATTTTATTAGTATTTATGAGATACTTTTTATCTTTTATCACATTCTATGTACATACACACAGCTGATAATTTCTGAACATGAAAATCTCTGGCCTTTTCTCAACAGGCACACCTTTCTAAAGTCCAAGGACTGCAATCCAAGAGACATTCTCCAGTTGCAGCTAAGCATGTCACACTCAAGCAGAACAATCTCTATAAGCAACCTAACGCCAAGCGAGTTTGGGTTTATCTAAATGGAGGCCGACCTGAAGATGGCACCTACGCATGGGGCAGAACTCTTTCAGAGGTAAATCTATTTGAAAGGAGACTGTTTTACTTCTCTACACCTCACTTATGCCTCTGTAAAAGAGGAACAATAATTTCCTCAGAAGATCAATGAGCTTACATGTGTAAAAATGTGGAAGCTAGTGCACTCTGACATACATGTTAATAATATTATATTATATAATATATATAATAATAATAATGCTGGACTAGCATAGTGTAAAAAACTCACTATACCTAAAGATTAAATTCTATACAATTTAAAATAATTTCCTTTTAAAAATTAATTTTATTATATATCTTGGGCTTCTCAAGTGGTGCTTAGGAGGCTCAGGATAATTTCTTCTGAAAATTTTTTTTTTTTTTTAGTTTTTGGGTCACACCCGACGGTGCTCAGGGGTTAATCCTGGCTGTCTGCTCAGAAATAGCTCCTGGCAGGCACGGGGGACCATATGGGATACCGGGATTCGAACCAACCACCTTAGGTTCTGGATCAGCTGCTTGCAAGGCAAACACCACTGTGCTATCTCTCCGGGCCCGTTTTTTCTTTTCTTTTCTTTTTTTTTTTTAGTACCGGGAATTCTTGAGGGGACATGTAGTTCCCACATTTGACCTAGGGATGGCCATATGCAAAACATGTGCTTCAGGCCCCTTCTCTTATATTTTATTTTCTAATACTTTTTAAAATTCATTTATGGTTTGTGATTTACAGTAATATTTATGTTTTTCTATGTACCACACTATCACTTATCCCTAGTATACTCACCTCTTCCACTTCAAGGACCACAAAGCCTCTCTTTTTTCTTCAAAATTAGTTGTGCAGATCAATTTTTGTTATTGTATTTAAACCTAGCTCAGAAAGAAAGTGTTCTTTTTTAATCAGGGATTATCTTCTAGCTATCTCTTCTGTGGGAAATCAATAACACACATTAGAGAAGATCTGTCCTTTGTTTATTATCCAGAGTTCTAGAACTATGGCAAGCTTTCTACTTTGCAAAGTTAAAATACTGAGTAACAGATGAGTGGTATTTGTTTAAATATTGGCAGTCTTAAGATATAATGATATATTTTGACATTTTGTCTTATTGTTTAACTGGAAACTCTAGATTTAAATAAATGGGTGTTGTTCTTGCTGTTTGTTGAAGTCACTGGTTGTAATGAACTCTTAAATTTATTTGGCTTTGTATTTTGTGAAACATCTTTATAATTTTTTTTTTTTGGTATAAGAGACAATCACACAAGGATGCTATTTCAGTGGTGGAGAAGGCAAAGTTGTGCAATATTTTGTTTCTTTATTTTGAGTTTGATGATCGTAAAAATTATAATGCCCACTTTAAATAAAAAGCTTGAGTAACTTTAAAAACATTAAGAAAACGGAAAATAAGAACATTATTAAAACTGCAAATCAAGAATGCCATCCTCAAGTGAGCTTGAGTGAATATTTTGCATGGAAGAGCCTTGGGTTAAATGAAATTATGTGCATTTTACAAAAGTTATGTGACTTTTTTTGCCCAAGGTAACTCCAAATAGGTTGACATCAATTATTTGTGGAACTAAAAGAAGAAAGGAAATAATACTGAGGGTTTTTTTTGTATTATTAAATTAATATTTCAATAAAAGCATTTGAAAAAGATCAGATTTTCAAGAATAAAGGGCTGGAGCTGTGGCACAAGCATTAAGGTATTTGCCTTGGGTGCGCTAGCCTAGGACGAACTGAGGTTCGATCCCCTGGCGTCCCATATGGTCCCCTAAGCCAGGAGCAATTTCTGAGAGCATATCCAGGAGTAATTCCTGAGCATCACCAAGTGTGGCCAAATAAGCAAAAACAAACAAACAAGCAAACAAAACAAACAAAGATTTGCAAGGGTATATGGAAGCATACTTTCCAGGTGGTCTAGTGGTTATGATTCAGCACTCTCAAATGTATATAGAGAAATGAGCAGTCATGTTGACTGAAGTACAACTCTCAGGAAAACAAGGTGCTTCTGCATAACAAAATAAACTTCTGGAACTTCAGCTCAAGGGTATTTCAGGAATGCAGAGATTGTTCAGTAATGACATGTACCACAGGGCTATTTATTATGGGTATATTTAAATGTTCATAAATATGATGCTAAATAAATTATACTACATATGGGATTTAATTAAAATCAACTTTATAAAAAATAATGGCAGTAGTGGTATTCAAAATACACCAAATTAAAGAAAGAAGTATATAGTATATGCACTTGTATACTATGACCATACTTAAATAGTTCAAAAAATAATAAAGAACAAAGAATGTTACTATCAGAAGTATTTATTGGATAGTCATGCTATTGGTGGCTCTCATAAAAGTATATTATTTTTATGTGCTTTTCTATGTGCTTCTATATGTGCTTTAATAATAAATATAGAATGCCTTGGTAGGAAAATTATATTGTAAAATAAACTAAATTCTTTTAGAGAAATTCTAATCATAAACACAATACCCCCCTTCCCCAGTGCAACATTCCCAATCTAATAGCATATGATGATGGGGTCATAATAGTTCTAAAGACAGGAATTTCAGTGGTTCAGAAAAGAACATCTTGCCCACCTGTAGTGAAAGAGACTCTATAAAGGGCTCTATCAGGACCTCTGATGGAACTTGAGAAATGAGTCAGAATCAACCCTGTAGAAGCCAGAGAGATAGCACAGTGGTAGGGCTTTTGCCTTGCATGCAACTGACCCAGAAGAGATCCAATTCAATTCCCAGAATCCCCTATGGTCCTCTAGCTTGCCAGGGGCGATTTCTTAGTGCAGAATCAGGAATAACAGAGCCAGAGAAATAGCATGGAGGTAAGGCATTTGCCTTTCATGCAGAAGGTCATTGGTCTGAATTCCGGCATCCCATATGGTCCCCCGAGCATGCCAGGAGTGATTTCTGAGTGTGAAGCCAGGAGTAACCCCTGAGCACTGCCAGATGTGACCCAAAAACCAAAAAAGAACCAGAAATAACCCCTGACCACTGCTGGGTGTGGCCCACCAACCAACCAACCAACCAACCAACCAACCAATCAATAAAAAATCAACATTGTAGGCAAAATAAGAAATAGTAAGTATGAAGAATACCAAAGGAATGAGTGATTGATAGAATTTATTAAACATATTAAGTTGATGGTATTTGTATTAAACAAAAAAGGTTGACATTCAGCTGGAGAGAATATGTCTAAAAGAACAGGACTGATCTGCATGCTATGTATATCAAATGACTTATAATGCAATAACAAAATACCTTTGTCTGATGGCTTACACAGATAAATATATATTCTCATAGTTCTGGAAATTGAACAGAAAAGTTTAAGGTGCCAGAATGTTGGTTTCTGATAAAGTCTCTTTAGTTTTTCCTCCATGTGTTCTCACATAGTCCTTTGTTTGCACAAAATGGAGTGAAAGAGAGCTCCAGTGCCTCTTTATCTTCTTATAAGGCCCACAGTCCAATGGGGATAAGGATCTCTCCTAAGAGCTCATTTAACTTTAGTTTCCACCTTAAAGGCCACTATTTTTCCAAATGCAGTTGCACTGATGGTGAGGGTTTCCGATGAAAACACAATTCAGCTTTTTAACACTATCTTAGACTAAGGTGCTTGAATCCCCTCGCTGTCTCAAAAAAAAGCAAAAGGTACTGTGAGATCAATATTACTGAGAGATTAATGTGGTCTTGTTGCGTATAAAGTGCATAGTACATATCTGGAAAATTTTATGTACATTCTCTTTTAAATCGTCCTTCCAATATTTTTGTTTTCCTTTTTTTACAGTTTCTATTTTGATTTCAGAAACCTGCCTTAGAATCTTTGTGATCTGTTAGGTATATATCTTTTCAGGCTATCTTGCTATAAAAAACACTATTGAATAATGCACTATGTGTGTGTTTGACAAATAGATGACAGGAAGTGTAAGATTCAGCTTTCACTGGGGGAAATCTGGCTCAAGACACCAATTCCAAAGAAACTCAAAGTTTCGGTGACTGGTACTTTTACCCAAGGAAGGAGATACTGAGCACAGTTCAAAGTGCTTTATTCCAGCTTTCTGTAATGAAACCCCCAGATGGTACTTGAATCCTATCTAATGTAGTTTTATCCTCCATTTCTCCTATGGCAGTGGTTTCTCTGGATGATTTAGCCGTGCTTTTCTCGCCCATTCTTTGAACACTGCTGGAATAACTCTCTTCTCCAACTGGGATGGGTTCATCTGTCATCAGCACCAAGGAAGCTCCCTGTCCTGTGTTAGTGACTCGTTCTTGAGAGCCAACAGTTTCCTCTGATTTATAGTTGCCAAGGGCTCCTCCTTCTATGGTCCTGAACCATTTGTCTTATCCCATCCAAGAAACATTTCTCAAAGTCTATAGACTATCAAAATCAGTGTGTTCTTTCTCAGCCAGGCATGGTTCAGAACACATGAGAGGAAACTGAAAGAATGAGAAGCTGTTCTTTTTGATTTGTTCTCCATACTGGCAGAAAACATAAACAGTTCCAGGATACCTGAGTTCCCCTTCCTGAGAATATTTTGTTGTTGATGAAAATTCAACTCAAAAGCTACATCATGTGTGAGGGATTATGCATAATAAATTGTTCCTTAAATTTGAGTTTGGCTGATTGTAAAAATTATAATGTCTACTTTAAAGAAACTTGAGTAACTTTAAAAAAACATTTTTAAAAACCGAAAATAGGAACATTATTAAAACTGAAAATCAAGAATGTTGTTCTCAAGTGAGCTTGAGTGTTCTCAATGAGCTTGAAGTTTGCATGGAGGAGCTTTGGATTAAATTCCTGGCATAACAGGTACCCCAAACACTGTTGGGAATAATCCCCAAGGACAAATGAATGTTGCTCCTGAGAACTTCCCAGTGTGTCCCAACTAAAGCAAAACAAATACTCCTCAATAGAAATTTGTAAAAACTAGATTAAGTAGCTACCTATGTAATCAACATTTTAATTTGATGTATTTTAATTAAATACTGTTCATGGTTCTACTATAAATGGGGAAATTTGTTCTTTATAAATTGTGACCTTTTGGTGGTAGGGGTAAACAGACTGCCTTTACTTGAAGTCTTTTCAGGCTATGAGTTTCTCCCAGTGACCTATCTTAATATATTTCTAGGACTGCTGCTCTCAAACCATATGAAAAGTCAGCTTTCATAATCAGGGGCTGTCTTGGAAAAGAAACAAATTAATAACTGCTATGTTTGAAACTATGCTCTCCCCAAATACTTATTTTGAAATCTTGACTCTGAAACTGACCTTAACTGGTTTTGGAGATAGACTTTTTAAGAGGCCATTAAGGTTAAATGAGGTTGAAAGGGTGGATCTAATCTAATAGGATTTATGCTCTCAAAGGAGAGAAAGAGAGATTCTTTTTCTAGTCAGGCTTCAACAAAAAGACAGCAGTCTGCAAGCCAAGAAAAGACTCTCCAGAAACTGAATCAATTGGCACCTACATCGTAGACTTCCTCATCTCCTGAATTTGTGAGAAACTAATTTATTACACGATCCAGTCATGACATTTAGTTTGGCAGCACAAGAAAATGAAAACTGTGACTATTATTATGGAAAATTTAGAAAAATTATCGGTCAATTATATGAGTCAATTACTATTGCTATAAATACTGTGATTACTTGAATAACATTGATTATGCTTTCTAATTATAAAACAGAATCATCCTCTTTTAACAAATGGATACATAGTTTATTTACAGAAGTTTTTATTTTGCCATTTACATTGCTTAAAATTTTTTCACTATGACAAAGCAAACTCCAGTGGATATATTTAGATATAACTTTTAATCTAATTTTCTAATGATTTCTCTTGAATAATTTCTATGAATGATTGCTAAATTAAATTAAGCAAATAAAATTTTAATAGATATTGCCAGATTTATTCTAGGTATGTTTTAGGAGGGATTGTTCCTACAAGCAGTGAGTGCTTCCACTACCTGTGATCTGTGTGTGTGTGTGTGTGTGCGTGTGCGCGCGCGCGCGTGTGTGTGTGTGTGTGTGTGTGTGTGTGTGTGTGTGTGTATATAAGCAGTTCTAAATGCTGTCATTTAGAAGATGTACTTGCAGGTTTGACAGGATAAAAAAAAGCTATATATGTATGTCTATACATATATATATACCTTATATATAGCTTCAAATAGCTTGTAAACACTTTTAGTTTTACCATTTACTAGTCATCTGTGAGTTCCATACTATCATTGTTATAGTGATACCTTCTCTGCCCTACTCTTTGTGGCAAGCATCCTACCATGGATCAATCCTCTTGCCCTGTCTCTATATTGGCCCTAGTCTCTATTGTCTTTGGTTATATTTACATATTATCTTTTTTATATATGGCTCACAAAAATACAATCATTCTATGTCTATTCCTCTTTCTTTTTTTTTATTTAACCATCTTTATTACATGCATGATTGTATTTGGGTTTCAGTCATGTAGAGAACACCACCCATCACCAGTGCAACATTCCCATCACCAATGTCCCAAATCTCCCTCTTCCACACCCAACCCCCGCCTGTACTCTAGACAGGCTTTCTATTTCCCTCGTACATTCTCATTATTAGGATAGTTCAAAACATAGTTATTTCTCTAACTAAACTCACCCCTGTTTGCAGTGAGCTTCATGAGGTGAGCTGTAACTTCCAGCTCTTTTCTCTTTTGTGTCTGAAATTTATTATTGCAAGAATGTCTTTCATTTTTCTTAAAACCCATAGATGAGTGAGACCATTCTGCGTCTTTCTCTCTCTCTCTGACTTATTTCACTCAGAATAATAGATTCCATGTACATCCATGTATAGGAAAATTTCATGACTTCATCTCTCCTGACAGCTGCATAATATTCCATTGTGTATATGTACCACAGTTTCTTTAGCCATTCATCTGTTGAAGGGTATGTTGGCTGTTTCCAGAGTCTTGCTATGGTAAATAGTGCTGCAATAAATATAGGTGTAAGGAAGGGATTTTTGTATTGTATTTTTGTGTTCCTAGGGTATATTCCTAGGAGTGGTATAGCTGGGTCGTATGGGAGCTCGATTTCCAGTTTTTGGAGGAATCTCCATATTGCTTTCCATAAAGGTTGAACTAGATGGCATTCCCACCAGTAGTGGATAAGAGTTCCTTTCTCTCCACATCCCCGCCAACACTGCTTGTTCTCATTCTTTGTGATGTGTGCCAATCTCTGGGGTGTGAGGTGGTACCTCATAGTTGTTTTGATTGCCATCTCCCTGATGATTAGTGATGTGGAGCATTTTTTCATTCCTCTTTTTCTGACTCATTTCTGTAAGCATAGTGCTCTACATTAGCATCCGTGTGTAAACAAATTACATGACTTCATTTTTCTTAACAGGTGCACAGTATTTTATTATGTAGATGTACCATTGTTTCTTTATCTATTCATGTGCTCTCAGGCACTTGGGTTGTTTCCAGATTCTGGCTATTGCGAATAGTGTTGCATAAAACAGAAGTGAAGAGGTCTTTTTCTGAATATTTGTTTTGGGGACCTTAAGGTATATTCCTATGAGTGGTATTTCTTAAGCTCTATCATTAATTTATTCACTTAAACCCTTTTTTCCTTTGATGAATGCTGCAGAGCTAAAAATTTTCCTCTTAATAACATTTTGGATGTATCCTGCAAATTCTTATTAGTGTCATCAGTTTCATTTGTTTCAGGGAATCTTTTGATTTTCTCTTTGATTTCATCTCTGACTCACTGGTTGTTCAGAAGTTAGTTGTTTAATTTCCAGGTTTTAAGGTTATGTCTCCATTTCTGTTTGTAATTCACTTATTTTCAGTACATCATGATCTGAGAAGATAGTTGATACATTTCTATTCTCTTTATTTTGTTGAGGTATGTTTTATGGCCCAGCATTGGTCCATCTTGGAGTATGTCCATGTATATTGAAGACAAATGTGCACTCAGCTTTCCTGGTTAAGTTTTAGCATAGTTGGTCTATCAAGAGGTGAAAGGGTGGTTTTGAAATCTCCCACTATTATGTGTTTCTATTGATGTCTTTCTTTATTAGAAGTTGTTTTAAGTATTTTGCTAGCCCCTCATTTTGTGCAGGTATATTTAGAAGTGTGATTTCTTTCTGATATACAAATCCCTTCATCATTAGAAATGCCCTTCTCTGTATCATATGACCTTTTTTTAGCTTAATCTCTTATATTATTATGACCACCCAGCCTATTTCTTGGAGTTATTTGCTTGAATAATTGTCCTCCAATCTTAGACTTTCAGTCTTTGTTTGCTCTATTTAGAACTGTTTCTTGCAGACAGAAAAAAATGTTGGATTCGATTATCTGATCCATTTTATTATTCTATGACTTTTATTTATGCATCCAGTTCAGTGATGTTGAGAAAGATTATTGTCATATGAGTTTGTTGTGAATTTTGGGGGGTTATTTTGCCTTAAAGTAGACCCTTCAGTTCTTCTTTTAAGGTTGGCTTTGAGTCTATAAAGTTTTTAAGCTGTTGTTTTTCCATAAAGTTGTGTTTACTTCCTTTAAACATGAATAAAATTCTGACTGCATAAATTATTCTTGTCAAAACGTTCATTTCATTGAGTTGTTTTAATATATCTCATCACTGCCTTCAGACCTAGAGGGTTGCTTGTGATAAATCTGCTGCAATTCTTAAGAATGCTTTTTTTCAAATGTAATTTCCCTTTTGATCTTGCTGATTTTAATATTCTATTTCTATCTGTGTTTTTCATCATTGTGACTAGTATATACCTCAGGGTGCTTTTATCTGGGTGTCTTTTAGCTGATTATCTTCAAGAACCCAGGATATGGGTGCATGCACTCTTCAGCTCTGTGTTCTTCTCAGCAATGATATCCTTGACTGTTGATTTCTTCATGGAGATTTTCTCTCTAGGTCTCTGAGACTATACTGATTCTTATGTTGTTTCTATTAAATTTATTCCAGAATTCTATTGCCATATCTGTTTAGCTTTTATTTTGAAGACTTTTTCCATTTTTCATGGTTTATTTTAGGCTCTTTTCCAACTTCTGTTGTATGGAAGTTTAATGCAGCTCACCTTCCAGCTCACTAATTCTGTCCTCAGCAGTTGTTACTCTGTTTTATAAAGACTTTAAGTAATTTTTTTTTGCTACCAAAGTTTTTATTCCTTTTATTTTTGTTTTAGGTTTTTAATTTCTAATCTCTTATTGTCTTGACTCTTATTGGCTATTTTTTTTCTGTTCATTCAAGAGTTCTTTGAACTTTCTTTGAATTATTTAAACAGGTTTCCTCCAGGTTTCTTCTTTAAAGTCTTTATCAAATAGGTCATATAAATGGGTCTTCAACATACCATCTTTATTCACTAAGCATGATGGAGTTCTGCTGTTTCCCCATTGTGTTTTATGTAGTGTGTGTGATGGTGGTCTTTATGTGGTGTCGTTGGAGTCATTGAATAGAAGAAATGCATGACTCTAGAGTGGAACTGCTCTTTTCCAGCACACTGGTCCCATATTTCCTACATTGTGAGCTGGTCTTTCTGTTTCCTTTGAATTGAGTGCCTTTCACAGTATGCTGACCCCTCAAGATTTCCTCTCTAAAAACTTTATGAGAGAAGCTATATAGCATCTCAACATTTCCTCTCTAAAGTCTTTAAAATAGTGTCTGTAGAGCTGGCTGATAATGGTTAGGTCTTAAGAACTAACATTGGCTCACTCTGAGTGGTTGTGTTCTGCTTTGCTTTCCTGTTGTGACCTTTTCATGTTGATATTTATTACATGTTGTAGTTTTACTCACTGGCTATAAGAAATGTGCAACTTATACCTGGATATATATTTTTAAAAAGTCTCTGAATCACAAAAAGAGTGCTGCCGTTCTGTCTACCTCAGCTTCTTGTGAGTGTAGCCCAGGTGAGGGGGCTAGAAGATGCTTCTTATAGTCCTGGTGTGTGACTCCATCCCGGATTTACGTGTAACTACCTGCAAGACCCGCCCATTCCTAGGAGGGGTCTTGGGAAGGTTAGATAAGGCCTTTGACCGTAGGGATTAAGGACTTTTGCCAGCATGGAGAGGTAAGAGGAGGAGACATGAATGGAAAAGCTAAGACACAGGGCAAGCTAAGGATAACATGCGTAAATGGTTAAGATTAACCACACATGTGGTGGATAGGGCATGAATAAAGCTGATTCTTCCTAAAGCCTTCTTGTGAGTGAGATTTCTACCCGCCACTTTCCTGGACCCAGATACTGCCGGCTGAAGTGGGTTGCAGAGCCACATGTCCTGGGATGGCAGAGAAAGGCACCTCCATGTGTCCACCACCATCCAAGTCCATCCTGAGGGCTGTAACTCTACATCTGATGCTTCTCTTTTCCTCAAGGTGCTCTGACCTGTGTTCAAAAATAGCTTTTCAGAGTCACAAAAAATACCCTGCTGCCACTCTGTCTGATTCAGTACCTTTTACTTTTTTTTTTTTTTAACTGTGTCAAACAGCTTTTTTTCCCTATGCAAAAGTTGAGGGAAACTATTTTATTTACATCTTTCGATTGCTTAAAACGATTACATTAGCTCTATTTCCTATTGTGTTGGAATAACAACTTCATAGTGTACTAACTTCCTGTATATGCTAGTTTCTGATCTTAAGCTATTCCAGTTCTTTTAAAAAAATTACAAATTTTAATATTTCATAGAAGCTACATATTGTTTGAAATTTTTATTTAAACATTCTTTTTAAGTAATTTAATAGATAAAATTTGGGATTTAATTTCACTAATCTAAAATCTTTCTAATTTGATTATTTTTATTAGCCTACTAATTAATATTCTAAAATCTGGCAGATTTTTATAATACTTTGGTTTTGCAGTCAGAGTGTAGCATTCATGTGTGCACATGTGTCTTTTCTTTCTTTAAAAAATGTCATATTTTTAAAAGGGTCTAACAGTTAAAAATAATCATAATTTGGTGTTGGTTTGCTTTTGGGATTGATTTTTTTCTTCCTCACTCTGTTTTCTAAATAGCAATTTTCAGTGAATAAAAAACTATTGATGTTTCATAATTTATTTTCTGGTTGACAACATAATTAAACAAGTTAATTAAGCACTTTTTGTCATTTACTTATTTGATTTCACTTAAATTTTCTAAAAATGAAATTAAGTTTATATGATGATTTTGCCTACTAAGAAAAGTTAATTCTGCTACTCTGGTTTCATGTTTTATTATATCAGTTCAACTCATAAAATGAGTTACTCTTTAGAAAGAAAATACAGCAACTGTCTTTGCAATTGACTAGAACATTACAAGTCTTTTGTGTTTTCTTTGTTTTGCTTTGGTTAATGTTTCAAGTTTTTCTCTTAAGACAGCTAATTTTTAAATGTTTGATTTATTTTTATTATTATTTTTATAGTATCTAAATTACATTTTGATGGTCCTACTAATAAGCTTAATAATAGCCATTTTATCTTCTCACTTCTCTAAATTCCTGGAATTTCTTTAATTTCTTCATGAACTGAAATGCCTGTGGGTGTTTTTCAAATTTATTTATATAGATTAACATATTTTATATATTCTATGACCATTACTGGACAGTGAATTCTCATGTAAAAATCTTTAAAGTGTATAGATTTTGGGGGCTGGAGAGATAGCATGGCATTTGCCTTGCATGCAAAACGACAGTGGTTTGAGTCCTGGAATCCCATATGGTGTCCTAGCCTGCCTGCCAGAGTGATTTCTTAGTGTAGAACCAGGAGGAACCCCTGAGCACTGCCAGATGTGACCCAAAAACCAAAAAAAAAAAAAAAAAGTATAGATTTTGCTACACTTCTTTTGCATTCATTATTGCAGCATTAACAGGTTTGCCCCCTGTCACTTCTCCCCAATAAAAGTCGAAGCATAACTGAATGCTTGAAATTCAGCATTCATGTTTGTTCATGCTTTAATTAATATATTTTGTATCTAGGTATATTTAAATATTATTCAGTTTTAAAAACTGGACTTAATTGGCTTAGGATATTTGATCTAGAGACTCATGTCTTTGGAATATGAACGTTTAATTATTTTATTATTGCTTAATTTATTCTCATAAACACAAAATAGGTAAGTATCTGATGTCTAAAATTATAGATATATAAGTATTCTTTCAACAACTTTGTATTATTGCTTCTCTGTATCCTATGAGATTTTCATAATTTAGCTCTTCTAACACTGATCTGATTTCACAATATTGAGTATATTTTTTATTTTCTAAGATAGATTTTAATTATAGTACTTAGACTCTACTTTATTTTGTTTTCTCATTCAACTTTTCATTTTTCCCAGCTTGAAACCCCAAAAGAGAAACTTACCTCAGTACGTTAACTGTATATCTTACTGTGTGACCTTGGTTTATCTCTGTTCTCCATTTTTATCATCAATAAAAGGATGATAATAATAATTCCTATAGAATGAAATTGAATTGTCCTTGAAAAACTTTAGAAAAGTTCTTAGCCCATAGGAATCTGCCAAGAATTTTAGCTGCTATTATTGGCATTTCTATCATCATTATTTCTGCATGCATCTCAGTCATATTTTTCCTACATATTTCTCTATGTGAGTCTTTATGAAAGTCTTATTTTATTTATTTTTGGGGGTTACATAAGTTCTCTTATTCTCTTTAAATTAAACATGTCAAAACTTGTCCCTGAATCTTTAGTCAAATAACTTAATATATCAGTACAGTGCTTAGTCAAATTGTTGCTGACTCTTATATACAGAAGAATGGAGTTTCAATTCAGGTCACTTTTCCATTGCAAATTTTAACCATCCCAGTGAAGAGAGGGGACCATGGTCATGAAGATATTTCAATTATTGTTTTGTTCCATCTATTCACCCCTTGCTCCAAATAGAGTGAAGTCTGTACTCTCTGAATTGCATTGTCTAATCCTCTCTTGTTTAGCTTCATTTTAATAATTTATTTACTTACTAATTTATTTATCTTACTTATTTATGGATTTATTTTCCAGGTTCAAAATGCTAACATGTGTCTGCTCCCTGTCAGACTATATTGTTGTGAGTTCTA
Source organism: Suncus etruscus (assembly GCF_024139225.1). Taxonomy (NCBI): domain Eukaryota; kingdom Metazoa; phylum Chordata; class Mammalia; order Eulipotyphla; family Soricidae; genus Suncus; species Suncus etruscus. The sequence goes on along the minus strand of NC_064856.1, from coordinate 81,047,296 downwards.
TCCCATAAATAGGACTATAGAAAGTATTACTGGTTTGGGTTTATGTAGACTTGGGGGAAGAAGAGTTTGATATATAATGGGTAAAATTCTTCAGACAGTTATGTTGAAACCTCTTAGTTTTTTCTGGCTTGATTTAGTTATTTTTGTTTTAAAGTCTTATTCTCATTATAATAATACCAAAACTTCCTCCTGGAGGTCTTGTGAAATGATAGTTGATGAATCTTTTTATTACTGTTGAAAAAAAAATTTTTTTTTTTTGGTTTTTGGGCCACACCCGGCATTGCTCAGGGGTTACTCCTGGCTGTCTGCTCAGAAATAGCTCCTGGCAGGCACAGGGGACCATATGGGACACCGGGATTTGAACCAACCACCTTTGGTCCTAGATCGGCTGCTTGCAAGGCAAACGCCGCTGTGCTATCTCTCCGGGCCCACTGTTGAAATTTTTTATCTACAGATATATTTATAGAACCATATTGGGGAAATTGGGACAAATTAAAGGCAGCTTCTCCATATAGTTTTAAATATTGTCCTTTAAAAATGTAAAAGTCTTTCTAATCTTAGAATCATAAAGTCAGAAGTTCTTGAAACAAAACTGATTTTATGGCCAAAGATTTTATTGTCAACGAAACTACTTAATATCTGATATAAGAGGCCAAAGCCTACTGAACACTCAGCAGCTCCTACAAATTTCTTGCTCTATGAGAAATTAGAGAACTACAAGAAAAAGTCCATGAGAAATGCTGAATTTCATAAAAAAAAATCTATGAGAAACACCAAATTTCATCATTTTTAAACTTTAGGAAATATTTTTATGATGATCTTCCATCTCTTCTCTGTATTTTTCCTAATAAATGTGATGAATTAATATTCAAATTGGGATAAAACTTTTATTAAAATAGTTGTATTTGGGGGCCGGCATGATAGTGCAGCAGTAGAGCATTTGCCTTGCACACAGCAGATCCAGGGCTGACATGATTTGATCCCCGTGGTCCCATATGGTCCCCCAAGCCAGAAGCTGTGGCCCAAAAACCAAAAGAAAAAGTTGTATTTTAATATATTGCTACATTTCATTTTCAAAATATGTTTTTTGTTCCTTGATGTTTTAGCTACTGGATGACTGTTCCTCACGTCTGAAAATGTCTCAGCCAGCCAGAATGCTGTACACCCAAGATGGGACTCTGATTCAGTCATGGGATGACATAGAAAGAGAAATGGTTATCTGTGTGTCTAAGGGGCAAGGATTTATAACTCATAAAGGTAATAATGGCCACCTCTTTTTAATTGTTTGCAGAATTAAAGTGGTATATCTTTTCTTTTTTCTTCACTTTATTTTTGGGAACCACAATTGTTTGTGCTCAGGGATTATCAATCCTGGCAGGACTTGTGAGAACAAATGCAGTGCTAAGGATTAAACCTGGATTTGCTGAGTAATGGAATCAAACACATAATCCACTATATTATCTCTTCCATCCAGAAAAGGTTCCACATTTTCTTAAAAAACACCTATATATGGAATTTCTTATAACATCATTATGATTTTAAATAACTATCCTCCTCCACCATTTTCTTTTACTCATAGCCCTGCAATTAAATTAATGTATTAATATACTACAACTTCACTGTCTTAAAAATTTTGTTAGTCTTGAGCCATATCTAGGGAACTTCACTGCTGCAATTCTGATGAACTTCATTCTCAGGTGTTTCCTTAGTAGAAATCTTGAAGAACATGAGAATTAAATTCCTACTTATCAAGTTACTTAAATGTAGTTTTTTTTTAATGAATAACAATTGTATAGCTTGCAGAATTCCTTTTTCAGTAATCAGTAAATATAATGAATCTCTTCTGTTACTTGATTTTTCTTTCCTAAATGATAAGCATGCTAAAACTAAATACATGTCTGTTAAAGAAATTTGTACTCTTTATTCTTTATCACTGAAGAAATTAACATACTCTTGCTGTAGGTAAAATATATATTAGCAAAAATTTAATTTTCAACTAACTCTTAATGAAGATCATTTGATATCACTTAAAAGAAAATGAAAAAATTAGGAAGTTAATTACCTGGGATCCCTAAAACAACTAATACTAGTCTGCTAAATTTACAAATCATCATGAAATTGTTATTGTTATGCTACATATAGAATATGCAAACAAGACTTTGTTTTTGTGCCATACTTAGCAGTGCTGAGGACTTACACTTGGCTCTTTGCTCAGGAATCATTTCTGGTAGGAATCAGAGGATCCTTTTGGATGCCAAAGATGAAACCAAGGTCAAACACATGCAACACAAATGCCTTCCTGCTATACTGTTGTTCTGGCCCAAAGCTTCTTATTACCAATACTGTTTGTTTACAGCTTTCTATATTGCAATGGGCAGAGCCTATAAAAGAACTATCAATTTTCAATACACAAATTGACCCATTTGCACAATAGAAAGCAAACAAACAGGAGCTGGAGTGATAACACAGCAGTAGGACATTTGCCTTGCATGTGGCTGATCCAGGACGAACAAGGGTTCAATCCCTGGCATCCCATATGGTCCCCCAAATCAGGAGCGATTTCTAAGCAACATAGCCAAGAGTAACCCTTGAGTGCCACTGGGTGTGGCTCAAAAAACAAACAAACAAAAAAAAAACGAAAGAAAAGAGGAAAGAATGAATGAATGAAAGCAAACAAACAATATAGTGTGAGCTATTTTCCCAGTCTCTATACATTTATCCGTAGCTTTTCTTACTTCTGGGGTGACCTCACTTGGACTCACCATGTTCTTTAGGCCTATCTGATAAGTAAGAGTAAGTGCCAAAAAGTATTCACAGCACAGAAGAAATTATGCCATCTTCCCAGAAGCATGTTCTTTAGTCAATAAAAACTGCCATTGGAAGAGAGAAAATTGGAAATGTATCACTTCTCCTACTATTTTCCTCCAAAGAATCCTGTGACTCTTTGACGTCTGTGAAGATAAACTTCATGTTTGTGTCTCTAGTTTTGAAAGCACTATAGTATGAAAGTTTATTCTTTTCCTCTGAAAGTTAAGTTTCCATATTACCTTTGCTGGCAGTTTTTCTTCTTGGTTGTCTAATTGTTTTCAATGGTAATATGCATCCTAGGAAATCTAATTGACAACAAATTATAGATTAGTATTACTTCATAAGTGACCATTTTATTGTTTTTCTTTAAAAAGTAGGTTAGTTAGAAATAACAACTTAATAAAAATCTAAGTACTCAGATGCTTTTACAAAAAAAGCATGAAGAGAAATGGTGGATACTGATCTATTCCGTCCACAGTTTTCTCTTAAAATTATATTCCATTCATAATTTTATGAATAAAATGACTAATTAATTTTTTCAAAAGAAAACACGAAGACTGGGAAAATTCACAACCAAATACTTATTTTATGTATTATAATATAAGACATTTATTTTTAAAACTACTGCTATTATAAGGATCCAGGGGTACAGTGTTCTTATACCATCACCTCCAACAGAGTGTCTACTTCCCTCTTTCATCAAGGTTCCAGTTCCCTTCCCTTGTCCTCCTCTGATCCCTATAAACTCAGTTCTGTAGACAGTTCTTGGGTTCTGTTGTGGGAATTTGTTATTTCTTTATTATATCTCTTTATACCCAACATTCTGTGTCTGTCCCACTCCTTCTGGTTAAGTTCATTCAGTATAATACTCTACAGATTCATCCATGTGGCAGGTAAATGTATGATTTTGGTCTTTTCTTTTTTTTTTTCTTTTTTTTTTTTCATAAGTCTCACTACTCAATTCTTTAAAAACCTAAATAAGGTATAAACTGTGATGCCACTTGCATTATTCTTTTTTTTAATCTTTATTTAAACACCGTGATTACAAACATGATTATAGTTGTATGATTACAGTCATGTAAAGAACACCCCCCTTCACCAGTGCAACATTCCCACCACCAATTTCCCAGATCTCCCTCCTCCCCACCCCCCTACACCTGTACTCGAGACAGGCTTTCTACTTCCCTCATTCATTCACATTGTTATGATAGTTTTCAGTGTAGTCATCTCTGCAACTGCACTCATCACTCTATGTGATGAGCTTCATGTCCTGAGCTGCACCTACCAGCCCTCATCTCTCTTGTCTCTGAGATACTGTTAAAAATGTCCTTCATTTTTCTTAAAGCCCATAGATGAGTGAAACCATTCTGCGTCTTTCTCTCTCCCTCTGACTTACTTCACTCAGCATAATAGATTCCATGTACATCCATGTATAGGAAAATTTCATGACTTCATCTCTCCTGATGGCTGCATAGTATTCCATTGTGTATATGTACCACAGTTTCTTCAGCCACTCATCTGTTGAAGGACATCTTGGTTGTTTCCAGAGTCTGGCTATTGTAAATAGCACTGCAATGAATATAGGAGTAAGGAAGGGATTTTTGTATTGTATTTTTGTGTTCCTTGGGTATATTCCTAGGAGTGGTATAGCTGGATCATATGGAAGCTCAATTTCCAGTTTGTGAAGGAATCTCCATATCGCTTTCTATAAAGGTTGTACTAGACAGCATTCCCACCAGCAGTGAAAAAGAGTTCCTTTCTCTCCACATCCCCGCCAGCACTGCTTGTTTTCCTTTTTTGTGATGTGTGCCAATCTCAGTGGCGTGAGGTGGTACCTCATAGTAGTTTTGATTTGCATCTCCCTGACGATTAGTGATGTTGAGCATCTTTTCATGTGCCTTTTGGCCATTTGCCTTTCTTCTTTTTCAAAGTGTCTGTTCATTTCTTCTCCCCATTTTTTGATGGGGTTAGTTGTTTTTTTTTTTCTTGTATAGTTCTGTCAGTACCTTGTAAATTTTGAATATTAGCCCTTTATCTGATGAGTATTGGGTGAATAATTTCTCCCACTCAGTGGGTGGCCTTTGTATTCTGGGCACTATTTCCTTTGAGAAGCAGAAGCTTCTCAGCTTAATATAGTCCCATCTGTTTATCTCTGCTTCCACTTGCTTGGAAAGTGCTGTCTTCTCCTTAAAGATGCCTTTAGTCTCAATGTCCTGGTCTTTTCTTACTGTGAAGTGGTATTCCTATTAGCTGAGTGGTATGGTATGATTCAGTCTTTTCTTAGGGATATTCCATTGTAAATTTATTTATTTTGTAAATTAATATATTATTAACTTATATTTATGACATAGTTTCTTTTTCCAGTTATATCTTCTTGGACACTTGGGCTGTTTTTAGAAATTGGCTTTTGTGACTAGTGCTGAAAAAATATCGAACATGGAGATGTTAATTATGAAAGAAGCACATCACATTTCTGGTAGGGGAAGGGATAAACAAATCCTGCACCATTTGTATGGTACCATTATCACTCAAACCTCCAACAAAATGAAAAATGAAAATAGTTCCCTATGTCAGATGTTCAGTGTGAACACTGCTCTCACTTCTATGTTTCCTATCTTTTCACTGGGTCCAATGCTTAGCTAACTCCTCAGTTAACTTCCATTTTAACTTTCATTTAATTTCCATTTTAGGCTCTTTTAAAAAAAACCTTGAAGGAATTCCTCTGTAGACACTGATATTCTGTAGAATCTAAAAGAATGTTAACACATGGCACACATGTGCTGCCTGGTGCACAAACACTTTTCACCCACATCTCCCCTCTTGAGATGTGTGTACTTACATGGTTTCAGAGTTTCATGTTGGGATGTGTGCTCAGCCTTTGGAGAAAACCTCATTCTTCTTGAGCATATTACTTTCTTTTGTTCTTAGCCTTTCCCTCCCCTTTGTTAGAACTTCAATTAAAATATGTTTTTACTTCAAAAATAAAGAAAGTTATCACATATCTGATGTTGATAAGCACGTCAAGGGAGCATCTAGCATGAGAGTTACACCTATATTTATTGCAGCACTATTCACAATAGCCAGGCTCTAGAAACAACCAAGATGCCCTTCAACAGACGAATGGCTAAAGAAACTGTGGTACATATACACAATGGAATATTATGCAGCCGTCAGGAGAGATGAAGTCATGACATTTTCCTATACATGGATGTACATGGAATCTATCATGCTGAGTGAAATAAGTCAGAGGGAGAGAGAGAGACACACAGAATAGTCTCACTCATCTATGGGTTTTAAGAAAAATAAAAGTCATTTTTGTAACAATCCTCAGAGACAATGAGAGGAGGGCTGGAACACCAGCTCACTCCATGAAGCTCACACCAAAGAGTGGTGAATACAGCTATAGAAATAACTACACAGAGAACTACCATAATCATGTGAATGAATGAGGGAACTGGAAAGCTTGTCTGGAGTACAGGTGGGGGTGGGGTGGGATGGAGGCAGATTTGGGACATTGGTGGTGGGAATGTTGCACTGGTGAAGGGGGGTGTTCTTTACATGACTGAAACCTAATCACAATCATTTATGTAATCAAGATGTTCAAATAAAGAAGAAAAAAAAGATTTTGACTACAAAAAACAAGAAAGTTCTATACAGCATTATCTTATATGAGAGTCTGGTTCAGTATCAATAGTGCAATTCAAATTTTATAAAATCAGAAATTACCTTGTTAAAAAAAAAGAATTTTGAGAGATCTTTCAGTTTCCTACCATCCTATATTTCTAATTATTTTGTCTAATTAAAATTTTAAAAGTTGTATTTATTTTAGTTACCATGTTTACAAAGCATTAATGATTCATGCATATGGTGTCCCAATACCACAACCTCCACTAGAATATGCTTCTCCACAAGCTCAGGATTTTAAATTAGTTTTCTTAAATACTTTGACATTTTTATTTATAGTTATATGTAAGCATATGAAATAGCATAACTATATTTATGTAAAGATTTATATTTAAACAAAGATATATACCTTTAATTTTTTACAGAGTTAAAGATATTGATGGAGATCAAAGCAAATTTTTCCAGGATCCGAAGACTGAAGGGTCCTCAGGCCACAGACATAGTGGTACTGCCATCCACAAAACTGCTATCTCTGGTATCTATGCAATAATTTCTTTTCACTGGTGTAGTCTATATGTAAATATCTATATGAATACTCTTACATAATTATTAATTCCTTTAGTTTTATGTTGTTTTATTTCGAAGTGCACCTCTAATTTATAGAATGGCATTGAATGCTTAAAATCTATTATTGGAAAGGCAACAACACCAAACAAAGCATTGTCATTAAAGCTATTAGGTGAATTTGCTGCTAGGAAAAATCAAAGAACCACTAGTTTGAATTGAAATTGAATTTTAAATTGAAAAAATAAAGAACCACGAGTTTGAATTGGAAAATATGTAAATACACCTAATACTTGGCGATAAAAAAAATTCTATCACAAAATTTAATCATATTGATTTTTATGCATGTTTATTTGTTTCATTGAGACTTTCTAAACCTCTATATTAAAATCCTATATTAATTGAATAAAGAAAATGAAAATGGAATGGCTAGAGATAACCAAATACTACTTGAATTGATCTTTTTCTCTCCTAATTTCTCTTTGGTTAATAAGTAATAACAGTATAGAACTCTTTTTTTTTGTATAGAACTCTTTATGAGCAAGACAATTTATTAAAATCTGGCATAAACTAACCAAAAGATTTGGCAAAAAACATTAATCTGGGGCCAGAGAGATAGCACAGCGGTAGGCCATTTGCCTTGCATGCAGCAGATCCAGGAGGGACATGGTTCCATTCTTGGAATCCCATATGATCCTTCAGCCTGTCAGAGACAATTTCTGAGTGCAGAGCCAGGAGTAATCTCTGAGCACCACTGGGTGTGGCCCAAAAACCAATCAATTAATCAATCAATAATTTAAAAAATAATAATTTAATCAATCAATAATAAAAATAATCCAAAGTCATAGGCTGTATCATTAAATAGAACTTAGAAAAAAGCTATATGTACTATTTGAAAGAAACTTTATAAGGATACCTTTTTTTTTTTTAAACATAGATCAAGAGAGATCCTTAACAATCTTAGGTATCAATCCACAGGAAAAGAATTTACCTGTCAATTTCTTCCTGCGATGAAGGGGGAATTTTTTTTTTTTCATTAATAATGACAAATCAGAGTCTGGCTGTCTACAAGGAAAATTTACAGAGAAATGTTTTTCTCTCTTTTCTTCTGAAAGCTTCTCCTCTCAGCTCTGCCTGAATATAAATTGCAACCTGGGTAGGTAGGTGTGTACAGAATGGCCCAGCTGAGCTCACTCCACAATCCTCTACTTTTATGTGATGCAGGAAAGCAGTAGATCATTTCCGCTGAAGGAGGCTCTTGGTAATCACTGCAAAAGGCCTACTATTTACTTCTCATCTGCAAATCAGTGAAGCTGTATGAATAACTTCTTGCTGCCTCTGACACCACTAAAACAGACATGAAAGTGAAATTTCACATGTACATCAACAGCAGTGTACCCTTTTGCAGACATTTTCTTACATGTTTTGAGATATTGAAGATGTGAAGGCTCTCTGGAACAGCTTTGTGACATAGAGGAGAAAAAGATCACATGTGACCCCCATTTTTCTTTTTCTTTTCTTTTTTTTTTAGCAAGAGAGTTGAAACAGCTTAAGAAATGTTTTCTCAGCTATATTGTGGACCAATACTGTTCTTATTTGCTGTGTCTTCCCACATACACAAGATTTTTGTCTGTCTTTTTTTCTTTTCTTTCTTCCTTTCTTTTTCTTTCCTTCCTTCTTCCTTCCTTCTTCTTCCTTTTCCTTTTCCTTCCTTCCTTCCTTTTCCTTCCTTCCTTTCCTTCCCTTCCTCCTCTTCCTCCTTCTTCCCTCCTTTTCCTTTCCTCTTTTCCTTTTTTTTCTTTCTTCTTTCCTTTTCTCACCTTTTCAAAATTCCATGAAAACAAAGGTGTTTCTCTAGGTGCCAAAGTACCCAACATTTTGCTGCTAAGGAAAAAGTTGATTTGCTATGAAAATGGCATAATTTCACCCCAGATCAAATGTGCAAATTCTTGTGAAGTCTTCAATGTTGCATGTGAATATGCCTGAAGCGAAAATTGTTAATATCACACACGGCAGTATCAAGCACCAGGAGACATAAGGCAAAACTCTTAACTGAACTTTTCTATTACTAGCAAATGGGATTTTAGATGTAATCTAACAATCATCAACACGTTGCATTTTGCCAGCAAGGCAATGACACTTTGTCAAAGACTGCTTGCCTAGGGTATATCAACAGTTAATAGCCACTTTTAACGATAGCCCAGAGAGCCAGGTTTTTTCTTATTATTCCTCTTTCTTTTCAGTTGGCGGAAAGGTGGGGTGGGAAACTTCCTCCACCCTTGGCAATTCTATTAGATAATACTATTGCTTTATGTTGTTGTTGTTTGGCTGTCTCAGACTTTTAATAAACCTTGTCATTTCCTTTGGGGAAATGTTTATCAAATTTGGATCAGCCACATATGGATAAGTCATATTTTAATATTTTTCTATCAAGTAGAAACTATGTATTATTAATTCTAAAGCATACACCCCAAAATCTATGGCCTTTTTCAGAAATTTATTTCCTGCTAGTTTGCAAACACCCTTCAGGTGAGCCAGATGGTAATCAACTGTGCATAGACCTTTGCAGTTGTCCTCAGGAGGAATTCTCTGTATTTTTCTGCACCACCTCTAACTTTTCTTGCCTGATTAAGTGTTGGTAGAAATTGAATGATTTTAAGTCGGGTAAGAGCAATATGCATGAAAGTTTGGCACACATTTTGAGAATAACTGACAGCATTTATAAATGAGAAACATCTGATTTGAATGCTTATGTCAACTTGATAAAATAGAACACTTCTGTAATGACTCAAAAAAGTAGTTATTGCAAAGCAATAACCCTGAATATTCAGTTTTCCTACTTGATTCTAATAATAACTAAACAGTTTCTGTGTACCTCAAGAGAACAAAGCTAAAAACAAACAACAGAAATAAAAAAGGTTGATTTATTCTCTTCTGCCAGCTGATCACTTAGAAAGTGTTACCATGGCTATGGCAGCATTTATGAGCTAACCTTTAATAATAGCCCAGGTGTGCTGAGTGTCGTTGAGATTTGTGATTCACCAAGGCAGGGGAAAAAATCTTCTCTGGCATCATTTGCAAGGGAAAAATCAACATACACAGTTCGAGAATCTAGATCATCACAAAATCAGGTGTGAAAGTCCTTAGATGGAATTTGAATGCAATAACTCTCAGTAGTTTTCATTAAGTGAAGAGTTCCCAGTTCCCCGGTCAGTGAGCAAATCTCAGTCCCTCCTAGGACAAGGTAAAGCAGAAAGAAAGATGAGCGGTTTTGTTTTCCACACAGTAAGTTAGAATTCTGCATAAATGACAGGGGTTGGAGCTGCTTGGCCGTAAGTAATGGCAAAGCAAGATCAACAAAAACCGCTCAGGCGAGTGCTGATGAAAGTAAATGGACCAACCACCCTAACTGTGGCTGTTTCATGAATGCCTGCTGCCAGCTCTAGTATTTTCTAATTCTGTGAGTCCATAATGGGACACTACTCTCACTCGGCTGTCACCTTGCCTCATATGTGCAAATAGAAATATACGAGGAAAGAGGATGTGTTTATGCCCATGATGCAACTGAACAGGAGGAGGAAGGAAGAAGAGAGATAGGAAATTATATTTAGATGGCAAGTCAAATGGTGATCCTGATATGAATGTGCTTACTGTGAGCTGTAGCCTTTTTCTGCTGTTTTATGGTTTAAGATGAACTGGAGATCAGCCAACCTTCCGGACCCATGAGGGCCTCACACATCATATGAAAAGGTTTAATTTGGTGTGGGGTGGGGGGAAATGAGATTGGGTGAGACTGCTCAAGCATTTTAGTTCACTGAGTAACCAAGTGAGGCCTTTGAGCGATGGGTCTTCTAGGTATCACTGCAGGCAGAGACTTTAAAGGAAATTACCCAAAGGCAAACTCTCCTTGAGGACTATAAATGAGGAAAGATGGAGCTGTTTCTCCATGAACTGTGAAAAAGAGAAAGAAAGGAGCTCCTAAAACACTTGGTATCTGTTTCCCCTTCCAAGTGTATAAGATGATTATCTTTTCTTTCCCACCCCCTTTTTTCCCTTCTTTGCCTTGCATTTGTGTCCTGTATCTTCATTTCTGCTCTTCTATGGGGCTTTTAATTCTATCATTTGTTTGAAAAATAAATCCTCAAGGGAAATTTGTGTATCAGCAAGTAAGGCACCCTTCCCAATATGATTCTCAAATGCAATGTAATAAGAAGTGTGAAAAAGTGGGGAGTGTAAAAAAGCAGTGCCTGGCCTGATGCTCATGTCTTCATTGGATACACCTAAGGAAGAACAGTATGTCTGTATTTACTAGCCCCTGGCATGGAGTGGGAGTTGGTCACAGGCTTGGGTGTGCTGCCAGCTCTGCTTGGCATATGCATTAAGTACTAATGTTTAGCATAGTACTGACCCTTAGTGATTGATTGTAAGAGGCACTTATTGCATGTGACTAAGGGTGACCCTTGTCCACATGTTTTTTGCATCCACCTTTTCGAATTAAAAAACATGAGCATGTTTTGGTGTAGGGAAAAAAACCACCCAGACACTAGAATTGGACTCAGACATTGGAGGTAAAGGAGTGAGCTGGAGGTGCTGAGACTTTCGTGTTAATTAAGCTACCTTTAGAGCTGAGAAAATCTTGCTATTTCATAGGACACAGGAAAATGTCAAGGGATGGTACATTAGTATAGTGAGGAGCAGAGGCATTTTGAAGGTGTGAGAAGCCACCAGCGTCCTGGAATTTTTAATGTATTTTCCTATGTACAGCAAAGGAGACAAACTGGAACAGAGATGGGACACTATTTGCCAAAGTCAAGCTTTCTTTACTGAAGTAAAAGGGGTTCAGGGGGGAGGCTAACCCTCTCTGTTCTCTGTGTGCTTCAACTCTAGTAAATGTGGTAGCCAGAGGCACTTGCACCTCTGGCTGGCTCATCTAAGAGTGTGAAATTTCCAAGAAATGATTTCAGCTTAGTAACAAGTGCTCTTAAAAAATTAATTTCTGAGTTCTTTAACCTGTACATGAGATCCATATAGGTTGGAAGCATTTTTTTAGAAATAGGAAATATAGGGGGAAATTAGTTTTTCAAAGAACTAATTTATAACTGGAAATAACTGTCTCCAGGCACACACTGTTCTGGGTACCAGCAAAGATGAATGCCATCAATATGTGGCAGCTTGGATAGTGCCCAGGCCTAGAATGGAGTCACAGACTGAGATAAGGTGGAAGGGAAGGCTTGTAGGTCCAGTGGGGGGAATTCTGACTTTTCCTTTTCTAAAGGCTGTAGGAAGCCATTAAGGGAACTGATAGGAAAGTAAGGCTAGACATTGTGTAGCTTATTAAACTTGCTAGAGTTAGAAACTATAATGGCCCACACAAATTGCTTTCCAGGTGAATGAATAGTTGGAAGGATAAGGAAGAAAGTGAGAAAATAAGAGAAACTAAACCCTTAAACTATAGAATGCCTTGCTGCTTCCAGAGTTGTCTGCCAGGTAGCCTGGTGGCCTCCCAGACATTTGCACTCTTGCTCTTGATATTCATCTTTTCTGTGCTTCTTACTCTTATGTGATTTTTTTTACTTCTCCATTGTCTTTCTATTCTACACTAAAAGGCTCATTTACCTATTCATGGCTTCCATTTCTGGCCTTTTCTTTATAATCATTTAACTTCAGGGCCACCCTACCATCTGATTTACTTTCCTTGTGTCTTCTAATAGAAGATTGAATGGCTGGAGACCAGCCAATGGCTGCTTTGACTCAATCCTTAGATTAGAATGTCGGGATGACAGATACAAAGCACAGTTTTCCTGTATAAGCAATGATGGGGGTTGATCTTTCTTCAGGAAGCCTATATATGGGCACTTAGGTCTCCATAGCATTTTAATACAGACAAGTGGCTCTGCCATTATTATCTTTCCCATTGAGGAATTAAATCAGCAATGGGATCAGTGAGGTGGTTGTTATTCTTCATAGTCAGTGAAAGGCTTTCTTAGGTATCTCTTCCTAAGAGTGGAAGGAAACTCTGGCCTTGAGAAATAACCTTGTGATTTCTGCTATGATGACAGATGAATTTGGGGTTGGAATCTGTGACTCTGAGGCAATATTTGGCATGTATCATAATTTATACTTTCAAGTGCAAGTAGGTGTATAGGAAGTAGATTTTGCATATGTCTTCTGGCAAAACATCATTCAATATGCCAATACTTTTTTTATCAGAATATTTTTTCCTGGCCTCTTTTCAGAGCAGTTATTTCAATAGGCTGCATTACCTTATGAGTGCTCAATTTCATCGTGTTCTCTCTGACTCCCTCCCTATGCTCACAACTCTCAATGTTCAAATGTGGGTTCTATTCCCTGGTTTTGACATTGGATTTTTTATTTCAGGTATAAATATTTGTTACAAAATATAACACCCATGAACTTGCAGTATGTTTTAGAAAATGCCCAGTCTCATTTTAAAAAGTTGCTACATGCCACAACTTTATGTTACATTGAAAATATGAGGGGCCAGAGCGGTGGCTCAAGTAGTAGGCCACTTTTGCAGGCACTAACCTAGGACAGCCCGAGGTTTGGTCCCTTCCCACCAGCGTCCCATATGGTTCCCCAAGCCAGGAGCGATTTCTGAATGCATAGCCAGGAGTAATCCCTGAGCGTCACTGGGTGTGGCCCAAAAAGTAAAAAGAAAAACTCTAGTAACAACACATAATTGTTCACCAGTCTCCGAAAATACCCAGAAAAGCATTCTGCTTTCCCAGACCTCTTGCTCCAGCAGAAAATAACTGACTTTGTAAATTAAATTGTATTTGCATCAAATTTGGAATTTTTATCATGAAAAAGGGAGATAGAATACACTTGTAGATTTTTTAAGAACTTTGAATTTGTTTGCTTACTGCCTCTACTGCTGCTCATATTGATAATATTGATAGTTAGCTACTAGTCATTGTGTACTGTACAAGGTCAACTTTACTCCTTATAAGTTTTTTATCTAAGTTATAACAAGAATGATCCTTTTATTTATTTATTTATTTTGCGGGGATTTGGTCACACCACCCGGAAGCGCTCAGGGGTTACTCCTGGCTCTACACTCAGAAATGCTCCTGGCAGGCTCTAGGGAGCATATGGGATGCCGGGATTCGAACTACTATCTTTCTGCATGCAAGGCAAATGCCCTACCTCCATGCTATCTCTCTGACTCCAAGAATGATTCTTTTAGAATGAAAAATCTTATCATACTACTTTCTTTGCTTGCTTACTTTTTTTTCTGACTTTTTCTAATTTTTAGAGGTTCCCTCTTGTTATAACAATAAAGAATGGTTTCTCTCTGTGGTACCCAAATATTCTTTAGGATATCATGTCTCCAGTCTAGCAGTCTGAATTTCCTCACTCCTTTGTCACATAGATTTGTCCCCCATGCCTCCTAAGTAGTTCCTCAATTTTCCCCAAAGTATGAACTTTTTTTATACCTCATACATGTTTCATATTCTCTTCCTTAAGTTTTAGCAGGAAATTTTCCCAACATCCAATTGTTAGGAACTTCCTTTGTTTCCATTGTATGTACTTTCAACCACTGCCAACATATATCCTTTGCCTCACTTGCCTGAACTTTTCATAAAAGTAAATTCTCTATTTCTCATATTTCATTCCTATACAACAGCTATTACTCTTTAATGGCTATTTCTTGCATGACTGTAGGATTTAGGAATAGTTCAGCAAGATTTTCTATTCACCATGCACTGAAGTACCTTTTCTTTTTCTTTTAATTTTTTTATTTTGAATTACGAGAACAAAAGATGCAAAGAAAGAGGACAAGGTAAAGTTACAGTGGAAGGACAATCAGCCATAACGTAATTCTCAGAAGAAGTCCCATTGCTGATATCTTAACTTTGAACTTTCAGCCAAAGAACGTTAAGATAAATAAAACAGAATCCATGTACAATTACTTTGTCCCTCAAGTCCCCATATTGTAGCACATTGTAATATTTCTTAACAGCACACAAGGCAATCTAAAGCCATAAAACTTATGTAACTCCTTAAACATTAGAGGCATAGTATTTTTTACATTTCCATGTACATGCATATTAGCTTAAGTTAACTTCAAATCTTAAGTGGGTGCATTTTAAGGATTAGAGTCAAAGGAGCACAGTAAAAACGGTGTTAGAGTGGCAATTGTTGTTTGCATAGGCCCACCAAAATATGAGAGGCATGGAAAGGAATAACCTTGGCCTAAATACAAAGAGATCCTACCCCTGAAGTTTCCTGGCATAAGACCAACTCTAGGCTTCAGGCAAGTTATTGTCCGATCCAAGACATTGTCCGTAGTGCCAACACACTTTTCACACAGTCTCTGTTGTTGGTATCATGTTTCTGTATTAAAGATTCTGGAATCTGCATATCCTAAATTAAAGTCATGATGTGGAGCATCTTCTCGTTTCACCTCACCATGAAAGGGCAATGCAGGAAGCCCTGTCCTGTAAGCAGGTCTTGTTAAGTCTTCTCATTGTTAAGGGAAATCTCTTTTCAGCAGGACGATGTCTGAGCAGTGGTAGGGTCTTCCGTGGTAGAGGATTGATTCCAGGTGATGTTATAGACAAACCTCACAATTAAGGGGCAATACAGCAAGCCCTGTCCAGTAAGCAGGTCATTGTTTTTGTTAAGTCTTCTTAGTGTTAAGGGAAGTATTTTTTGAGTAGGTCGATGTCAGAGCAGCTGTAGGGTCTTCCCTGGTAGAGGAATGCCTCCAGGTGATGTTATATACAACCTTGGATGTTTTGTAGATGTCTTCTCTAGATCAGGGGTGAATGGAGAATACCCATTCTTCTGAGGCCTGTACCAGGTCTTTATGTCAATGTTCAGGGTGTAAGGTCTCATTGCATTACAAGATTTGTGTGTTCCCATCTCTATTAGATAAGAACTTATTGGTATTATAGTATTTTCCCATTTTAGTGTGCCTAAGCAAACAAGAAATAAAGCCACATGGTGCTATCAGATATATGGGGGCGTAAGACCATTTCCAACAATACCCATGACTTGGTTCAAACATAAGCATTAAAGTGAGGGATTCTTTTACACCAAATTTCATATTGAGCAGTTCACAAAGAGAAGATAAAAAACATGGGGGGGATCGTTACTGTATAAGAAAATATTCAGCAAAAGTTATAGCCGTCAAAGAAAACACCCATAAAATGTTGAAGAGACATAAGTGTCCTTTTTATGCCTTTTAAAATAGTTGGGTGGGTGTTAACTCCAGGGTACCACTTTGATCTGTGACTTAGGACTCTACAGTACTTAAGTTAGAAAGGGTAAATGAGGAGTAATGATGATAGGAGTTAAGGAAGTTAAAGAGAAATATGATCTTATGAAGGGGTATGCAAAAGGGCAGAGTACAAAATGGACCTTCTGCATACATAAAAACATAATTCGATGATAGTGAGTACTGTTAATGTTTCTTGTGCATGCGGGGGCGAAGTACCTTTTCTTAAATACAACTGACTCCTAAATAAGTATATGCTGATCTCTTACACAATTAAGAAATCTGTGTATAACTTTTTATTCCTCCAAAAAAATTCATCTCTGTCATTTTCAAGGAATTCATCTATCCCAAAATTTCCAAACTTTTATAGTCAGCTTGCTATGTCTATAGGACTCATAAAGATAAAAATTGGTTGAATCTGTGCATTTGGAACCTTTGAATATGAAAGGTTAATTATATATATATAATGAAAACAACTTCTGTGCACATGAATTGGTACAGCTCAAATAGATCTTCAAAGTTTATCTGTATAAGAATTGAAATAGAGTTTGACTTTTTGTAGAACTTGTTCTGTGCATTTTTATGAACTTAATGTGTCTATCTTCTACATTTCATATATGGCAACTCTTATGTTCAATGTGATGTTAAGGCCATTAGAAGGTAATTGAGGCTAGATGGGGATATAAAATGGAATGAAATTAGTCACAAGAAAGCTTGCTTTCATTTTCCTCTCTCTGTCACAGTAAAATACAATCAAAAGTTAAACTGAAGCTCAGAATATAGGTCTCACCCAGATCTGATCATAATCAGGTCCTGATCTTGGATTTTCAAACATCACGACTAAGGGATATTTTTGTTGCTTTTGTCTATGGTACTGTGATATAGTTACCCAGGCTAAGACATTATTGTATTAACCCAAAGAATATTGCATTACTTCTTATAACACAAAACCTTGAATATTTGGATAATATAATAGAGTTTCACTAAATTCTCTTTCTAGCAAGGCATACCAGAGCAATGTTGATTTGTAACTTTCAAAACACTCTTATGGCCTGAGAGAGTGGAAAAATACTCTTCTATCAGTGTCCAGATGGACCTTTAAGTGCTTGCTGCCTCTGCTGCAGGCAGCCTGGCTGGGAAGGGAAGACATGTCACCCGTTTCACAAGTGTGATGATTTGTGGCTGAGAAGGGAGAGCCTGCTCTCTGAACCACATGCCCCCTGGTGCAGGCAGGCTAAGGAAAGATGAATGGCATTATAAGACAGACATCTGAATGTTTCGTATTAAATTAGTCCCACAGAGCGCCCAGAATTCTCATTCCATAAATCACGAAGTAAAGTAAACTCACTCCCAGGTTAGATGGCTGTGACTTTGGCCTGTGGTGTCATAGATAATCTGAGAACAGTTAAACATTTGTCTGAAATAGTAATAATTTTCAGCATATTTACTCAGTGGCATAGTGGTGACCCAGACTGATCTCTATTGCTAGAAACAGCGTGTAAATGGGAGGCAGTCAGTTGAGAAGATTTCCAAACAGGAGTCCCTGCATCTCACCCCTCCTACCAATCCTGAAACTGCCATGAAGGCCTTTGAATCCATTAGGTGCTGAGGGTGGTGATGAGTATATTTCACCACCTTTAGAAAGAAGGTGCTGAAGAGCATTGCTCTCCTTCTCATGTCTTTCTAGATTGCAGTTACAATACTAATTTGAAATTCACTTTCTCTCTCTCGGTTAAAGCTCATAAGGATTTTGATTCCACCAGAGCAAAGTTTTTCCTATTGAGAAATAAAAGTCTTTCTGAGAATATTTTACTTATAATTTGATTTATTTTGGTTCATCCATTTCTCAGACATGGTATCTACTGAAGACACTTAATGATTAGAAGGAACATTAAATGCAAGCTCATGAGTCACTTGACTCAATGCCAAGGCCCATGAGGATTTTCCTCTTCTTCTTTTCTTCTTCCCTAAAATGATGACAGTTAAATCTCTCACCTCTAATGAGCTCCCTCTTTTGCACTGTTGGGTAAATTCCTTACTATAAGGATCAAATAAAACTGTACACACAGTAGGGGAAGGACAGAAAGAGTGGTAGAATATCTATGTATGTCAGATGCCATGGTGGCTTTTATACTATTGTTATCTATTTTATTTTATGCTCATGATCATCCTCAAAAGTAGATATTTTAAGCTTCTGCTTTGAAATGATGGGGAAGCTGAACTTCTGAGAAGTCAGGTATATTTTATTTGGGAGCCACCCCAGCAATGCTCAGAGTTTACTCCTGATTTTACACTCAGAGATCATTCCTGGTGCTTAGGGAAAATATGTGGTGCCAGAGATAGAACCTGGGTTGACCACATGCAAGACAAATGCCTTACTTTTTTTCTGATTCTAAATATATTTCCACTAGCCAAAAAGTAGAAAAGTTAGGGTTTGTACCTAGAGCTGCTTAACTTTTTAACCCCAGTGTCTGTGCCATTTCCATATTGCCTAAAAATCCTTTGTGAGTTTTCCATGCTTTAATGATTTCTTTATGGCCTTTGTTAATTTTAAAACTGGGTTTGCCAGATACATCATGATTTGGTTCAATGGCTTAATTTTTGCTTAAAGAGATTTCCTAGTGACAGTTAAGTCAGTCAAAATGAATTGAATTCAGATACCCTTGGCCAAACCCAAGGTGGAAAAGGTCATGCATGCCCTGAGCTCAGAGAAATCCTCGCTTCCTCATCAAACATAGCAAACCACCAAAAGTATTATTTATGTCCTGAGTACTGTATCTATCTATGTGATATTTAATGGCTTTTCAAGGCTTCCCTAACAAAGTTACATACCCTGGAACTTCCATACAACAGAACTGTTTTGTCTCAAAGCCTGTTGAGCAAGAGTATTAGCAAATTAAATTCCCTCTGAGGCCTCCCTCATGCGTTTGTACCTTTTATGATTTTTTCTTGGCTTTGAGTGATTTGGGGAAATATCTGTTATTCTTGTAGAACTGGATCATTCTCATCTGTGCCTTCTCCATATGATACCACCCCTTCATTCTGTTTCCCTTTTTTTTCTAAGCACACAGTTATATTGGAATAGGGATCATCCCAAATCTTAAATGACTTCATCTGAGCTAACTATAGCACAGCAAATAAAGTCACATTCTAAGGTGCCAGAGGTTTGAATTTCAACATATGAGTCTGATCAGGGAAGATGATGGAGGAGAGAGAATGGGGACACAATGAAACCCATAACAATCAATAACGAAAGTCCCAGTCCTCACCCAGGCAAGCACTTCATCTGAGCACAAGTGCTCTCCCATTAAAGATCACAGCATTCTTTCTTAATGGCCTGTCTCTCTCCCTTTTATGTCTTTCTTGTTTCTTACTAACACTGAAGTTTGATATTAATGGAAAAACCATTAAAAAAAAACTATTATCCTATGAGGTAAAGTGAATGCACTCAACTGTAAAAGGAAGACTGATCGATCAATTTCAGTTAAACCTTGCTTGTCTGACATTTTTCAGCTAAGGAATGTGTTTTTATTGCCTTGCTAGATAGTTCATATTTCCGGTCAGTCTTAGTAAAGACCCCCTTTATCACATTGATAAAATTTTATCACAGAGCTATGAAAACAAAATTAGATTTCATAACTCATACTAGGCCTTGAAGGAGATGCCTCTATAAATTTTGCAAATCTTATCAAGTTTTAATGCACCCATTCTGATAAATATTTTTAAAATAGAAACTTCAAGTGAACTTTATATAAATATGTGTGTAGAAATTAGTTTATGTGTGCATAAGGTGTATGCATATATATACATGTAAATGTTTTTTTTTTCTACCTTACAGGAATGAAAAGTTTCTTTACCAACTTGCAAATGGAAGATAGTAACAGAAAAAGCAACGATTGAAATCACAAAAAACTGCATTTAAGAAAATCCATTTCTACAAGAGAAATCTATAGCTTATATAATAAAATTTTAGTCCTCGAATTTATCTTTGGGAATAACTGGACTTTTTATGGGCAAATTTGGAGAATTTCCAAGCATTAATAAATCAGCCAAAGTTATTCATAAATTGACAGTAATAATCTTAAGATGATGTTAGCCATTGGGAGTTTGTGCTCTAATGAAATGTTGGCTAGATACTCTAGATTCTATGGGCCATTCCAGCCCTGAGGATAGGTCAATGGTACAAAACAGGACTGTCACCTTCATTTGTGTGCCCCATAATAACAAACTGTTTGGTCTCTGGCACACTGCAACTAAGTGTGCATCCCCAAGTGAGCATGAATTCTAATGTGCAAGAACCAAAAGTAAGTGTGGAGGACACACAGCATGTATATATGCATACATGTGTATGCATACACACAAACATACACACACTATCACTGCAATAATATTAAAGGGAAGGGAAGAGAAATGATGAAAAGAATGACAAACTGGGGACATTATATATATGTATATACATATATATATATATATTGAGTAAATCATTTAGTCTTCCACACTAGCTGGTGAATGCCTATAGGACAAACCTCTGCTTTTACTTATGTGAGACTATACTTTGTCCTCAAGAGCTCAATGATAATTGCCAGTACAATATAGCAAAAAAAAATGAGGCTCAGCTTCTACTCTTGTTGGGCCACACACTATACTGACAGCACTGCAAAGGATCTACTTGATGGAAATTCAGTTTTTTGTTCACAAACTATGAAGCTCTGCATAAAATTCAATCCAGGTATAGTGGTATGGTATTTTCTAGGGAAGGAAATTATTTCTCAAAATTGCGCAGATAAAATAAATGACATGGTGTAAACTTGGGATTGTATATTTTTAAAATATGCCTTTGATGAGCATGCATTCTTGCTTCAAATAATGCATTCAAAAATAAAGTGAAACACGTGAATCAATAGCTTTGAAAAGCAGCAATAGAATACTTTAAAGCAGTTCTCAAAATATTTTTACTTACATATAAACTTGAAGAATCTTTGAGTTAGTGACAAACTTTAGAGAATACACACACAAAAATCTTTTTTATCCTATTTAATGAGACTCATAGATCTACTTATGAAACATCTATGGACTTCCATGAACTCCTAATAGAAGAGAGTTTAAATTTGCATGATTTCTAAAGTTTGGGGCCCATTGTATCTATATCTCTCATCAGATGATTTTAAAAAAGAGTTTCGATAGAGTTTGACTTTTACTGTGGCGTAATATGTAATCTTTTTAGCTTACCAAAAAGAATAAACCATGAAAATTTCTTATCGTATTTGGATGGATTTTTGCATTTGTGTCTCTTTTCATAGGAAAAAAAATGGAAGCATAAACTTTCTCAAATAGTCTGTGAATTCAGACATTCCTTGAAGAAAATACTTATGTACTTGTCCAAAACAAACAAACAAACAAACAAACAAAAAACAACCAAAACCAAAACCAAATAAATAAAAAAAACTAATTAAGCAGACATCTCATAGTTACAAAGCCATTTGATTTGCTACTCTTCTAGCAGAGGCAATACAAGCTGTTTCCTTTTTATCTGTCAAGAGAATAACAAGGAAAACAGACAGGTCTAGAAGCGTACATTGTGCAGATCAGTGGTGGAGGTCCAAGGCCTTTCTGGGAATCTCTTCAACCTGGCTAGAGAAAGCATAGAACCGTTGGCTACCTCCACTGTGGCACTTTTAGCTCCTTATCTTATCTAGAAGATGATGATGTTTCCAAACCTTGAGATAACTTTCTAATCATTTTGTTCCAAGTCAGTACAGTAAAAGTTTACTATATTCTCCATCGAAAAGGACTTTACAATGTCTTTCAACTCCCTTTAAAGAAATCGCCCAGAAAATGCTCTAGAATTTCAACTTTAGATTGAAAAAGTATCTGAATGATGAATTATTGCTGCAATTAGTGGACTAGAGGACCTAGACTATCTAAGATGTCTCACGAAACTGTCTTAGCCTCTGTTCCCCAGGAGTCAAACACATTGCCTGGAACATCTTATCTCTTCACTCACTATAAGACAAGGAGCTGAGTTTCACCCCTGGCTATGTTTCTTACTACAATGGAGTTGTGTGTGTGTGTGTGTGTGTGTGTGTGTTTTCCTCATCTGTGAATGAGAATATGCTCTGTTAACCTCACTAATTTGTTTATAGCATCAGATGTGTTAAAGCTTGCAATGGCTCCCTCTAATATGAAGAAATGGTTTTTAAAACTAGGCATGTTTTAAATTAAGTAGGTACAAAAGAAGTTAAGTAGATTGTATTATCAGTAGGAAAAAAGAGCACAGATCTGTAATACAAAATTAGATACTTTATAAAAGCTACATGCTGCAATATCGAATGTTCCACTGTTAGAAGTGAGAGGCTATATGCCTCAGATCTTTATGTATCAAGATTAGAAACACTTTTTCATCCCTGTGAACAACCCAAGAAGGCCTCTCAGAATTGTCCTTAGGTCATTAAAGATGGAGTTTTAGGATACTGCTGTAATTGGAGGATATTTACATATCATTTACATTTGAAAGTTTTATTTGGAAGGACCTTCCCAGCAGTGTTTGGGGGCTCAGAAGCCAATTCTACTGATACTATTCCCAGCTGTGGGCCTGGCAGTTCAATGTCAGACCACAGAGATATAGGTCAGCTGAAGCCTAGCAATGCTGGAGCCCTAAAAATTAAGTCTGGCATTACTCTGGGAGATCAGACTGCTGTGATCTTAGAAATAACTGAGTTAGCCTTTGAGTTATCAAGTTCTTAAGTTTGAGTTATTAAATCTTAAAATTATTATTATTTGTGTGTGTGTGTGTGTGTGTGTGTGTGTGTGTGTGGTTTTTGGGTCATACCCAGCAGTGCTCAGGGGTTATTCCTGGCTCCAGGCTCAGAAATTGCTCCTGGCAAGCACAGGGGGCCATATGGGACGCTGGGATTCGAACCGATGACCTTTTGCATGAAAGACAAACGCCTTACCTCCATGATATATCTCTCTGGCCCCAAGTCTTAAAATTATTTTTGAGTTATTAAGTCCTCTGAATTATCTCTGTGGTCCCACAAAATTTATTTTTAAGAGGTGCCAATAACATACACTCATAAGATTATGTTTCACTAAAAAAATGTGAGAAGCAAGGAATTAGCATTATTTGTTTTTCAATATTTGTTTATGGAATTTCTTTGATATATTAGCGCTGTTCTGGGTGCAGGACTCTAATATTGATCAAGACAGAGACTTAATTCTTCTGAGCTTTACTACTGTAGAGAAGGTACACAGTCATTTTTTTTTAAAGAAATAACATAAATAGATGAGAAGCAAATGGCAATAAGTGGTAATGAAAGAAAGAGCACTGGACAAAGAGACAAATTGATATTTCAGTGCATGAAGTTGTTTAAAGAGGGGGGGCAAAGGAATAGTATAGAGGTTAGGGCACTTACCTTGCATTCAGCTGACACAGGTTCAATCCTCAGCATCCCTTATTTTCTTCTGAGCCCACCAGAAGTAATACCTGGGTGCAGAGCCAGGATTAACCTCCGAGCATCTCCACATGTGACCCCAAAAGAAAAACAAAGTCATAAAAATATGTTGAGTGAGTAAATGAATGGTGATATAAAACAGCATTTGCAGCAGATAGAGTAATCTGCCACTCTATAGAGTTTGGGGAACTCAGACTGGATCTGGAGTTAGTAAACAAGGAATTATCTGTGCTTTCCTCATCAAACATAATGTCCTTGTAAAAATTTACTCAATCTCGGAGTCGGCGAGGTGGCGCTAGAGGTAAGGTATCTGCCTTGCAAGACCACGGTTTGATCCCCGCGTCCCATATGGTTCCCTGAGCCAGGGGCAATTTCTGAGTGCTTAGCCAGGAGTAACCCCTGAGCATCAAACAGGTGTGCCCCCCCCAAAAAAAAAATGTACTCAATCTCTCTGTGTCTTGAATATAAATGGACAAATTAACCTTTGATTCAGCAGAAGATGCTCAACTTTTAGATATGCTGGCTTTGGACAGAGGCACAGTAGAATCAGTTCTGATCTTCATAAATGTTACAGAGTTTATGTTGATCTCCCTTAGGGCTTCAACACCACTGCCACCTCAAGGGAGGGGAAGTGCTAAGGAGTTGGTTGATATATAGGGCTAGAGGTGATAAATGTTCTCTAAAATGCAACTCTCTGTGGACCAAGAGCTCTGCTAGTTCTTTTTACCCATTGACCTGTTTAGTCTTCACACCTGTTATTAGTTCCTTATGTGGCTCTGGGAACTGCAGTACTAAAGTTAAGTGGTTCTCCTGTAGTCTCAAAGCTAAGAAGGGGTAAAGGGATGCTTGACCCCAAAAGCCTGGGCCCCAAACCCCAAGCCAACCATGATCCTTTCATGTTGATGAAAATGATTAGTTGAGCACCCACAATGAGCTTGCTTGTTCAAGTTCAGTTGGCCATTTAAGAGATAACCCCTCACTGTGTCCAGATCAAAGAAAATGCATTGAAGAGAAGAAAAAGAAGGTGAATGAAAACAAAGTCATAAAGCATATCTACTCAGTCCTCTTGACTGAAAACTGAAGAAACAACTACATTTTTCTTTGTGTGTGTGTGTGTGTATGTGTGTGTGTGTGTGTGTGTGTGTGTGAGAGAGAGAGAGAGAGAGAGAGAGAGAGAGAGAGAGAGAGAGAGAGAGAGATGGGGGGCTACCACTCTCTGAGTTTCTGGACTATTTTTTTGGTCTGCTCTTTGTTTGAACTTAAGAAAAAATATAAAACTTATATTTTCTCTGTTCCTGGAGCCTTCACAATCCTAAAGCATTTGGTTTCGATTAAATCCGTTGACTGAGGCTTTATAATGCCACTTCAACACAAATGATTCCATCACCCACCGCCTTATCTAAACTAAGTGCTTATTACAGTAACCGAGTACTGTCATAGGGTGGAGGTGGGGGAGATAGGGCCAGGCCTGGAGTGAGAGAGAAGGTCACTCAGGTTTAGTGGCCACATGTACACAGCAGGGTGGTGTTCCTTTAGAATCCAGAGGGGCACATTCATAAAATCCAATCAGGAGCATGTGTGTGCATTTATCTAAGCGGTTTTTTTTTTTTGCCTGAATCTAAATTATAGAGATTTTAATAGCTCCAGTAATTAGGCAAGTATGCAGCAACCCCATTATGTGCCTGTGAAATATCACGCTCCCCAGGGCCCACCTTCCCTGCTTGCTGGGCTCCTGCATCGGCCTCCTTTCCCCTTATTTTCTACCAGAGGGAAGCAGTTTTCTTTTTCAAAGAGCTTACTGTTCACATTGTTTTTGTTCCCTCAATCCGGAGGTTGGATTTGCTTTCTCAGGGCTTTCAGGATTGCATCGCCCAGCTGGGTAAGAAAAGGACAGAGACGCGGGCTGGTGGTTCATTTGCATTCTCCCCGGAGCTGAGCACGCGCGGTGCTGCGCCTGGAGGTTGCGCTCTGGAGAAGACACTTAGTCCAACTCGGTAGAGCCTTCAGAATGGTTTTCAGGGTAGGCTGTTTAAAAAAACGCTTCATGGTTCAGTTATTGACCTTAAAGGAAACAGAACAAAATGCCCAGATTCACTATCTTCAATCATGGACTCTTTTGCAGGAAGCTGCTTCTCCAACTCCCTGATGGCTTCTCATTATTTTTGCTCTCTAATCTTGTAACTTCCTATTATTCCCAGTCGTTCATCAGCATAGGTATTCTCTCTACAGGTGCTGATGACTCTATATAGGTCGAGTTACATGGGATCCCTTGGATTTTTCTTACTGCTGGATAGGTCAACCAGACTGAAACCCAACAAGAATATACTAGACCTGAGAAGAGAAATGGAAGGAAGAGGCTTAGTGGATATATATAGGACACTCCATCCCCAGAAACCCCAGTGTTGACAAAGTCGTGTTGAGGTCCCCCACAATTATTGTGTTATTATTGATATTATTTTTCAGATTTGTCAACAATTGTATTAAATATTTTGCTGGACCCTCATTCAGTGCATATATGTTTAGGAGAATGATTTCTTCCTGCTCTACATACCCCTTGATTAATGTAAAATGTCCATCTTTGTCCCTTACAACCTTCCTGAGTATAATAAAGTTTGCATTATCTGTTATTAAGATGGCCACTCCAGCTTTTTTTATGGGTGTTGATTGCTTGGATAATTTTCCTCCAGCCTTTTATTTTGAGTCTATGATTGTTCTGACTATTCGGGTGCGTTTCTTGTAGGCAACAGAAGGTTGGATTGAGTTTTTTGATCCATTTAGCCACCCTTCCTTCCTTCCTTCCTTCCGTCCTTCCTTCCTTCCTTCCTTCCTTCCTTCCGTCCTTCCTTCCTTCCTTCCTTCCTTCCTTCCTTCCTTCCTTCCTTCCTTCCTTCCTTCCTTCCTTCTTTCTCTCTCTCTCTCTCTTTCTTTCTTTCTCTCTCTCTCTCTCTCTCTTTCTTTCTTTCTTTCTTTCTTTCTTTCTTTCTTTCTTTCTTTCTTTCTTTCTTTCTTTCTTTCTTTCTTTCTTTCTTTCTTTCTTTCTTTCTTTCTTTCTTCTTTCTAAATGTCTGCAAAGTTGGCCTTTAAACTTTCTTATCTATGTATATATACATATATATATTTGGATATATATATCCAAATATATACACATATATCCAAACTTCCACATATATACATATATATATATAAAATCATCATCATTATCATCAATTCTAAAGTTTAAGTAATTGAGTTCATCGTAATTGGCAAAACCACTGTCCTCTCTACTGAGGGATCAGCTGACAGGAGGGGAGTGTAGGCCTTCACAAAAGAGTTGAGTGTCAATGATATTTTCTGAGACTATCTAAAATCTTTTCTACAGAGGCGGATTAAGGGATAATGAGCGGATATATTTTTAAAGGATTCTCGTAATTTACAACTCAAATAAATCGAGCTTTAAAATACAGGGAGTGTTCTAGGCTTTAATGACTGAAAATGTTAAAGTAAATATTTTGCTTAAACAAGTCAAGACAAAGAGGGCATATGAGCAGATTAGAATGCAAGAACGCTGTCTCTGCCCAGGCGGCTTCCTCCGGAAGAGAACGGCTAATTCATATGCGACATGCTCCTGGCTCCTTGGGAGAAAGGCTGCCTGGGTTGTGCATTTTGCTTCTGGTCAGGATTGATTCCAGATGTGGGAGGTAAATGCTAGAAAGGGTTTGGAAAATGGAGTGGAAATGAAAAATCCCGCAGGCCATCTGAGTGTTGATGACAGATGAGGTAGGTATTTTCAGGTAACTAATGAACTCGCTGGGAGCTTGGAGCGTGCTAAGTCCAGTAGATATTGAACAGGCAGGAAAGATCCAGCTGAGAGAGCAAGGCTGCCCCTAACATACCAAGAGCCAGGGAAAGTGCAGTGTCTTTTAAGAGGGGAACGGGGGCAAACCCAGCAGTCCTCAGGACTTACTCCTGGCTTTGCACTCAGGGATCACTCTTGGAAGGGCCCAGGTGCCCTTAGCATCACTCCTGGCAGAACTCAGGGGACTTTATGGGGTGCCAGGGATTGAACCTTGGTCCACTGTGCGCAAGGCAATACCCTACCTGGTGAACTATCTTTCCAGCCCCAAATGTGATGTTTTGATTGGTAAAACATACCTACCACAATCGGAGATGCCTGGGAAATCATGGACTTTCCTAGTTCATGATTTGTAAGTGCAGTTTTCTGGCTTCAAGCTTGGACTATTTGACTTCTAATGATCATTTGTCTTCTGCTAATGTTGGTAATATCAAGTATCGAATATAGATCTCATGCCTACAGTTTATGTGTTTTGCCTTTGAGCCAAATCTCCAGCCCATGAGTTCAGAGTCTGAAGAAATATTGAACATGTTTTTTATTTTCTGTGCAGATCAAATAGGCAAAGTTGTTGATATTTGCAAGTGTAGGTCTTAACTGGATGTGGGTTTAAATATCCATTTGTTACTTCCTAACTTGATCTTGGGCAAGGTATTATGGCCTAAATTTTCTCATCTTTAAAGTGAATATAATATTAACATTTATTTTAGAAGCACTGTTGAATTTAAATTATTTAAGTAAAATATAAAGTTAGAAAAGTTGGTCCATGCATGTAGTTCACTGGTAAAGCACATGCCTGCATGCATGAGAACTGAGTTTGATGCTCGTACTCCAAAAAAATTATTATGATTATGATGACATTATTAGTATTCTAGGAATGGAGGTCACACCATCTGGTGACACATAGTCACAGCATGGGAAGAATTTAATCACTAGCAGTAGAGATTTTGACTCACAAACCTATCATATTATTAATAGAGGTCTGCTATTTTCAGCTTTAATATTGGTGTTTCAATTGAGTTCTTGCTTGAAAGCTACAGAAATCTGTTATGAATAATACAAGCAATCAGTAGATGCTTGGAAGATAGCAGGAACCTCATAAAAGGAAGAGATCACAGAGGAGACAGTAAGCTGAGGAAGCAGAAGGTAGGAAGCAGAGAAGGAGATGCATCCAGAAAAGTCAGCAGGTGAATGAGTGACTTCTTGTCCTAGCTCCCTAATGCCAAATTCTCACTCAATTTAGAGAGTATGCTAGTTGGCCTGGTTTTGTTTACATGTTTAACTCCCACTTGTGGATAGGGAAAAGAGAAGAAGCTATAGAAAACTATACCCTGAAATTATAACCCACACATCAATCACAGCTACAAGTGGAAACTGGGATGTTATGAAGAAGGGAAACATACTGGTAAACCCAATCCATAAATTTTCCTGCTATCGACACAACCTTCTATAATGCTTTCTACAAAACTTTTACTTTGTTTTAAGCCTGTGTGTTTTGGTATAATTGTCCTGTTACTCAAATCACATACCTATGTATTTTTATATGTACATACATATACTTATGCATATGATACTATATCAAATACATATACCAGTTTATATGATTTGAGAAAATTATAGGTATATAATGATTTTAGCAGCTCAAATCGTGAAGTGTTATAAATGAGATGATTTGGGGAAAATCAATTTATAAGGTTTGATTACAGTAACCAGATATAATTTTCCCTTGTTAAAGTTTTGCCAGATTAGGGGTCGGAGAGATAGCATGGAGGCAAGACGTTTGCCTTGAATGCAGAGGGTCAGTGGTTTGAATCCTGGTATCCCATATGGTCCCTTGAGCCTGACAGGAGCGATTTCTGAGCATGGAGCCAGGAGTAACCCCTGAGTGCTGCTGGGTGTGACCTAAAAACAAAACAAACAAACAAACAAAAAGTTTTGCCAGATTAAAAATCAAGTAAAATTATTCTACAAAAAGAGATTATTTTTACAGTGATGTTTTACAAGTGACAGGTGATAATCTCTAATCCCCAAACAACTCTGGAGGAAAAAAAAGAAAATGAAAAAATTGCCCCCTTCTATCTCTTTCCTATGACACTTCTCATCTTTCTCTTATTCTTCATCCTAGAAAGAATTGTAGTTGAAGAGGACCTGGACAATCTAATCCAGACACTCATCCAGCTTAAAATGTAGCCCTCTCTCCATGAACATAATATCTATGACAACTAGTCATTCCAATATATGAACCACCATAGACAGGAAATTCATCAATTTCCCAGACAGCTCATTCAAAGAAAAAAATCTTATTCTGATGAGAAATATGTATGCTTGTGACTTCTACTCACTCTGATTAGGTGTGTGGCTGCCTAATCCTTTTCCACAGGAAAGTCTTTTAAGAGTTGAAATTAGTGTTTTGCTTTCCCAGCTGTAACTTTTTTATTCAGATATTGGTTGATAACATTTCCCGATGTCACTAGGAATTGAATTCTCTTAAATAAGGATATATCTTATATTATAAGTTCTTACTATGTATCATCCAGAACTGAGTTCAGCATCATCTAAATTTAGCTCATTACAATGCTGAATAACAAAAATCACAAAATTATAACAATAGGAGATTGAACTTAATAAAAAAATTTTTCTACATGTTAATCATTGTGAGAAATTCTTCTGAGGTTTAACTTAATCCTTATGATAATTCTTTTAGAGGTTCTGTTACAGTCCCCTTTTACAGATAAGGAAACTAAGGTTATGAGATATAAAATCACTCACCCAAAACTGCCACCACTACGAAGTGCTATAAAGAGATTCAAGTCCACAAACCCCTGTTACTACCGTATTTGCCGGTGTATAAGACGACTGGACATATAAGATGACTGGATGTATAAGACGACCCCCTAATTTTGCAGTTAAAACATCAGTTTAGGCCTATATTCGCTGTATCAGACAGAACGTTCCTGTGCTGCGAACTGCATGTACCACAGTGAGCCAATCACAACAAGCAAAGGTTCAAAGGTTCTACTGTAATAGACTTCCTCTCTGACTCTGGCCAATCTGAGCAGGCTTTTGACAGTGTAGATTGGGGTCCAGAACATTGTCTAATTTGCATGCATCAAAAGCCTGCTTGGATTGGCTGAGTTAGAGAGGCGGTCCGAGCAACCTTGCAGTGATTGGTGCAGGATCGAGTTGGAAAATTTCTTTTGAGGCAATATTCAGACAATTTTCATTTAGCGGCATATTGAAACATTTTTCAGGATATACTCGGAGTATAAGACGACCCCCGATTTTCAGTTGACTTTTTTTGTTTCAAAAGTCATCTTATACGCCGAAAAATACAGTACTATCAGTGCTATGCTCTACCCAAGTCACTGTACCTCTCATAATGAAGGTAAACACTCCATTCGTTCCTTTTGTTTTTCATTGCCATTCCTCCTGACCTGTTTTTTTCTTCAGACTTTAACAACTTATGTGAACGCCTACAGTGCTAGGATCTTATTACTCTCCATTTCACTTTCATCAAGCATCTTTGATAGAGCTTATACTTCTGAATTCTAAGACTAAGAGTTTATCAAAATAGAAGAAAGTAGTGAGAGCATAGGAAGGATCAAGCCTACACTTTTTACTCTTTCGCCTCAAAGTCTCAGGCTGCTATTGAGATTTGGGTAGTTTGGGGGTTTAGATACTGTTTTTCGGAGATTTTTTGAAAAATGATTGCAATAATCATTTTAACTAATGTGCTGGTCCAGCAAAAAATTCGAACTCATCCCTCTAACTCTCATTGCATTTGTCTAAACCTTAAGAGTTATGTGAATCAGGGTAAGCACTGAATTTTCAGTTTAGTGTACACTGCTCCTTTTCTTTGTCTCAAACCTTATAACTGAGTTCATGTCTGAGTTTTATGGAAAAGATTCAAGCATTTCACAAGGTGAGCGTTCCTCAGTCAACCCCAACTAAATACATAGAATTGTCTCAAAACCCTGTGTTTGAAAGATGGTAAGGTTGATCTGATCTACTAGTCAAAGGAAGAATCAAATTGCTTCAATAACTTTATCTTCAGAGATCCAAACACCTCAAGATTCCTGGAATTCTAGAAAGTCAATGGGCTCTAATGAGTTCTTGTTGATTTTTAGCAACAAAATCAATTCAGTTAGGACTGTACGAAATAAAAAAGGGTAAAATAGTGACATAATGTTAACTATAAAATTAATATCAATATCCAGAATTTTCTGAAGTAGATTCTCTCTGTTTTCTTAGGGCAAGATTCCTTTTCAGGTTTGCTCCTTATTTTATCTCAAACCCCCCCCCCCCCTCTGCCCCACAGCTTAAGGCTAAATACATAGTAGATGAACATTCTGTGAAATCAGCCTTCTGAAACATAAAGGTACATTAAAGTTATCTAATCCTATAGGGTTGTGAAGCATAACATTTCTTTAAAAATTCCATCAACTTTCTATTCATAAGTCTGGCTTTCTATTTACTCTAATTCGTAATCACCGTTGATAAAAACAGTGTATTTTTATTTTGTATCAACTTTTTTTTCCACTTCTGCAAATAATAATTCAAAGCTAATTCTTTTGATGCAGATATTTTTTGATACTCATCTTTTAAGTCTCCCATTACAGAATGTTTAAAGGGAATTTACAATTTTATATTTTATGCTGAACCTATGTGGATTACATAATATTGCCCATTAAAATGTAGATTTTCACTGGATAAGATTTGTGACTAAAAAGTCAAAATTTTTGGACCTTTTCATAACTATACTTTATTTTATAAATTTCTCGTCATCACTTTTCCAATGAGAAAGTTCAATACCCTTATGTCACTTTAAATATAAGAAAATGATTTGAAAATAGAAAAAAATAAACTAAAGATGAAGAACATGACTTCAAATTAATAAGATTCTGATCTACAGTATTTTTAGTCCCTAAAATTTCCTGGCCTATTGAATTTAATAAAAACTTCTTAATCTTGAAGTGAAGACTTCACTTTTCATATTGTCATATACACATATATGTATATCAAGAGAAATATTTTTCTTCAAAAAATTTTTAACGCACCATGATTTACAAATTTATTTGTAGTTGAATTTTAGACATACTATGTTCCAGCACCAATTTCACCTCAACTGTCCACTTTCCACCACTGATGTTCTTAGGCTCTTTCCATTCTACCCCACCCCCAGCCTGAAAAAAAATCACTAAATTCTACCTCAAGGAATAATTTTACTAGTCCACTAGGTGGCATCTCACACACAGAAAGCTGGAGCTGAGCATTGGCAATACATTTACTATACTGTTTTAAAAATCGGTTTTAAATTGTGTTGAACTGTATGGTTATATTATTATGGAAAATCTCAGCATTTGTGAACCAAACTATTTGGTGGTGAGGGAACTCTGCTTCTGTATTAGATAAGAGATGCTATAATAAAATCCTGCTGCTCTTTCTGATAGAGTACAGTCCTAAAATTGCATCCATGGATGGAAAAGTTGGTAGGAGGCACTGCTGTCGGGTAAGTACAATTGCTGTGAGGTGTGATTAAGAGACACACACACTAGAAGAAAATGTGACACAAAAGGCAACTAAGTCAATATTTGACAGAATATCTGGTATCATTTAAGCCAAATTTAGAAACCCAATAAGGTCCTACTCCAGCATCCAGCATTGCTGGGCTCAGGAAAAAAATCTGTTAAGATGATGATAGACAGAATGGTCCCAGCAGGATCTTTCCTCTGAGATGGCACTCCTATTACTGCAAAGCTTCCAGTGGTGGCCCTTATCCTATTTGGATAACTAGCCATTTGGCTGAGAAGGCATTTTAAAGACCTTCTGCCATTTTTTAAATTACAAAAAATTGTTTTCAATTTAATAGTTGCATGTTTCTTGAAATAATATCTCTTTCTAAAAGAAAGTACTCAGTTCTTGAAATATTTGCACACAAATGTACCAGGAATTTATAAGATATTTCTTGACTTTCTGTGTAAGAAAGGTCTGGGTAAGTAAACCCTTCCTTTTGTTTTAATGTTACCATGTATTTATATAACTCCAACTATTTGTCCTTCAGTATCTCTTTTTCTTTCTTTGCTGGAAGTTTAGTAAAGAGATCAAGTCAGTGTTGCTGACCATAGATAGTATCCACAGGTACTCAAAGTATTTGCTGATTAAATAAATTAATTTCTAGAAAGAAAAAAGAATTCACTTCTCTAAAGTCAATGAATGTTGAAATGTTTGTCTCGAAGTCTTGAAATGTTTGCAAGAGTCACTCAGTCATATCCATTTATTTCCGTTGTTCCTTCTTTAAATTTCAATATCCTATGAAATCACACTGATCTTTTGTTTTAAACCATCACAGAGCATATAGCATCCAAAAGTGCCATCTAGAAATAATTCTTCTTTGTTCAAGAAAAATAAAAAGCACTCAAAAAATTAACATTTACTGGCCATTAGTAGATCTATATTCTACCCATGCCAGGGTGTCCCCATAAAAAATGTCATTTTTCCTTAATTTAATGGTGATATATGTACAGAAAACAGGACATTGAACAAAAAACAGCATATATTATAAGATAGAAGCCCTTCATAATTTTGTCACAAAAATATGTTATATTGCTAATAGGTCTGCTGCTTCCGCCTGTTTCTAGGGAGGAAATTTTATAAATGACTTTTTGAAGCAGTGATCAGAAACCTAGACTCTGGCATTCTAGCTGGATTGGAATCTTAGCTCTGTAACTTCCATTCTTATGACCTTGAATATATATTTCCTACATCTCATGAAGTTACATATTTGAAAAAGTAAAATTATCTGTCATATAGGGGGTGGGAGAAGAGGAAATAAAAATATGTGAATAAACTCAGCATAGTGGCTGATCCAAAGCAAGATATCAAGAAACATTTGTTGTTATTGTTATTATTATTATTATTTGAATGCCTTCTCTTAGAATCTCTTTGTTGTCAGTGACAACCAAAATGAATATTCCATATATTCTTTTATACATCTCTTGGTTCTGTCCATTAGATTCTAACATCATGGTTGTAAATAATTACAAATGAGTCCCAGGTGTACCTCTGCTTCATATATTTAAATCAAGAGCCAAAGAATGATGACTCACCTCCCTTTTCCTTTTGGAGTAGCTTTTCCTTTCTATTATTCCTAAGATTAGGTGTCTAGTCACTACTCCACTCCTACTTGATTTATTTATTCATCCATCTGTCTATTGAAAAGGCACTTATTGCTGAACCCTAGATAATGTCCAGCCGCGAATTCTGCCTGAGAAAGTTGACAGCCCATAGGGAACATATATACATGTTTACCTGTGAAAAGTTAAAAAGTGCTGGGAGTCAGAGATGATGCTCATCACTTAGCAGAATGCAGAGGAAGTCTATTTCAGCACAAGTTCTGATTGCACACAAAGGTGCTAATAAGGAGGTAAGAAAAATGGAAGTATAGATGTTGTGCCTAAGAAATTTGGAGACTTAAAGAGAACAAATAAACCCTCAGATCCTTCCAGGATCTGAGCATTCTAGGATTAGGGAACAAAAGAATTTCCCTTAAAGAAATAATTATCTCAAAGATCATTGAGATAAAGGTATGTGGAATGGAAAAAATAAAATTTGTATTTACTCTCTTGCCTCTGAGAGTAGGAAGGACTTGTAAATGCCTTACTCATTTATTTTATTTGCATTTTGTATCACAGTACCTAAAGTGAGTTCCAGGGGGGATGGAGCAATAGCACAGCAAGTATGGCATTTGCCTTGCATGCAGCCGACCTGCGTTTGATCCCCTCGCATTCTATATGGTCCACATGCCTGCTGGGAGTGATTTCTTAGTGCAGAGCCAAGAGTAACCCCTGAGCATTGCCAGGTATGGCACCAAGACCAAAATAAATAAATATAAATATAAATAAACAAATATAGGTATTGTATTTATTTATGAGTTTCATTTTATATGCAAAACTGAAAGCTCCTATGAACCTCTATGATTTTAATAACTAAGTTATTTTGTTGAACCAATTTACGTTACACAGTTACAAAATTGTTCATGATTCAGTTCTAGTCATACAGTATTCAACATCTATCCCTTCACCAGAGCACATTTCTTGCCACCAATGTTCTCAGGTTTCCTGCCACTTTTCCTTTGCCTTCTACCCTGTTCTATAATTATTTTGAAGACTAACTGCGGTCATATACCACTGAATACATGGTAAAAGTATGCACAATCAAATTAAATGTAAATTGACTAAGACAAATTGACCCTATATTAAGGAGATGTAGGGGTGTACAAAGTAATTCATACAAATGTGGATTCTGGATTTGCATGAGCTAGACATAGCTTTCCTTTTGTTAAGTATTTTTCTGCTAGACAAGGCTTATATAGGGGCCCTATCCACATTTCTGGGTTGCACTTTCACACTCTTACAATGGAGAATACTCAGCCTTCTTTCCCTCACATACTTGTCTCTCATGTCACTAAATCTTTATAAATTATTTAGTAAATTGAGCCTAAAAAGTAAGATTCCTAGATAACAAAAGAAAATTTACTTTGTTCTCACTCTTGAGGAGACTACTTTATGGTTACTATTAAGGTATATTGTAAATAAATTTGTGAATTCTACATAGTTTGTGAGAATATATGTACAGTAATTGAAAGGTATTGCTTGCAAACTTTTGGTACCCAACAATGTCCCAGCAGACAATGGTATTGAAAAAGTGTATCATAAATATGGAACCCAACTGCATGTAGAAAAACTTTCATGTACATATCCTGAGGAACATAGCAAGGGCATCATCCACATGGATGGTTTCCCTGAAAGAAGATCTCCCTGTTCTCCATGAGACATAAACAAGAAATTAAATTTGTCAAAAATAGCCTCTGAGTTCACATTACCCATCTTCAAGTTGACTCATCATTCAAATCTTCCTCAGATAGCCAGATGAAGAAGCACTGCTGACCCTTACTCTGCTTTTTCCAGTGTCCATTTATTCCCTGATCCTCATACCCAGGACTTGAATCACCAGTTTCCCTCAAATGCCCCATCTAGCTCTTTACACCATATTTCTACCACCACCAATGACATGGTAAGTTTAGAAAACTATTCTTCATTAGAGTGAAGAATTTGTTTTGCCTTACTAATTTGTTCAAATGATGTCTGTGTCTTGGGCCTGAGTAGATAGGCTTCAATTGAATTTTTCAGTTGAGCTTGAGTTTATGTGAGCACCATTAGAAGCCAGAGAAGAATTAACACATGGACTTATGACTTCTGACCTCAGCCTATTGATGACAGTTGTCATTACTGATGACTGCTGCTCTAAACAAGAATCAATTTTTTCTCTATTTTAGATTAACCATCATAGTCAGTATATATAGAATGTACCTCTATTTAGGAAAAGGATGTGTAATGAAGTTTGATCAAGAAAGTATAGCTATACTCTAAGAGATGAGAAGGAAATATGAGAAGGTGGTATGAAGTATGTTAACATCAATAACAATGGAAATTAATGCCTTTGAATATTTACTGTATATCAAAGAGGTTGGTTTTTTATTTATTTTTATTTTGTTTTGTTTGAGGGCCACAACTAGTGGCATTCAGGGGTTATTCCTGCTCTGTGCTCAGAAATTACTTCTGGCAGGCTTGGGGAATCATATGGAATTCTGGGTATTGAATCCAGATCAGATGATTGTAAGGCAAACACCCTAACTGCTGTGCTATATCACCTTATCCTGAATATTTTTTAAATCTCTTTCACCATGTAAACTCAGTATCTTTCTACTTAGATTATACAAATCTAAGGGGTTTTTGTGTGTGTGTGTGTTTTTATACACATAGACAATAAACAAAGTAAAAAATAAAATTCTTTGATTTGAGCTCAGGCGATGAACAAAGAATATGAAAATACAAGACGTACTTATAGTTACCTGCATGAATCAGGAGAGAATTTGACATTTAAAGTGACCTTAGGTGCTTTGTTGAGCCCTTTGGAATAAGGTATCCAAGTGCATCTGTCTGGAGTTTTTCAGATTCCATGCTGACAATCCAAATATTAACTATCCTACTTCCTTTAAAGAACACTTTAAATTATTTTTAGTTTAATTATTTTCACCACAGATACAAAATTATCTATGATTAAGTTTAGATTATAGAATGTACACCACCATTCACCAGTACACATTTCCTACCATCAATGTTTCCAGTTTCCCCCACCCTACTCACCCTTCCCTCACCGTCTTCTAGGAAAGACATTTTACTTCTCTCTCTCTCTCTCTCTCTCTATATATATATATATATATATATATATATTTTTTTTTTTGACACTGTTTTGCATTATTGTTAATGAAGGGATGTCATGCATGTTACTTTATCCCCTTTCAGCACCTAGTTCTTGTCCAGTTGATCAATTTTAACTATCATTGACATGTGGCTGCTTCTTTATCCTACTTGTATTCATCACTCTTTGTGGCAAGCTTCCTATGATAGATGGTCCTCCTAGCTCTCATATTTATTGTCTCTGGGTATTATTGCCATACTGTCTTTTATTTTTTTTATATCCCACAGATGAGTGAGATTATTCTATATCTATCCCTCTCCTTCTGACTCATTTTATTCAGCATAATACTTTCCTCAGCCATCCATGTATAAGCAAATTTCATGACTTCATTTTTCCTAACAGCTGCAAAGTATTCCACTGTGTAGATGTACCACTGTTTCTTCAGTCACTAACCTATTCTCATATACTTGGGTTGTTTGCAGATTCTGGATATTGTAAATAGAGCTGTGGTGAACATAAAGAGAAGTTTGAATTCACTTTTTTTTGGTAATTGATCAGTTTCTCCAACACCACTTGTTGAAGAGACTTTCCTTGTTGAACTTTGTATTTCTTTCCCCTTTATCAAAGAATAATTGATCAGATACCTGAGGATAATTTTAAAATATTCAAGTCTATTCCATTGATCTGAGGATCTGTCTTTATTTCAACACCATTGTGTTTTAATGACGACTGCTATAGTACAGATAAAAGTTGGAGAAAGTAATGCATCCATCTTCTTTTTCCCAAGGATTTCTTCAGCTATTAGTGGAAGTTTATTATTCCATATGAATTTCAAGACTATCTTCTCTATTTATTTGAAATATTTTACTAGTATCTTTATAGAGACTGCATCGAATATGTACAGTGCTATGGAAATATTGCCATTTTAATGATGATAATCCTCTCAATCAATGAGCAAGATATATATTTTTCCATTTTCTTTTATCCTCTTTTATTCCTTTTTTTTTTTTTTGGTTTTTGGGTCATATCCGGCAGCACTCAGGGGTTATTCCTGGCTCTATGCTCAGAAATTGCTCCTGGCAAGCTAGGGGGACTATATGGAGTGCCGGGATTTGAACCACCAACTTTCTGCATGCAAGGCAAACACCTTACCTCCATGCTATATCTCCAGCCTTCTTTTTTATTTTTTGATGTAGTGTTTTGTGGCTTTGTTTGTATAGGTCTTTTACATCTTTAGTTAAGTTGACTCCAAAGTACTTGATTTTCTGATGCACAATTGTGAATGGGATTTTTAAAAAATATTTCTTATTTTTCATTATTTGTGTATAGAAAAGCCATGAATTTTTGCATATTAATTTTTCAGCCTGCCACTTTACCATAAAAATATTGTTTCTAGCAGCTTTTATGAGAGTCTTTAGGATTTTCTAAATATAGTATTATGTCATCAGCAAATTGTAAGGCTTGACTTTTTCCTTTCCTACCTGGACACCTTGGATATCTTTTCTTGCCTAATTACTATGGCAAGTACTTCCAATACTATACCAATGATAGTGATTAAAGGGGACATAATTAACTTGTGCCAGATATTAGAGGAAGGGCTTTAAGTTGTTCCCCATTGAGTATAATGCTTGCCATGTGCTTATAATAAATGGCTGTAACTTTATTGAGGAATAATTCACATCTTTAATTCACATATTTTTGAAAGTTTTTAACTTGAATGGGTGCTGGACCTTGTCAAATGCTTTCTCTTTATCTATTGATATGATCATTTGATTTAAAAATTAATTTAAACACCATGGTTGCAAAGTTATTAATAATATAGTTTTTACACACAAGTAAAGTTCATAATTGAGTTACAGTAATACAATATACAACAACTTTTACTAATGCACATTTCCTTCTGCCAATGTCCCCAGATTCCCATCTCACACTCCCTGATGGCTTCTTTCATTCTACCCACTCCAGCACCTGCTTCTGGAGCAGGCATTTTACTTCACTGTCTCTATCTCTATTTATCTTTTTCTCTTTGTCTCTTTCTCTACTCTTGACACGGTGGGTTGCACCACTACTGTTAATGAATGGGTGCCATGCATGTCATTTTATTCTTGTTAAGAGTAGAGAAAAAGTCTACTATGAAAGTGATAATTGAAATTAATCATTCTGGTCAAGACTGGGTTCTGAAAGGGGTTCATATAATTTTTATATTTTCTTTTGTTGCTGTTGTGTATTATATGCATTGACTTGCTTATGTTAAACTATCCTTGCATCTCTGGATTGATTCTTACTTGGTAATAGTGTATGACCTTCTTGATAAGTGGTTGGATTCTATTTGCTAGTATTCTGTTGAGGGTCTTTGCATCTATGTTTGTCAAGGATA
Organism: Suncus etruscus; assembly: GCF_024139225.1. Lineage (NCBI taxonomy): Eukaryota > Metazoa > Chordata > Mammalia > Eulipotyphla > Soricidae > Suncus > Suncus etruscus. The sequence goes on along the minus strand of NC_064856.1, from coordinate 81,007,139 downwards.
TCTGTAATTCTCTTTTATTGTGGTGTCTGCTTTTGGTGTCAGGTTATTTTAGCTACATAGAAAATGTTTGGGAGTGTTTCTGTTTTTAAAAGACATTTTAACTCCCATAATATTTTCTATGAAATAATTTCACCTAAACTATGGACTTTTTCATAACTGGGCTATTGATATTCCCTCAATACACATACCTTTTTTTTCTTATTTGTTTAAATACAGAAATAAAGGAAGAGCCACCTAAAATCTGATTTTTAGCTAGTAACAGAGCCAGAAAAACTGACTCGCACTTCTGTGCTTTATCTCTGGGTTGTCTTGTCATAAGGGACATAAGATCTATTTTGTCAATTAGTCAAGTAAACTACATTCTTGTTTTTCTTTAGAATCAGAAGGTGTAATTTTTTTTCTCAAAGAATTTGCAGTCTACATGGTAAAAAATATTGGTGATTCTTTATTATGTTAATAAACCATTAGCACTTTTGGAAGTTGAAGATATGGAATTGAATACAGTTCCTTTTCAGGGGTAGGTATGGAATGTGTTTTGTCATGACCTCTTTGCAATTAGGTTTCATGCTTCATAGTCCTTACTTTGTTCTTACTTTCTTTACATGCTTTGTTTCACACTATTCTAGAAGAAGAAAAAAAATGTGAAGCTGAAAGTATTTTTTGATTTGTGCCTTAGAGAAGTTTTTTTGCTTCTTTAAAGTCAGATTTCACCAATTAAGAGTGATGAAAAATTTTAAGTCTTGGTAATTACCAGATTTCTTTTCCATCTTAAAATAACAGGCCCTCAGATCAGTGGAATAGGCTTAAATACTCAGAGAATGTTCTCCAGACATACAATCACCTAATTTTTGATAAAGGAGCAAGAAATCCTAAATGGAGCAAAGAAAGCCTCTTCAACAAGTGGTGTTGGCACAACTGGCTAGCCACTTGCAAAAAATTGAATTTAGGCCCCCAATTAACATCATGTAAAATCCAAATGGATTAAAGATCTCGAAATCAGACCCGAAACCATAAGGTATATAGAACAACACGTAGGTAAAACACTCCAGGACATTGAGACTACAGGCATCTTCAAGGAGGAAACTGCACTCTCAAGCAAGTGAAAGCAGATATTAACAGATGGGAATATATTAAGCTGAGAAGCTTCTGCATCTCAAAGGAAATAGCGACCAGGATACAAGAGCACCCCACTGAGTGGGAGAAACTATTCACTCAATACCCATCAGATAAGGGGCTAATCTCCAAAATATAGAAGGCACTGACAGAACTTTACAAGAAAAAAATATCTAAACCCATCAAAAAATGGGCAAAAGATATGGACAGACACTTTAACAAAGAAGAAATACAAGTGGCCAAAAGACACATGAAAAAATGCTCCACATCACTAATCATAAGGGAGATGCAAATCAAAACAACTATGAGGTACCACCTCACACCACAGAGATTGGCACACATCACAAAGAATGAGAACAAGCAGTGTTGGCGGGGATGTGGAGAGAAAGGAATTCTTATCCACTGCTAGTGGGAATGCCATCTAGTTCAACCTTTATGGAAAGCAATATGGAGATTCCGCCAAAAACTGGAAATCGAGTTCCCATACGACCCAGCTATACCACTCCTAGGAATATACCCTAGGAACACAAAAATACAATACAAAAATCCCTTCCTTACACCTATATTCATTGCAGCACTATTTACCATAGCAAGACTCTGGAAACAGACATAAAAGAGAGGAGGGCTGGAAGTTACAGCCCACCTCATGAAGCTCACCACAAACAGGGATGAGTTTAGTTAGAGAAATAACTACATTGTGAACTATCCTAACAATGAGAATGTATGAGGGAAATAGAAAGCCTGTCTAGAGTACAGGTGGGGGTTGGGTGGGGAAGAGGGAGATTTGCGACATTGGAGATGGGAATGCTGCACTAGTGATGGGTGGTGTTCTTAACATTGCTGAAACCTAAACACAATTATGTATGTAATCAAGTTGTTTAAATAAAATATATATAAAAATAACATGGTGACCCATAGTAATAATTTAGCAAATAAGGTGCTTGCTTTGTATGCAGCCAATGTTGGTCCAATCCCTGTCATCTCATATGGTCCTTCAAGAACTTCCAGGAGTAGAGGACCAGAGGGATAGTGCAGTAGGGTGTTTGCCTTGCATACAGCTGACCCAAAACAAACGTTGGTTCAATCCCTACAGCCCATATAGTTCCCCATGGCAGGAGCAATTTCTGAGTGTATAGTCAGGAGTAACCCCTGAGCGTCACCAGGTTTGCCCCCCCCCCAAAAAAAAAAAACTGCCAGAAGTAATTCCTAAGTGCAGAGCCAGGAGTAATCTATGAATATCACTGGGCTTGACCCCAAAATCAAAAAAGAAAAATAAAGAAAAGAAGTAAAGAAAAGTAGAGAAGAGAAGAGAAGAGAAGAGAAGAGAAGAGAAGAGAAGAGAAGAGAAGAGAAGAGAAGAGAAGAGAAGAGAAGAGAAGAGAAGAGAAGAGAAGAGAAAAGATAACAAAGATAACAAAAAAGAAAAGATAACATTTTACTTGTGAAGCTTCCTATTTTGTAAAATAGGAGAATGAGAGGAGTCAGGATTGAAGACATGAATGTTTACAAAAAGCTGATGGAAATCTTGTATACTAATATATTCAGAATGCAAAATTAACTAATAAAGTTTTGTTCTGCAAAATAATATAGAAGTTTCTGGGCTTGTATTTCTGGGTCCTATCTTGGGGGAAAAGGTTTTTCCTAAGAAACCTTTAAGTGCTGCCAACATCCTACCAAAAGTAGGCCTGAAAATGTAGTTTATGTTGGAGAGAATTACTGGGGATTGAACCCAGGACCTCATTATGTGCGAAGCATACACTCCATCCTGAGTTCTATCCTTGATCCCTGCAAATGTACTTTAATGGCTCCAAGATAATAGTATACTTAAATATCTGGTAGAATAAAAGAAATACTACTTAGAGCACTAGAATTTAAATCCAGGCTTGAAAAAAATCACAATAGATAAGTATTCTGAGAATGAAAGTTTACTCATTAAAAAATGATTGAACATGAGTGAATAAGGCAGCACAATTAAAATAGCAACAGACCATGAAATCCAACCTGAAAATTCCACATGTATTAGAATTAGTTCACATATAATATAAAATAGTATTGATTAAATACTAAAACATTAAAATATGCAAGAATTAAGAACTATAAAGAAGTTTGAAGGCACAAAGTAAATCATATGGATTAAATAAATGCCAGTTGGAATTCTGGTATTGGTAACTAAAAGAATAAAGAATAGTTAATAGTTGATGAGATAATGACTAACAAGTTTTCTAGAATTTATTGAAAACAAACAAACACAAAATTGTCAGTTCAGAGAATCTAATGGCCATTTTATGTGTGTTTTTAATTGGGCCACAGATGCTCATTACTCCATGCAAACTTTCTGACCCAGTGAACTCTGAAGAGGAATTGTAGAACTATTGAGAGCAAATTAAAGATCTTAAACTGTTCAGAAATGACACAACAATTAGAATGACAACATACTTATTAAAAGCAGCAAAAACATATCCAATGAAACAACACAACAACCAAGAAGTCAAATAAAAATGAACTCAAGAGGCTTAAGCAAAAATATTGTCACTTTAGAATTCTATAACTTCATTTTAAGAACAAAACTTATGTAGAAATTTCTTTAGACAAGCAAAAAGTATATGCTACCAATGGTGCTCTCATAACTAAAAAAAGTTTTGAAGAATTTTCTTCTAAAGGAATAAAAATCATTCCAGAAAGATGGTTTATGATGCCAGAAAGAATTCATAAAAAAGAAAAATATAAACATATGGGAAAATCTAAAGGAAGCTTGATGTATAAAGTAATAATAAAACTCATAAAAATTCTTACAGAATCATATTTAAGGCAAAAGGTCAATGAGTGGAGTTTATGATTTAAGTAAGGTCTCTCAAAATTGTTTAAGTGATAAAAATTAAATTATCTTTAAATATTATTTCTAAATAAAGAGTAAGGTTGTAAGGTTACTACAATCTACAACTATTTGAGACATTACCTTTGAATACTTTTGTGGATGTTTTGCATCGAATATATCTTACATGAATATAATTAATCATTAGAGCACCAAATGAAGATCTATATATTACTTACCACACTTTTTTCAATCTTATCAATTACTTAATATTCTATTTTGTGTGTGTGTGTGTGTGTGTGTGTGTGTGTGTGTGTGTGTGTAGCTTCTAATTATTACTCAGAAGCCTGGACAGTGCACTTCCAGAGATACTCAGTCCAGCAATGAATTTTTGACCCAAAGTCCTGGGGGCTAAGCCCAGCTCTGCTGAGTATGGGGCATGAGGGTTTGGGATTGAATTTGGAGCTCGAGTATGGAAGACCCATTCTCGTACACTTTATGCTATTTCCCAAGACCCCAATAAGATTCTGTTTACAATGATATGCAGTATCAAATGTTGTATGTCTCTTTATTCTATTTCAATCATTTCACCCTGACTTTCAGTGACCTTGACACTTGAAAATGAATGAGTAGTCATAATTTAGAATGTCTTCATATGGATGTCTTCATGATTATATTTAAGTTAATGCATCTTTGGCAAGAATAATATAGAAGTGATATTGTGGTATCAGTGCATCCTGTCAAGTGACTGCCCTTTCTAAAGATGCTAATCTTGAACACATGATAAAAGTACTCTCTGCCAGACTATTTTGCTCACTGTGGAAAAGTAGTTCCCTTGGTATTTAATAAGTAGTTGATGAAGCTACATAAATAGTCTATTCCTCATCAAGTTTTCAATCCATCCATTCATTTATTTATGTCACATGGACTAATGTCTTATTTTATTAAATGAGTATAACCTACTATTTTCATTATTTATTTAGATCCATTGTTGTCAGTGTTATCGATGTGAATCCTTTATGCTAGCTGCTTTTCGTTGAAATGTTTTCAGCCCTCTGAGCATTTCTCTACTTTCTAGCACACGAGCGCATAGACACACACACACACACACACACACACACACACACACAATTACTGCAGTTTCATTTTGTTTTTTCCTCTACAGAAAGATCTCCATTTGCTGTTCTAATTCTGATACCACTGTCCTGACCAGAAACTTTCCTGAAACCTGTGAACAGTCACACCTTCACGCACTCTTTACCCCTCTCAAATGTCTATGCTCTGGATCAGAAGCCTGTTTTTATTCTGTACATAATCTCTACCTTGTCAAACTTTGCTCTCCTTCCAGTGGGTGCTCCCAGTTCACCCCCTCAAACTCCAAAGTATCTCACCAAATTTCCCCTTAATATTTTACCTTACACACTCTAAATTGACTGCAACATCTTGTTCCAAGGAAACTGCCACATTGACCCATTCCTTCTAGGAGCTCCAATCTTCTGTGCCACCAGTAACACATATGAGTACCCCTGATCCTCTCATAAGATGGCTTTTCACTGCCAGTGTCTGTCACCTTGTTTATAAACTTAGAAGATCCTTGATCTAGACTAGAAGTATCCAAGAAGGGCCCTGCAGTTGATATCAGTAAGTTCCAGCCCAGAAAGAAGGAGCTAGAGGGCAGCAGGGAAAGAACAAGACAAGCCAGAAGGTCTTGTGTGCCATAAATGCACACAGAACACATGCTCAGAGAACGCTGGCAACATGTTAAAAGGACACATAAACCAGTGTGGAGAGCCTCCCGCTGATGAGATCAAAGTGACACTGGCTTCAGTTGGATGCCTAGTCTACTCTGGGCTTGGCCAACAGGAGGCTAAATTTGGACAGACAGGGAGAAGTAGTAGGCAGAGGCTGACTCCATACTCTCTGTTGTTCAGGCCCAATGTAGAAACTCTGGGTATATTTTCTAGAGGGCTGTGATCCCCTCTTGGTCTCTCTGACTTTATTTCTGTGGAAGTCCATGACCGATGGATTCTGACTTTATTCAAGCTTGCCTGATGGCCTCACCCTATACACCCTGTGGGCTGAAGCTTTATGACATTGCTAAGTTCCAAGTTGTTTCACCATGCCTGATGAGATTAATATCTCTTTAAAAGTGTATAACTCATGTTTCAAATGAAATTTCTCTTAATTATTTAGAAGGTTTCTGCTTAACTGGAACTCAACTAATACTCAAGGAAATGCCTGAAAAAATAAGGGTGGTATGATTATTTTAATATTATCCTTAACATTAACATTGCCTTTAACATTACCCTTAATATTAGATTTTTGGATGAGAAGCAACAATGAGATAGAGAATATAACAACATTTAAAAGAGTTTATAACAAATATCAACAAACCTGAAAAAAAAGGGACAAATCCCCATAAGGTTAGGAGATGTTTTGCTCATTTCTCTCAGTAATTGATAGCTCAGATAGCCCAGGAGAAAAACATGGTAGATTTATACCACAACATTAGGGAACTTGATCTAGCACACATGATAGACCACTGTACCAAAACTAAAAAGCTCAACTTTTCCCTCCAAGCACACATGGAACCCAGATTACATTTTAAATTGTAAGCCTTAACAAAAGTCCAAGAGTACCATACAGACCACAATCTTAATCATAGCACAATATGTTTAAAATCAATAAAAAACATGATTAAAATAACCTCATAATTTTGGGATAAGGAAACGAGGAAGAAATTAAAATGGGAAAAGTAATAATATTGGGAAGAAAATGTCATGCCTTGTGAATGTTGATATGAAGATATCTAATTTAGTTGACATAATTAAGGAAGAGTAAATTTAAGAATGTGGACTTAGAAGCACAGACTAAGCCCAAAGAATGTAGAAAAAGAGATGGTAAATCTAGGAATAGATAATTAAACGAAAGAAAAGCATTGATAATCTGGATTGCTATATTAAAATTAAGAAATCATGTTCATCAAAAAATAGCAGAGTGCAAAACAAACAAGATACAAGGCAGGAAGTGGTACTTGTAGCTTACAAAAGTAGCAAAAGATCAGCATTCAGAACATGAAGAACTACAGAGGTAGTAGGACAAACAACCCAACTAAACATTACATATTATTTAACAGAGAAATGCAAGTAAATGTTCCCTTAACCAACTTCATAGTCATAAAAAAATAATTTGTTAAATATTTCTAAGCACCTCTGTAACTTATAGGGTAAATATCACACAGCATGAAATTAAAAGCTTTAGAAGGCCTATGACTATGTTTGTGGTTTTTGGGTCACATCGGCAGTGCTCAGGGGTTCTTCCTGGCTCTATGCTCAGAAATTGCTCCCAGCAGGTTCGAGGGACCAACCATATGGGGTGCCAGGATTTGAACCACTATCCTTCTGCATGCAAGGCAAATGTCCTACCTACATGCTATCTCTCCGGCTCCTGTATGTGGGATTTAAACTATTAATCATATATTATTGTCTGGGTGTCTATGAAACTAAACATATGACATTAGTACACCTTCTCCCACAGTGTAGCCTTAAAAGAGCTATCCCTTTCTTTAAAATTGTTTTAGAATAAGGGCATTCTTTAATAATGAATCATCTAAGCATTGACATTGTTAATATGAAAATATAGTTCTCAGTATTATTAATTTTTCCGAACTAATTTACATGTTTCTAATATTCTTAATTGTGTATACATATTTGTATTATTAAGTGACATACAAATATATTATAAAATCGAACTTACTTTAAGGAGTATGTAGCACATAGTTAACATCGTTGATTTTAATATATTTGTTTCCAGGTAAGTGGGAGATAAATTATTTTTAATATCTTTATTAAAATACCTTGATTACAAACATGATTATGGTTGGGTTTCAGTCATGTAAAGAACACCTTTCTTCACCAGTGCAACATTCCCATCCCCAATGTCCCGAATCTCCCTCCTCCCCACCCCACTTCTGCCTGTACTCGAGACAAACTTTCTACTTCCCTCATTTATTCTCATTGTTAAGATAGTTCTCAATGTGCACAGCTTCTCAGCTTAAGATAAATTATTTTTAAAAAAAAGAAAAAAAGGAAGGAAAAGAAGAAAGAAAAATACTACAACAAAATACTAAAACAAATTTGTGAAAATTGTCTTTAATGAGGTCATTAAGTCATTGTCAGAAAATTTAGTATGCTCTTGTTGCCTGTTGACCATTCTATTTCTTTATTTGTTTCTGAAAATTAGTTGGCCTCAAAAAATTGAAAAAATTGAATTTAATATAAACAAAAATGGAGTTTTCTAGGATAGTAACGTTTGTCTTGCATGCACTAGACCCGGTGCAATCCCCAGCATTCCATCTGGTCCCCTGAGCTGCAAGGAGGGATTTCTGAGACCAGAGCCAGTATCTTTTTGCTAATACTGTTGTTTTTGTGAGTGTGTTTATGGCTCTAGGGCTTCCAGAATTATAGAAGGAGGGAAGAGGGTGTCCACATTCACACCAAAAAAGTCCTGGTGATATTACTTTACAAATTTAGACATGAATGTGTCATTCAATTGACCAGTTCATTTTAAAGCACTTCCTAAGCTATTAGACGCAGTTAACAAATAAAGTTGACTTGCATGAAGTATTTCAATGAATCACATTTTTTAAATATACTTTATCTTTTATTTTATAAATAATTTTGAGCTTTTTCTATCCATAAACATGGACTATCGCTTCAATTTATTTGCTTCATTTTTTATTTCTTTTATCAATATTTTCATTATCAGAATTTTTTTTTAGTCAGAGTCGTTCTTTTACCAGAATTTTCCTTTTTAATTGTGATTTTTGACTTATTTTATCAGAAATTTTTTGGTGTTTTAATAAAATGGATAATTCATTATTTTAGATATAAATCTTGTTATTGTGCATAGGAAAGTGATCAACATTTGTTTTTGAACTGATATCTTAAAAACTTCCTGTAGTTACTTGTTAGAGACAGAAATATTTTATCAGTTCTTCCAGATCAATGATTAGTTAGGTCATCTGCAAAACAAATTTTATTTCTTCGTCCCCAATTAGTATTCTAGTATTTCATTAAAGAATTCTGAATTTGAAAATAAGTGATATATAATAGGTTATTTCTTTGTTCCCAATCTTAGTGGGAAATCGTTAAGTTCCTCACCATTAAGTTTGATTCTAGTGTAGATTTTTGTGTTTTTCCTTACCAAGATGATGCATTTTTTAATATTAGTTTGATGAAGTTGGGGATTTACATTTTTGACAACTGTTTCCCTTCATTATGCAATTTATTTTTTAGCTTGCAGATGTAATGGATTATATTAATTGGGTTTTAAATGCTTAAACCAGCCTTTCATATCTGAGATAAATCTTACCTAATTGTAGTCATTCTTTTTATACATTACTGGATTCAAATCGCTAGCTTTTTTTTTTTTTTTAATTTTCACATTGGTGACTGTGAGAAATACTGGATTGCAGTTTTATACTTTTTGTGCTTATTTTTAGGTCACATATGTTGATGGTCAGGGGTTATTCATTGCACTGCACACAGGAATTACTCCTGACAGAGCTCAGGGGACCATATAGGATACTAGGGAACAAACCTGTGTTCAAACAAATGCCTTACTCAATGGTGCTTTCTCTCAGGACATGGCTTGCAGTTTTTGTTCTTGCAAAAAATAATACTGGCTTTATAAAATGAGTTTCTGTGTCTATTTGAGAGATATGATAGAAATTGATACATTTTCTTCCTTAGTATTTGGTAGATCTGATCAATGGAGCCATCTAGTTCTGATTCCTTCTCTTTGAAAAGATAGTTAATAATTGACTCTTGGAGGTTGTGAAGGGCAAATTTTTTGGTACATGGGGCTTACTCCTAGCTCTGCATTTATGTATTACTCCTTGTAGGTCTCAGGGGACCTTTTGAGGTCCTAATATTTACATTCAGGTTAAGGCACGAGTTCTACCTAATAGTTTCGGCCTCAATTGAAATTTTTTAAACTAAAAAATTATCAAAATTTTAAATAATTTTTTAAATTTTCTTATAGAAATTGGCTATTACTTCTGTGTGGATTTTATTAGACTATTATTTTTTCATGTTTGAGTTTTGGTAGATTGTGACTTTCAAGGAATTCATAAAGTATCAAATGTGTAGGCTCTCAAATTTAGGAGCATAGACCTAGAATATCATCCCTATTGTGAACTATCGATTCTTTTTTTTAATATAATTTTTATTTTAATCATAGTGGCTTACATATCGTTCACAGTAATATTCCAGGTACATGTTAACATTGAATCAGGGGAATTCCCATCACCAAATTGTTCTCCCTCCACCTTCGTTCCCATCCTGCCTCCCCTTTCCTCCACCCTCACCCCAGGGGCTTCTAGATTGAGTGGCCCCCTCTATGTCTAGTTTATTACTTAGTGATCTTATAACTGTTTGGTCATGGTACCTTCATTACTTCTCCCTCTAATTGGGAGCAGGACTAGATAGTTCGAGTTATGTGGTTTTGTTTGAGGAAGAGAAAAGTAATAAAATGGGGTAAAAATCAACTATGCAACAATGGGCAGAGTCCTTCTAGAGAGGCTTTCATCCTCAGTTTGAGAGACGAAGGGGAAAAAAGAAGGTGAAACACCACAACAGTTCAAAAAGAGGTATCAAATAAGATATCCAGTGAGCACTGCAGCGATAAAGATATGCACCACATAATTGCAATGGTCTTGAGATAAAAAACATGACAGAGCGCAAAAAGGAAGAAAAGAAGAAAGAAAAAGTAAATATATAAATAAAAAAGTGGACAACTACTTAAATATCTACACCAAAACAAAGAAATCAACAAAAACTAGATAAGAGAAGAAAAAAAAGATTATTTTGTGCTTATTGTTTTTTTTGTTTGTTTATTGATTCTTAATGATGCAGAAAGAGCGAAACAAAAGGAATTATTTCCACAACTTTCTTAATAATAAGTTTTGTCTTAGGCTTACAACAAAACAATGTGACTGGAACTTTATTTTAAATAAAACTAGCAGTCCTGCCTCAGAGTTTAGAGTTCTAATCCTTAGCTAAACAAGCTGAGAGTTTGGGCTGCCATCTGTATCCACTCAGCCTTAGTCACATTTGGCCTGAACAATTGTTTTTTTTCTCAAAGTTCAATATTTTTAATCCCTCTGGGCAAGGCTTCACTAATTAAAGCCCAAACAACCTTTAAAGCAAATGAGCATTTGGGCCACTGTTCACCATTCTGTGGCTCTGGATCATTGTTTTCATTTCTTAATACTTGAAAAGACTTCTTTGTTTAATTCTGAGCTTCTCTTAAGTGCCCTTTCCCCTCTTCCTAGTCAAAGGGACTTTGAGTCTCTTCTAGCATTTCTAGCTCCAGTTCAGCTCACTACCGGCTAACAAAACTGCCTAAAAGCAGCTCAGCTTTCTGAGATCTGTAAATACTCTCTACACATACTGTAAATACTATAAATATTTTCTACAAATACAATCTACAAAAAAAAATCTGTAAATACTCTCTACAAATACTCTCCAATCCCAAAGCCCATTCACACAGTAATTTTATGTGTAAATCTCATTTTCAAAACAGAATATAGAGATGCTCAAACAAGAGCACTATACTCCTGAATTTAAAAAAAAATGGAATTTGAAAAATAACCCTCTATGTCCTTGACATGGGCCAACTTCAAGGAAGCTCTAGTTGGTTAAGCCTCTCACTTTCTCTCACTCTTTCCCAGTATGGTATCTGTGATATAAATATAGAGATTCTAGAGAAGTAACTGTTTGCACAAATTTTAATGGGTCAACAATAAAATAGAATCCTTCAAGCTTAGTCTACAGTTTACTTTTCTTTCTCCTGATTATTAATGAAAAAGAATAAATGAAAAGGAAGAGAAGAAGAATGATAGGGAATGAAAGAAAAGGAGAGAAAAGAAAAGAGATGAGAGAAGAAAAAGAAGATAATTGGTATTTTTTCCCAGATAAATTTGTTCTCTTGAAGAATTCAATTCAGAACATTTTGATCATGTCTGTCTTCTTTATTCTTTTCCTTTTTTTTTTTTTAACAAACCTTGGCTTTGTTTTTTTACCTTTGATGGAAAGCATTTTCATTAAAAGATTTTTCTATTGCTATAAGTTCAATCACTTCTTAAACGTATTTTCAATATGCCATGCTTTGTAAATCAATAAGCAAAAGAAGCAACTATCAAGTGGTGCATTGCCTCTTTAAACACATGAGAAGTCTAGGTTATCTAAATGAACAAAGTTCAAAACAATGTAATAGTTTTGTCTCTTTTTTTACGTGATCAGATAAAATCAAAGCCCCCTAATGAATGTTCTACCATTTTCTCTTTTTGTATGTGGGAATTAGTGTGCCTTTGAGAAAAATGATTAATAGTCTTCTGCATGCAAAATGATCTTTTCCCTTCCCCATTCAAAAAAAAATCCTCTGAAGTAAGTTGATGCTAATGTCTGGCAGATTTCTCTGATGTTATTACCTTCTATCTTGGAGAAGCAAAGGAGATCTGGATGTATTAATCACCCATCATTACAAAATAAATGGTGCTAGCTAAGGTTAACATTTGAATTGACTTACAGTGACAGGCTATTTAGTAATTTGCACATTCTGTTTGGATCTTGAAAATAAACAATGTTACACAAAGATTAGCTTAAGGTGGCTCAACTTATGATGATTTTAAATATAAATAGTTCAAGTGTTGCTCTCCTTCAGCCTCCCAATGTCCCTGAATAAAGGGAGCTCACATCTTTCATTTTTGCTTCTCCTGCCTTTGAATCCTCATTTTCACAAGTATCTCCTTTCCAAGCTACACAATTGTTACAGGTGACTTGGATAAGTAGTGAACGAGAAAGAAAACGACACAAGAAAACAGTACTTCTATCCCCTATCCCTTTCATTCTGATAGACTTTACTCAGCATAATATCCTATAGTTCTATCCATGTTGTCACAAACTGCATGGTTTTGTTCTTTCTTAGTGCTGCATAGTATTCCACTGTGTATATATACCATAGCTTCTTAATCCATGCACCTGTAGTTGGACACATGTAGCTTCCATACCTTGGCTAGTATACTAAGTGCAGTGATAGAGTTGTGTATATATCCTTTTGCATTAATATTTATGTATTTTGGGGATAGATGCCAAGAAGTGATATTGCTGGATTATTTGGGAATTCTGTTCCATTTATTTCCCTCTTTTTTTTGGGGGGGGGATGGGGTGGGAATCTCTATATTGCTTTCCATAGAGGTTGAACTAGATAACCCTCCAACAAACAGTAAATGAGGGTTCCTTTTCTCATCATAACCCTTCTAACAATAGTTATTTCCAGATTTTTTGATATGTGGCATCTCACAGTTTGAGATGGTATATGTCACTGTTGTCTCTGTTGTATGTGGGACTTAAAGGATGACAGCAAGGCAGCAACAAATAATCAGAGGCAATGGGGGAATTGACAAATAATTAATTTGGGGGCAGGTGAGAGGGTAAGGAAGGAGGTACAATGGTGATGCTCATGGTGCTGGAATTATGTTTATTAGAAAATATTAATAATAGTATTGTAAGTCATAAATAATTAAAATTAAATCTTAAATAATTAAAATGAAAAATAATGTTAAAATGAAAGTTAATAATAAAAAGAAGCCCATACCTCCATACTTCTGCTTGACCTACTTTAGCCATCTAGTGAAAGGCCTGGCATGGGTACAGATTAGCAAAATCTGTTCAGAGCACCTACCTGGCACTGGTGCTCTTTTCCCCCATCCCCATGAAGTAGCATCAAGCAAGCAGTGCCTTAAGCCTACTTGTTCTGAATGGCATGGAACTGTCTGCCCACCACCCAAGTTCTCCAGGAATTGTGAAATGAGGAGTTGCTTTTTTTTTTTTTTTTTTGCAAGAAAAGGATAATGAGTCCTCACCTTGACACAAAAATTATAGGAAAAAAAATCAGGAAGAGATGAAATAGTGAAGTAAAATAGTTTTATTTAAAAAAAAGTCAGTTAAAGAAATGTGAGGGATAAGAAAGAGAATGAGAAACATATGTTCAGGAAAGAATATTGGCTTCTCCAAAATGGAAAAAAACAGAAAATGAATTTTAGGGAAGGTTATATAGTTTTTTAAAAACTGGCTTGGGCTGAAATTTTCTGTATATATAAAGATTATTCTAAGGTCAGAGAGTTAGTACAGTAGGTAGGGCACTTGCCTTACATGTGATTCACCAGGGTTTAATCCCCAGAATCCTATAGAGTCCCCAAATTCACCAGGAGAGATCCTGAACACAGAGTCAGGAGTAAGCCATGATAACCTCTGGGAGTGGACCCCAAAGCAAACAGACAATAATGTTATTTTAGGTGCTATCACAGGGATAAAGCCTTGACCCTTACAGTCCTTTTATATTCTTATCATGGCAGCTTCATTTTTCTTAGGAGAGGAACTTGAGTTTTGCAGGATAATGCCTCTTTTTTCCTTCTCTGAAGAGCTCAGTATTTGCACCCAAAAGGGCTGTGATCCTCTAATCTTTTTCTACTGTAAGGCCTGGTTTCTCTTAGTTTTAATCATTTCATATAAGGCTACAATGGACAATGGACAAGAACAGAACCTGGAGTCACTTGCTGTTTGCACAATCTCTCTATCCATTCTGACTCAGTTACTCCATCTGTAAAAATGGGCTAATAGATCGTCTCAGAAGTTGTTATTGGAATAAACTAACAGAAAGCATGAGAAGAAGGTTGACAAAGGAAAAAGATCAGTCAGTTCTTATTTTTTTCTGTTTCTCAGGTAGCAAGGTACATAGCTCCTTTATTTCTGCTTTCCCAGATATTCTTTAGCAAATAGATTCAAGTCTCAGCAATCATGGAACTGCACGTTTACTATCTAATTTTTCTATCACTACAATTGCTCTACCCTGCCTGCTGACAGACATTCTCTCCCAAGTGTCTTGTCTCTGGAAAGGGTTGCTCCCTGCTATCTTCTTTTTCATCCACACTTCTCCTTTTCTCCTCACTCCTTCCTCAACGTCTAGTTTGCAAAAATGGTTCAACATTACTTTGCTATATGTGCCTTTTACATCCTCTGCAGTAGTTTTAGCATTTAAACCTAAGAAGTCTTCCAGGCATTTTCCTAAATAAGAACCCTTTAAAGAAAAGCAGCATGCCATATCCCTGGGGCAGATACAGCTGCCAGCAATTGGGGTTTTCAAACGCCACTTTTTTCCTCTTTATAATACTGCTAATAAAAGTAATAATAATAGGTAAAGGGATCAAAAGGCACAAACTTCCATTTTTAAGATAAATAAGTTCTGGGATAAGATATAAAGCAAAGGGACTGAAGTTAATAGTACTACATTGCACCCAGCAGCATTCAGGGGTTACTACTAGCTTTGCACTTAGAAATCACTCCTGGCAGGCTCTGAAGACCATATGGGATGCCAGGGATTGAAACCAGGTTGGATGTGTAAGACAAATGCCCTACCACCTGTCCGATTGCGCAGTCCCCTGCATTTTATATTTGAAAGTGGCTAAGATAATAGATCTTAAAAGTCTTATCACAGAAATAAGGACGTAATAAATACTATTCTTATTTTGGCCACCATTTCCCAATATATAAATATTAATTAAATTACATTGTATTGCTAAAATCAATATAATTCTATATGTAATTTATACCTCAGTAAATTGGAGGAAGGAAAAAAAATAACGAATGCCCATATGTGCTATTTCTTACTGCTATTTATATACATAATTGTGATCCAGTTAAATACTCCTTAAAGTTTCTGCCTCAAGTTTCCTCTCTAAATAAAAGGAAATGTATACGTGAAAAAATATAGAGTTTTGAAAAATTTTCAACTTATTTACAATTTTATAAAATTTCAGGAGTTTAGCTTTCATCATCTACATATGTGTGTTTGGGACCGCATTCACAATCAAAAAACACATCTCTCATGTGGCATCTAATAAAATGTATAATAAAAGAACAACAAATTGCAGGTATCAAAACTGAAGATTTTGGCCACAGACTTGAGCTTCCCTGGGCAATTTATGAATGAGAGGGTTCCTTGGGACATTGGCAGAGGGAAGTGGGCACTCTGATGGGGAATATGGTGTTGGAACAATGTAAGCATGAAAAGCATAATTAAGAGTATTTCAAATCATGCTACTCAAATAAAAATAGTAAAGAAAAGAACATTTTAAAAATGAAGAAGATAATAGCAATTATCTATGAGTAATTGTGAGAATTAGATAATGTGAGCTAAGCACAACCATCCAAACAGTGACTAGCACTAAGTGCTTAATTAATGTTAGCCATTATTCTTTATATTTCTATTTACCCGATAATAAAATGGAAGCAGGGTACACTCAGTCCCTTGCTTCTGGATACAGAGCCAACTATTGCCACAATGCGAGATACACAAAATTCCTTCCACTGCAGAATCTTTTAACAGCTGCTACGGAATGGCTTGCCTCCTTGCCCTGGTCACTGTCAAGTAAACGGATTTGAGGGACCCTCCACTATTGCTCAGGTCATTTACTGTGAAAACTCTACAGAGGTTCTGACTCATCTCTAAATATATACAAGACACAGGTTTGGACACAGCTAAGGAGCCTGTGGTCATACTCATGACAGGTCTGCTTAAGACGTTTTCCAGAGTGCATTTCCTTGACTCATTGCTACAGGATGCTATCCAGCCTCCATACCACTAATTCCCATGGTTTCAATTCATCCTGGATTCAACTGACAGAATAATCTCTCTCCAACATCGATCTTATTACAACCCTCACCTGCTCAAGACCTTACAGAGAGCCTCCTGATAGCTGCCTGTATTCAATCCACCCTTTTCTATCTAAAAGTCAAGACCCTAGACAATTCTGCTGTCCCTCATAAAACATCCCTAGCCTTATCTCAATTTTCTTATTGATATGGTCCCTCAGCTCCAGATAATCAGCTGAGGCGATGTCCTTTACTTCTCAGCTCCCATTCTTTTTATATTTAAACTGTCCAAGAACATCACTGAATCATTCCTATCTCTATTCACACATTTGTGTGTATTTCCAATTATTTTGTAAACATTTAGTGGAGATTATGTCTCTGAAACTTGCTCTGTTTTTATGGTTTACCAAGAAAATATGCCTTATGCTTTATTTAAATGCAATATCTTATCTTTACAAGTAGAGGAAATCTACCATTTACCCTTTCAGACCCATAACAGACATTGCTAGTCAATCATAGCACATTTTCCCACTATGTTGCTGTCTATTTCAATATTAATTTCTCAGTAACCACAGCATGTCAGTTAGAGTTGGTATGCCATGCAACCAAATGTCATCTCTGATCTAGTTTGAGGGTGTCATCACAGTTCAGCTAGTGGAAATGTTAAAGCTCAGTGGAATACAGGAGCAAAGAAGAGAACCTATTTCTGCTGTTCTTTCACCATGGATTTTCTCCCTGGATTTGATAGATCTATCATCTATGTGAGCTGAGTAAATCATGGTCAATAGAGGTGCACTGACCTCAAGATTAGTAACTGTTAATCCATCAATTATCAGTTTCATAGAAACTCCTCACAGTGTCAAACCAAATAGATATAGTAAATTCAGCCCATATATGTCTTGTTAGCTTAACTAACAATTCAACTGAGAAAGAGCAAAATGATTTACCCCCCCAAAACAGAGAAAATATCACTGTGCATCACCAACTTTGAGTGGGATGGTCATTCTGAATTTAAATCTTTGGCATGTGTTGGAGAACTTGAAATTATTTTTTTCATTTTTGGGGCCACAAACGGTGATACTCAGGGGTTACTCCTGGATATGTGTTCAGAAATTGCTCCTGGCTTGGGGGACCATATGGGACACTGGGGGAATTGAACTGCTGTCTGTCCTGGGTCAGCTGCGTGCAAGGCAAATACCCTACTGCTGGGCCATTGCTAGAGCCCTGAACTTGAAATATTTTAAGAGTCTCATATTTATCTATAAAGCTGTCATAATCATGCAAAGGAACATTGAGATTTAAGAAGATTAGATGGACACTGGATATGAGTTATCTTAAAATCAGGTATTTCTGTCTACTTGATATCTTAGGGTCTGCTCATACAGTAGTGAAAGAAATAAAGTTTAATTATGCTGGGGTATATTCTCTATTCAAGGAATAACAGAAAATAAGCCCCCAAAAGCCTATGTAATAATCCAGACAAAAGTAATTGCTGTCTAAAATATAAAGCAGAATAAGCAATATAGCAAGAGCATTTAGGTAAGTGAATAGGTGACCATTTCAATTTTTTTTGTTAGAGTGATTGGAGGAGAGTTTCTGTCAAGGTGACTCTAGAAAATGAAGTAAAGGAGGTGAGAGATTAAACTAAACAGACACCTAAAAGGGAAGAATTCCATAAAATAATAGTCAAAGCAAATGTCCAAGGTGAGAATGAATTTGAGGCACTAAAGAAAGCATTGTGACTAGAAGAGAGTGAGGGGGAAAGGTGATAAGGTCAGAAGTTAGATAGTAGAAGTTAAGACAGTATACAAATACAACCATAACCCAACTTACATTTAGAATATTTCTACTTCTCTATGGAGTAAGTAAGGGGAAAAGGGCTAGTGGGATTCTGTACAATTTTTAAGCAGAAACTTGTGGTGACTTTGCACTACCAGTGCGGTAACATTATG
The DNA here is from genome assembly GCF_024139225.1 of Suncus etruscus. Lineage (NCBI taxonomy): Eukaryota > Metazoa > Chordata > Mammalia > Eulipotyphla > Soricidae > Suncus > Suncus etruscus. The sequence goes on along the minus strand of NC_064856.1, from coordinate 80,988,546 downwards.
AATGGTTAGAAGTGGCTAGACTCAATATTCAGTGAATTGAACAATTAATGGTATCGGGGCTTCATGTTTCTTAGAAGTATGGGCTGATAGCTGTCAGCCTCCAGATGACATTTAAAATCTTGAGAGAAAACGAGAGATACATGGAGTTTATATAGAAAGATGAGTGAGGATATGAGTGTGAGCCAATCAGCCTTCCATAGTAGAAAGTAGGAAATGATCACTATTAAAGGGATCCCTAGTGCTAACAGCTCCCCTTCCCCAGACGGCACATTAGAGTAATTCTTTGCTTTGCTTTGACTCTTCACTGGACTCCAACTTTTCTATTTAAGATGAACTTTCTATTTAATTTCAAACTTCAAAATATTTTCTATGCTTAGTTTTCCAAATATTGACACACCAGGAAGGTCAGGCTAAATTGAACTGCCAAAACAAACGCCGAAGTAAGCCAAGAGCAAGACTTGAGTTTATGTTGGAGGCCGGGTTATGATGCGTTATTTTTTAAGGCCAGACTGATCTGCACCAGAGCGAAGAAGGCACCTGGCCCAGGGTAGGAAAGCAATGGCCTAGCCAGGCTCTGCCTCCCCCAATATCAGCACCTCTGATGGAACATAAAATAATCAGCTGGATCATAGGATCTACAATGGGGCCTCTAAAAATTTAGATCCACCGCCTGCAACTGCTTCATGGGAAAGCAGAGAGGCTCCTCCATCACCATAGCCAGTCTGATTATCTGGTGCCTAATCAGGCCCCTTTGAAGAGGACGGGTGTAGATAAAAGAGCAGCACACCTGTTTTCACTTGACTCCAATCCTGAAATAATTCTGTGGCTCCTCCAAGATTTGAAACAAATTAAATTTGAAAGGGCAGCTTGGAATGGTCGGCTCTGTGGAGAAATATGGGAAATGTGGAAAACCATTCCAGGAAATGGTTTAAAGTGAGAGATCACTTCCCTTATGTGGGTCTGCTAGTGCATGACCAGAACTCTGAAGGCGTTTGCTAGGTCTATTTGCCTTGTTATCTATGGCATGGAACTTTTCTGCCTTCTGATAATGTCAAAGGAAAATTATGTTAGTATGGGCAGGAGGCACAGTCATCAAAAGGGGCAGGAGGCATACACTGTTTAGAAAATCTGTGCTCCAAATGAGAATACATTTATTACAATGGTGGAAGCAGCAGGTGTAGATCTCTGGAGCCTCACACGTGTGAATTATGATTCAAAAGCATTCTTCAAAAATGGGGCTTATCCTACCTTGTAACAACTAAAGATATTGACACTCGAACAGTGACTTATGAAGCTAGAATATCTAAAGTAGAGAATCTGGGCTGATGCTCTGCTGCTTATTTTCTTTTTCTAAAGATTGAAAGATTATATAAAAAATATTATCAGGGGCTTCCCTACAGCCATTAGACCCTGCCTTTCTTAGAACCTGTACTCTGTTTAGAAGCTGAATATGGAGAGGCACTAGAGACGAGACAGAAGAAATTCTTTTCTCTGGACTTAGAGGCCTGAGAGTTGTACTAGGGTAAAAAGAAGATAATTCTCTTAGGCTCTGAAAAGAAGCAGGTCCCTCCCTTCTTCCACTCCTAACCCTTTACCCACAAACTTATTGTGATTCTCAGTGAGTCTCCCCCCAGGCGCCACACAGTGTGCTACTGAAGGAATTTGGCATGGGTCCTCTCGTACTTTCAGGTCTCTCACTTTGATCTTTGTTACAGACACAGCCAGATGTGACCAGCCTGGCAATCTGCCTTCTTCATCTGTGGCCAACAAGGGGTTTGACAGAGAAGTTGAGAGATATGAGGTCACTGCCTCTTGTGGGCTCTGTCATTAATACCCCCTTGGCAGCAGGCAGGATTTTCCTGTCTGGACTCTGGGGCAGCTGATTAAGCACTCCTGCTAGCACAGGTTCTCTAGCTAGCTGATTCCAAGGTCTCCCTTCATCCCTATACAGAAAGAGAAGCTGTGAGACCTGAAGGCAAGGCCACTTTAACCTTTGCTGTGGGATCCTTACAAACAGGAACATTTCATTTGGACTAAAGCACAGAGCCATCTCTAATGAGGATTTGTCAGGACCTTCTGTTTGATATGGGGCAGGTTCTGTCACTGTGTCAATTTTCCTTCACACAGATGTTCCTGTGGTCTTTGATAGCATAGATCACACACACACAGGTGTGTCTTTCATGCTCCTGAGCCTGTGGCAAAGGGGCTGCCAAGCCATCATTAATATGTACCTCTGTGCCACTGAACAGGAAAGAGATAGAAATGAAGGAACTGAGGTTTCTTTTATGTGCCTTCAGGAAACTCACTGTTCACCTGGATTAAAACAGAATTAATTCTCCGCAGGAAAAAAAGCTCAGAGAACAGATTTTAATCCCTGTATCAGTGGCATCCCAGAATGATTCCTTCCTTCCTTCCTTCTTTCCTTCTCCTTCCTTCCTTCCTTCTCCTTCCTTTCTTCCTTCCTCCCTCCCTCTCTCCTTCCTTCCTTCCCTCCTTCCTTCCTTCTTTCCTTCTTTTCTTCTTTTCTTCCTTCCTTCCTCCCTCCCTCCCTCCTTTCTCCCTCCCACCTTCTCATCTTCCCTCCCTCCCTCCCTCCTTTCTCCCTCCCACCCTCTCATCTTCCCTTCCTCCCTCCCTCCCTCCCTCCCTCCCTTCCTCCCTTCCTCCCTCCCTCCCTCCCTCCCTCCCTCCCTCCCTCCCTCCCTCCCTCCCTCCCTCCCTCCCTCCCTCCCTTCCTTCCTTCCTTCCTTCCTTCCTTCCTTCCTTCCTTCCTTCCTTCCTTCCTTCCTTCCTTCCTTCCTTCCTTCCTTCCTTCCTTCCTTCCTTCCTTCCTTCATGTTTAGCTCAACCCCAGTGGTCTTTAGGGCCTACTCCTGGCTCTGCACTCAGATCAATCTTGGTGGGGCTCAATTGCTGTGGATGGAACACAGGTCAGTCTCATCCAGGGCAAGTGCTTTGCCTGTTGGATGATGTCTATTGCCACTATTTATTGTTTTCTCATGCAGTAAAGATTTTTTTTAAACATCACAACAAATCTGTTACTACTTTGTTAGAACTCTTGAAAACTTAATCAAAGAGTAAATTTGTGAGAGGTTAAAGATAGGTTTAGAAACAGACCTGTGTGGTCGGTCTGCATGTAGGCAGAATTAGTTAGCATAATGTTGAGCATTACTTCTGGAATAAACTTCTTCCACTGCTTCCCCATCCTTCTCCATCCTTTAATTTCTACACAAATAAAGAAACAGTTGTGTGCACATGGTGATATGATTACTCTTTGGATAACAAGGGCCAATATAATGGTGAAAAGGGGGATTTTTTCAGAAGGAATCTGTGGTGTAGTAACTGTTGCAAGTCAGACCCTGAAGAGGTTGACTGATGGAGGGATGGAGGATGAGGCCTTTCTCCTCCAGCTCGGACCATGCGTCTGTTACCCTGTTCATTCGGCAGTTCTGAGGTGAATGCGGCAGGAAGAAAGCCAACAGGCAGTCAGGCTTCCGAAGAAAACAGCTCTTTATTCCATGAAGAGGCCGAAGCCAAAAGGCCTAAGAATAGGCCACAGGAAAAAAGCCCCCCGCCTTCCACAGACCCTTGCTTCAATGCCCCAGAATCAGGTACCACCCAATGGTGGGAGCAGAATCAGGTACCACCCTAGGGTGGGACAGAATGCCAGGTCACACCCTAGGGTAGGGCACAATCACCCATCAGGGTAGGGTCAGTAACATAATAATCCCATTAAAATGTTTACATACACAACAGTATCCAGTCATCCAACAAAGGCCAAGTCTTGCTGCAATCAACATATTTTATTTTTCCCATTTCTCTTGAAATCTCTTTCTATGTAGCACCTTTGCTCTGTTGTGATGTGATGTGAATAGCATATGCAATTTCTTAGCATTTTTAACATTTAATTGCATTTGAATTTGAAAAGTGTTTCTAAGTTTTCTCTACATGATGTCTTTGTTCTTCTAATCTCTTTTTTCCATTCACCCCCAGAATGAAATTTTCAAAATGCAAATCTATTATGCCCTGTTATTTTATGTTCTATTATATATTATGTTTTATTATGTTCTATATTATGTTCTATTATGCCTTGTTATATTATGTTCAATGTCCCTCTTCCATGGTTGTCGCCCACAAAATAGTCCCTTATCACTAGGTCTATAGGAGGCTTCACAGTCACTTTGTAATTCAATGTGCCCTGAACAATATTTGATAGCAGCATTCTGGGGCAATTGGAGGCAAAACATGCAAGCAGAACCTGTCTTGTCTTTGGAACTTCCAAATAAGGAGAGATCATTTACTTTGTTTCATATTAGTTATTTGTAAATTTTAACTTCTTGGTATTAACAATTTTTGAAACCTCGCTGCCATAACAAAAAGATTAGCTGTTAGGTTTGAAGAGGCAGTTTTCAGCAAATTTAGCCTAAAAGCTTCAATCTGTCTTTCTCTCTTTGTCTCTCTCCCCCTCTTTGCCTTTTTTAATTGATTGAAGTGCTGTGATTTACAATACTAATGCTAATGATGATTTTCTGTGTGCATAATTTCAACCAAACACCTGTTGGTGTACCTATCTGAGACCCTGGATTTGGGTGTAGCTACCTAAGACCCACCCATTTCTGGGAGGGGTCTTGGGAACCAGATATTAGGTGTAACCTTACCTGCAAAACCCCACCCATTCCTGGGAGGGGTCTTGGAATAGGTAGATAACCCTGAAGCCAGGGGATTAGGCTCTCTGCCCTGCTGCGCTAGCTGGCTTTAAGTTCTTTGCCTCTTTTGGTCTTTGACCAGGATGGAGGCCAAAGGAAGATGGCTGAATTATAAGATGCAGGGCTAAGAATGGCCGAATGCTTGAAAGGTTATGAGATAGGCCACACACCTGTGGTGGTCAGGGCATGAATAAAGATGATGCTTCCTAATGCCTGCCTGTGAGTGAGTTCTATACCCCTCGCTTTCCTGAACCCCAGACCCGCCGGTAAATGGGGGATGAAGCCACGTGGCCGGGGCCTAAGAACAAAGGACTCCATCCTTCACCATCCATCGCCATCCAGATCAATCATTAATTATTTAATTCAACAAACACCCATCATGATTCCATCTCCTTCTCTTCTCTCAATGCTTCTTCCTTTTAAGGTCACTCCCCAAAACACACAGCTTTGAAGATCACTTACCTGGTTGTGTTGCTTTTGGCCCTTTGTTATTACCTTGCTGTGTACCTCGAAGTCCCACATATGAGAGATCATCTTGAATCTGTCTTTTCTGATGGACTTCAGTCAGCATTATATCCTCTAGTTTTATCCATGTTGCAGCAAAATTGCATGATTTTGTTCTTTATTAGAGCTGCATACTATTCTATTGTGTGTATATATATTCATACACAGTATATACATGCATGCATATATATTACAATTTTTGATCCTTTTATTCATTGTTAGATGTTTGGGTTGTTTCTGTATCTTGGCTTTTGTACTAAGTGCCATAATAAACAGGTATTTGTGTTTTGAGGGTAAATGCTATAAATTGCTATTGCTGAGTTTTATTGGAATCCTATTACTATTTGTTATTGTTCTTTTGAAATATCCATAATGCTTCCCATAAAGACTGAATCAAATAACATTTTAAAGATGTCAAGATTAGACCAGAATTCAGAAAATATATTGAAGCACTGGCAGAACTCTACAGGAGTTTGCAAAAGCAAAGGCCACAAACTTAGTAAGTTTCTGCACAATAGAGTGGGTTTTTTTTTATAGCTCAAACAGCTAAAGAAACTCAAGCTATAGGTAAAAAAGATTATCAAATTAAAGAAAATATTTGCACATAATACATCAGAAAATGGAATAAGATCCCACAACTATAAAACACTCAAACTCAACAACAAAAATATTCAATGATCCCATTCAAAAAATGGAAGATCAACAGATATTTTCCCAAATATGACATGCATAGCCAGAGACATATGAGAAAGTGCTATTGTCACTCACAATTAAGAAAATAAAAATCAAAATTGAGATATAATTTCACAACAGAATGGCTTATTCCAAAAAGTCTGGAAACAGCAACTGTTGGCAGGGTTGTAATGGGAAAAATTATTTTCTTTGGCATGTAAAATCACATGCAATGTCATAATTCCTTCTATGCTCTTTATTCCTTTTCACAATAGAAATAGCCTTCCTGAGTTGAGATGAAAATCAGCTTTGCTGGGTAATCTGTAACTTTCCTAACCTCATAAAGAGACTTGTTTAAGGCTAGTGCTTATTCCATAAGAGTAAGTAAAGCTCAGGGGGCTTGTTTTTCTCTTGGAGAAGTTGGCACAGCTGACAGAGTTTCTTAGTGTGCACTGTGGGTGTTTCCACCTGGTAAAAATTGGTTCCAACTTCTTTGCTTCTAGGCATGGCAATATGTGGGTACTCGGTATAGCTTCATTACTTTGGAAAATATTCACTTGATACCTTATCATTTTTCCTGGCTTTCCCCTTTTCCTCATCAGACTATTTATTTTCTTCTTGTTTCTTTTAATTCTGTACATAGGCAGAGACAATGTATGATTTAAAATAATTGAAAGCATGCAGCAATAGGATTTACCTGAGTGCTTGAGAAATCTGCCCCTTTCAAAACTTTCCTCAAAACCTGTTCATCATCACTCTCACCTCCCAGGGGGCATTCATAAATATCAGACAAGAAATTTTAACCTCATTGACAAAATAAAATTGTGATTAGCCTGCAGGCTCTGATTATGCACTTTGGTTTTGTGTTCTTATTGTAATGTTGCCTTCTGAAGCCTTGGCATGATATATATATATATATAGGTTTTTGGGTCACACCCGGTGGTGCTCAGGGGTTACTCCTGGCTAACTGCTCAGAAATAGCTCCTGGTAGGCCCAGGGGACCATATGGGACGCTGGGATTTGAACCAACCACCTTTGGTCCTGGTAGGCTGCTTGCAAGGCAAACTCAACTGTGCTATCTCTCTGGCTCCAGCCTGATATTTTCTTACCATCCCTGGTAAGCATCACTCTTCCTCAGAGATCAACTTTGCTTTATTTTATTATACATTTAGAAAGCTTGATCTTGTGAGAATAGGTGCAAGAAGCATTTGAAATATGAAACACGTAGGGGAAAATGTACTTAATTTGTATGTGCTAAGCCTGTAATAAGCACCTATATCAAAAAAGGCCTTATTGGGAGACATCAAAAAGATGTTATATTATTTTAACACTTAAAGAGAAGACTATTTTACCAACTTCAGTAAATTATTGACAAGATGATCTCCACTATCTCTGAAAACCAAGGGAGAATCAAAGCAAAGGTGAATGACAAAACAGGGAGGGTCATGCTATAATGTGAAGGTCATATTATAGAGTATGGAGATTTTGGAGTATTAAACAAAGCATGGAAATCATATGAAAGGTAAGGAGGATTGAATCTTGATTTTGGAAGCAGAAAATTTACCAAGGAGATCCAGTGCTTGACTCAGCAAAAGGGAGTGAAGCATTCTTGCTGTCAGTTTATAGATAGGAAAGGGTTTGGTCAAGACTCTCTGCCTCCATCCTCCTACATCACAGGGAGTGACTGTGGTATGATCTAGACTACAAATCACACAGAACCCAGAATAGGGTTTGAGGAAATGCTATGAACAATAGAGACCTTAGGAAATAAATGTTGTAAGGAAATAAATGTAGGAAGCAGAATGGAGATGAATTTGAGACTGACACCAGTCAGAAGGAAACTGTAGTAGTCAGGATTCTCCCCAGAAACAGAACCAACAATAAATAGATAGCTCACTTAATTAAAAGAAATTAGTTTATATGATTATGGAGACTAGAAACTTCCATAATCTTTAGCATCTGCAAGCTGGAAATTAGAAAAGTTCTAATTAAGCCATGACCAAAAATCAGGGATCCAAGTGTCTGAAGGCAAGGGAAGTTGGTTTTCATACAGAGAGAGTAAATTTGTTCTTTCTCCATCTTTTGCTATTTAGTTCAGTTCCTCAGCACATTGGCTGGTACCCATCTATTTTGGCCAGGATCATTTTTTATTCAGTCTATAGATACAAATGGAAGCTTCTTCCATTTAAACCATCAAAGACTTAGGCAGAAGTGCTGTTTCAGCTCTCTGGATGTCCGTTAGACAGCCTCTACCATTGTAGAGACTATTGTGCTAATCCAAGCAAGTCTCAGGGGACTTTGGCAATGAAAATCAAAATATTCAATATCTTTTTTTGCCTTTCCTCTTGAAGCTAACTCCTCTTCATAAACTTCTCCTTATTATGGACCTGCCTGAAGACCAAAAGATGCAAAAAACTCACTGCTTCCTGTTGGGTTACTTTACCTTTGGATTTTATTTTGATTAACATAATTATGGCTTGGGAGAATTTTCCATCTGTTATTTTGCTCACAGAGTTAAGAAAAAAATGAAAATACTCTTTTAATGGGAATACTTAGTATTTTCCTTGTGGTTTTTTTTTTTTTTTCAACGCAACAAAATCTACATGTCAGATCTTGAACTGTGTGCTCAGGTTGCAAAATGAACAACTCCTTATTTACAAAGAAAGTGCTGCTTCTTAGAAGTTTAAGAATGGGGCAAAGATAGAGTAGATGGTGAACAGGAAAGTGCAAAAATTCATGTGTAGGTTCCTTCTGCACATCTTTTATTCACACAGTCTATGGCAGAGGTATAGTTTAGTGGTTAAGGTCTGTCCTTAGAGTCAGGCTGATGGGGCTCATGACCTGCTCATCATATATGCTAAGCTATTCAATCTTGGGATGATTTATCAACCTTTCTTTTACTTTATTTCCAGGACAATAAAAACCTGTTACTCCTACTTTCCAAAAGATCTCTTCCAAAGTTACAGCAGGACATGCTCAGGACAGTGCTCCTTATATGGTAGTTAAGGTTACTGGCATAGAGAGTGCAGATTCCAGGAGAAAGCACAGGGCACTGGCATCTCTAGAGCTTGCCATGTCTTTGAAGTTAAAGCCTCTGGGCAACTCTGCACTTAGAAGAAGGCTAGAGGCCAGAGATCTGAGCAGGTCAATGCTATCCCAGAAATGACACAAATGTGATCTTCAGATCTAGGACCCAAAATGAAGTTCTGGCCTGATTAACTTTATCTTGGACGTCTGGAATCCAGTAGGGCCAACATGATTTTTACTGTGCTATGGTAGAGTGAGCACTAAAATTGGAGCCAGGAGCCCCCACAAGTGTGATCTGAACTAGTCTGTAAGCTCTCTAAGTCTGAATCTCCTTTTTTGCATATGTAAAGTAAATATTACAATAAATTTATCCTTAAACCCTACCCACAGTCTATCGTAGTAAGTGACTATAAGGATTGAATGATATAATAGCAATGAGAAGTCTGTGAAAGTGAAAGATTCCACAGTTTTCAAATATTTCCGCTGCACTATTGCCAGTAAATGTGTATACCTTTCTACCATGTTATTAATCAGCTTTTAGCTTCTATACATGTTTCCATTAATTCTTCCCTCCTCTTCCTCTTATTCTCTTCCTTAAGTGATGTTGCTGTAATGACGAAGAATTGCACACATGCTTGACTATGTGCTTGTACATTTATTTGGGGTACACACTGAGGCACTCCCAATTGTGGGACTTGCTGGTGGTCATACTCGTTTAGTTTCTATGTTTGCACACAAGGTCACTAGGGATTCCACTCTAGTTAGGGTGCTGCCACATGTTCTGATTATGGTGCTTACACAGGGTCATTGTGGTGATTCTCTGTCCATGGAGGTTTGCACTGCGGCCCACAATGCTTATACATCTTCATAATTACGTTGCTCACTGGATATCATACACTTTATCTTCAGTACTCAGTGAGCACTGCTTCGGTGTAACTAGAAATTTCTTGTGCCCTGAGAATCACTGTCTGAAGTGCTCAGAGCTACAAAGCACAAAATATAGAGTCTACAACATGGTAGTCAGCACATGACACCAGGAGTCAAACTCATGACCTTACATGTATAAGACAGACTTTAGTAGTTCCCTCTCCTATATTTTATTCTCACCTTTCCCTCCTTTCTTCCTTCAGTCTTTCGAATTGAAATCTAGTTATCAATGTTTTAGAGAAGACATCTCTGTTCCTAAGGTCTAGCTGGGCCTCTCCTAACCTCTCCTGAATCCTCTTATACAACGAATCTTGTGTGTTCATTATCACAACACTTAACATGCTCTATTAGAATTACCTTTTGAACAGAGTCTTAAGGACAAGATGATTTTGGTTCTCATGAGTTGGGACTTACCATGATTCTTGCACTGGGAGAGTTTGGAAGTTCATACATGACACAGCTATCTCATCTTTAGATCACAAAGAATTGTGTATCTACAAACCTAAATTTAAGTCTTGAAAGCCATATACAAACACAAGAACCTTGAGTCTAATACATAAAGATATCTGATGACATTTCTTGGGAGTTGTGAGATCTATTCAATCAAGAATGATGAAACCCTGATCCTATTTTACTTGTTGGTTTCTTTTATACATGTGATCTTTATTTCCCTTTTTGTTTAACTGTCCCACTGGACATGAGAATAAGGATTAGACTAAAACAGTCTGGATTAAGGCATTCCTGAGATTTAAAGAGATGATATGGTCTTTGCCCATTGGTACAACCACACAAGATATTTGATCTCAAATCAATCCTACAATTTCAAGTAAGTTCTTCCAGGATTGTCTTATATATATTCCTTTGGACTCTGGTTCTTAACCAGATACTTAGTCAAGTATCCACTAATGGTTCTTTGATTGGTAATGGGATCTAAATCTAAATTTGGGTATATATTATATAAGCACAGATAATATTGTAAGTGAGACATTGACAAGATTTTAATAGAATGTCAGTGCAGAGGTAAGAGTGAAAATTAAGATATTTAAGCTGTAGCTAAAATGCAGGGTCTTGATAGAATATGAAGAATCTTATTAAGAGATCAAGTGACTTGTGAAAGGCCATGGAGTTAATTATAGATTGTCCTAGAGAAAAGTTTCCCTTCTTTCAAATATAGAACCTGCCCACTTGTTTTCCCAAGGAAAAACTTAGGTAAAAATTCTGACTAAATGAAAAAGTAAGATTGATCTAGAATATTAGAGTCATTAAGAATCTGTCTATGAGAAGATGGTGAAACCTTAACATTTTTGTTCAATATTATCAATGTCCACATTTTTCCTAGAGTTTATTTTAAATGGAGGAATAGGGGAAAAAGTGAAAGTAGAAAGAATTAGATAAGAATTACTTTAATCCTAATGAATTTATACATTATCTCAGCTACTTGAAATCACTTGTGAAGTTGCTTTTCCCTAAGTGGTTTAATTTATTATGAATATTTAGATCATACCTGCCCCTTTCTTATTTGAGTACTACATGTGGTTCACAACTCCGGCTTGTTCCAATAAATGACTCCAGCCAACAGAAGGAAACCGTTTTCTCTTTGGTTTTCCTCACCAGTGCCAAGGATGTGACCAGTGCCACAAATGAGGCCTTTGATTAAAATAAAAAATCATGAGAGGCATTCTAAAGGCTGCCAATCTCTGCTCTATTCTTTGGTTGAAATATATTGTGAAACTTTCACAACATTTTAGCACCATGCAATTTTTTTCTAAAATAAGCATTCAGGAGATATCCTAGTTTTGTTGGTTCAAGTTGACAGTGAAATATCTTTCTTTTTTCTTTTTTAAAATCAGTTAAATTTCTTTTTAAACTAATGTGATTCTTGCATTGGTAGAAAGGCTGCATATTTCTGTCATATCCAATCAACTTAGACCTCTTACTTCTTAGGCCAAATTTAGTTTTATACCAATATGTGCCACTCTCTCTTAGGCCAGACAGGTATCTATCTGTATTTCATATTGGAGCTAAATTAGTACTTGAAATATGGTCTCATGTGTAAGAGCACCTGTATTTAGTCATCTTGTTTTCAAATGCTAGCCTAAAGTCTTGGCTCTTATCTATATTTAAAACTGACATTGTTAAATGTATATGCACATCTGAATTATTTATATTTAGGTTTATACAGTCTCCAGCTGCAACCATATATTTCAATATCTTTAAATTTTGCGTTGCCATCTGGATCAGATTGCCGCTAAATCAAATCAGATAAACGCTACCTTTCCACTACCTCTGATTTATATCTACCATTCATTTACAAAAGCACAGCCCTGTTAAATCCAACCTACTTTCAAAAAGCTTATGAAATTAGCTGTCTTTTGAGGATATGATATTCATTCTCTGAAGCTTCAGTTTTTCAAAGGCCATTTGGATAGATAGAAAAAGCAGTGTGGAAAGAGCAGAGATAGGAACACTAGATTTCATTGATTATTGAGCAAATCTTCTGAGCCTGACTTCATCCAATTACCCAAGACTTTTCTCTAATCAAGTTATTGTGAGCCAGTTTATAGACTACAGAGATAAAATATGCTGTTTCTTTTTAAGTGTTAGATGTTCCTTATAATTTAATCTGGCATGTCTCTTAGATGGAAAAAGGTTGTAGCTAAGTATTTAAAAGGTGAATAGAGAGATTGAACTTTGATCATTTTGTTTTTGTCGTTTATAAGGATGCTTCTTTTCTTGGAGGTAAAAAGGTGTACTTGGATTTCAAACTAATTAGCATCAATCACTTTTCAAAAGAAAAGTCAAGTCTGAGATCCTTTTTTACTGGTGAAAACAGTAAGTTTATCAGTAAACAGGATCCATATCTTTGACTTGAGAATAAATGTAAATATATAACATGAATGTAAGATGAGGAAAAGAAAGGTAGAGCGTGATATAGGAGGCAAGGAGAGCAGTAAAGAAAATAAGTGAGAAAAAAAATAAAAGAGGAGAATTGAGAAGGAAAGGCTGGATGAAAGAAAGGCTGGAGAACGGGAAGAAAGACTGTTAGGTGTTAAGGAAGAAAGGTGGTAAGAATGGAAGAATGGAAGGAAGGTGTGAAGGAAAAATGGAGGAAGAGAAGGAAGGAGTAAAGGAAGGAAGGAGGGGAGGAAGTAATCTGGGAAGGAAAAAAGAAAAGGAAGAATGGGAGGAAGGAGGGAGAGAAGTAGAGGACAGATGGAAAAGTTTGTGGGAAGAAGAAGGGAAGGAAGGAATCAAAGGATTAAATATACAACAAAACACCAAGGTGATTGAACCAAGAATGAATGTACACATTACCTTTATTTATACATCTACAAATATTACCTTTCTCTTTCTCCATGTCTGAGCTCATTTAGAAGTCTAATGACTGAAACATGAAATATTTTCCAAATTGCTCTACTGAATGGATCTGCAGCCCATCAATGTGGGATTGGAATGATGTCATAAATGGTTACCTTTTCATCTTTCCTGTATTTTCTAAATGGAAATGAGGAGGGGAGAAGGTGGGAGAATGTGGCTTGCATATGCTATTCTAAGTTTGAATAACTGAATACAAATCCTAATGTGGAATGGAAAAATCTGTTCTTTCTCTGTATGACTTAATGCTAATTTTTCTTTCACATACAAAAAAAGAATATGCCACACTTTAATGATAAATTACCATTTATTGTAAATGCGCCATATGAGGGAAGCTATAATTCATGATTATTAACCTATTATGAATCATTTTACGTTGCTCAGAATTAAATAAAAATGTGCACTTTAGGAGAATATACTTTCAGTTCAAGTGTTCTTTTACTGGACTCATGCTCTTAGATTTTCCAGTCACATAGCAATGTGGCAAATACTTGACTTGTGACTAGCTAGCTAGCTTTTCATAATCACCTTTTGTCCTTTATTTCTGTCTCATGCACAGGAAATAACTTTTTAAAAATATATATTACTTTATTTAAAGACCATGTATCATAATACATTTGTTTTGAATTAAGTGGGAGCAAAATTATCAAAGAAGAAAAATAAATAAAAAAGGAATAAAGAAACAACAAGAATACAACAACCAGAAAGTTTGTGGGCATGATTGTATCTCCCAATGAGGTCATTAAATCATTGCCAGAAGATTTAGTAAGTTGTTGTTAGTTTTGTTTTTGAACATTGGGTGTCTTGAGATACACATTGGCTTCTAAATTTGTGTGCTCCTACAAAAGAGAAAGAGAGAGAGAGAGAAAGAGAGAGAGAGAAAGAGAGAGAGAAAGAGAGAGAGGAGAGAGAGAGAAAGAGAGAGAGAAAGAGAGAGAGGAGAGAGAGAGAAAGAGAGAGAGAGAAGAATTATTTGGTTGTCATGAATGTGGCATGCAATCCAGGCTTTTGTGGAGGGTATTTTTTCAGTTGCTGTTCACTCCAAAAAAGTTCTGGTGATGTCAACATATACCTAGAATTTTGGTCAGATTGATGTCTCTTCAGAGAGCCATAGATGAGTAGTGAAACTGGACCATTTGTAAAACAGCAATTGTGGGTGATGATGCAATAGGCATGTTTTTGACAGAATGGTGACTTGGCCCACCTTTTTCTCCAGAGATTAGCAGTTTTCAGGTGTGTGGCAGATACACCCATAATTTTTCACAGTTTGGTTTGCAAGATGAATTTTAATCTTTATGATTAAATTTTGATAAAATCTAATTTTGTTAAATAAAATAAAAAATGTATCTGATTTAGAAGAAAAAAATGAGTCCCTATGTTTTCCAGTGGTGAGTAGTATAAAATAGACAAATAAACTCATTTAGCTGAGTGAAGGTATGTATTATATTCAAAGAATATGGAAAATTTTCTTTAAGAACAGATAAACTTTCAGGCCAGAGTGATAGCACAGCAGTAAGACATTTGACTTGCACAGGGCCAACACAGGACAAACCCCAATTTGAATCCTGGCATCCCATATGGTCCCCTGAACCTGCCAGGACTGACTTCTGAGCGCAGAGTCAGGAGTAACTCCTTAGCACCATAAGATGTGACCACAAAACAAAGCAAAAGAATAGATAAATTAAAAAAAAATTCTGGGATCAGAGTCATAGTATAGTAAGTTGGGCATTTGCCTTGCATATGGCACAGGGATTCAATCTCCAGAATTCCATATAGTCTCCAGAATCTGCCAGGAGTGATTCCTGTTTGCAGAGCCAGACATAACCCTTGAACAGCTCCAGGATGTGTTCCCCCCATCAAAAAAAAAAAAAAAAAAAAAAAAAAAAAAAAAGACTTCTTAGATGAAATGGAGGCAAAATATATATATAAACTTCTTGAGAAAACAAGCCTCATGCTAAAGGATAAAAATAAATTATAAAGGGGAAAAAGGTACTTAATTAGAGCAAAAGTCATTAAAATATTCAGAATAGTAATTTTCTTCTGGGAGAGTAAATACAAGTTATTTAATTTGTTATTTGTTTTATCTATATGCCTTTAATAGGTAATTCTAGCTTAAGACATAATGTATAATATATATTTGGTTTTTGGGTCACACCTGGCAGTCACTGAGGGTTACTCCTGGCTCTGTGCTCAGAAATAGCTACTGGCAGGCACGGGAGACCATATGGGATGCTGAGATTTGAACCACCATCCTTCCTGGATCAGCTGCATGCAAGGTAAATGCTCTACTGCTGTGCTATCTCTCCGGCCCAAGACATATTATATTTAAGGCATTTCTACTTTCCTTTAAATAATAAGTTTATATCACAAGAACCAGTTTTCTGTGAATTTCCAATGATATAGAAGTTACAAAGTTTGGTCCATTTTCTACCAATAAAAAAGAATTTATGCACCACATGAACCTGTAATCAAGATAGCACTTTTTACATATGTACAATGACAGTGGCATAGACTCAATATTCAGCTATCAAAATCTACAAAATTTTAACTCAGGCAAGAATGAAAAGAGAAGGCATTTAAATTGAAGAACAGCAAACCAAGTAGCTATACATAGAAAGAACTATGTTTTTAATATAGGTCTTGATGATAATATTTCTTTTGGAGAAAGTGAAAAAGTATCAGGGGAATTCATTCAAGATCCATAAAGCATTATTACTAAATGTAGATTAAACTCAAACAGTGAAAATTTAAAACATTGCCACTCCTGATAAAAAAATATCAGAAATACCAAGGAAAATAAAATATTTCTAGAAGAAAGAGATAGAGGATAAATAAAGGGCAGAAAAATTATTGTAAGTATAAAAGTGTGTCTGCCAGTTAGTAATAAATATTGTAGAAATAAAAATAGCCTTCAGCATAAAGAAGGAAGGTTACTTGGTAATTAAGGAAATTGAGAGGTTTATTGAACATCTAAAATATCAGAAAGGAAGATAATGAAAGCATAATTGCAGATGAAAATTCTGAGTGTCAAAAATGACTGAGGAGCGCTGAAGTTGCAAATGGAATGGAAATATCAAAGCGGTGCAGAAACTTATTACTTGTGTCTTAATTGCTGGAGGTAAAAAAAGCAGAGATGAAAATGATGACAGCAAAGTGAAGAATGGAAGTAAAATTCGTCAGAGTAGGGTTTGAGTGCTGCATGTGAGAGCAGATCTCAAAGTGACAGGCATGGACATGATGGGAAAAATTTTATTCAAAGGTCTATTTATGTTTAGGAGAATCGAAGCTTTTAAAAACTGGGGCAATCTGTATGTCCTCTGTTTTTGCTCAAATGCTATAAGGTTGAACTATTAAAAATTGTTGTTATTCAATGGTGACTGAATTGGCCTATTTGAATAATTCATTTAGTAGAATGCACCATGTCTTAAAGATTGGATCAATTATATCTGGATCATTTCTTGGACCCTTTGCAAAGCATGATTTTGAAATTAGAGAAAATTAACCTGAAGCTAATTTTACTTTGTATTGTTCTGGGGTCAGACCCAACAGTGCTCAAGGGTTACTCCTGGCTTTCCATTCAGGAGTCACCCCTGGAATTCTTGAGGGACCATATAGGATGCTGGGATCAAATTCTGGTTAGCTTTGTGCAAGGCACACACCTTACCTGCTATACTATTATTTCAGCCCCACTAAAGCTAGATTTGTTCTTAGCATCTAGTTGTTTCACTGAACATGAAGAAATGTAGACTATTGACATCTAAGGGGTATGTACTCTTTGCTTGTATGCCTCTGATGCAAAACGAAAATGAAGTTTATTTCCTCAGGTGATAATTGAAAATTAGACCCAGAATAGGGTCTGAGTATATTGTACTGTGGCACATCTCTGGCAACTCATTTTCTCAAGACCATCTCTGGGAACATCTGATTCAGGGGCGACTCCAATAATCACCAGCATCTCAAGGGTCAAAGCAGTACACTTTCTTTGGTCATTGTCTTGAACTTCCAGCCCTCTTGGTAGAGAATCACCTGGGGGTTTTCTGTGTCTCCTGAGCACCACTTAGAGATTGTCCTGCAATTGAATGAATAAGTAAACAAAAACTAGATTTTAAAGAAGAATTTTGTGAAATGTGAACTATTTCTATAAACAAAAATAGAATGTGAATTTTTGGAGAGGAGCCAGCCTTGTATTGGACACAAGTTTCTTGATTAAAAATGGTATACATCGTTAATAGTATTTCCAGGCCCTTCTCCCTATTTTCAAGTCCTTTAATATTAAATGAAACAAGCCACTAAAATTCACTAAGGTAGACTACTTGTGCTTGATAGATATTAACAAATATTTACATTAAGGATAAATTTCAGCATCCCTCAAGAGATTGGTTATCCTGGAAACTAACAAGACAAGACAGCTATTTTCAGCAACAGCCAAATAATTGGTATTTGATAGAGTTGTCTGATCCACTGATAATTAAAATTGTAAATGGGTCTTGTTTGGCCTGAGTGATTATGTTCATGCTCTGATGAATATGCCCTTTAAGCACCAGGGCATGTAATTAGACCCCCTTTGACCTTTGAATATCATGGTGACCACATCTAGGCTATGCCATCCATGGCCTAGATAAGTACTCAGAACCAGATGGTGTTTTCAGACAGAAGTAACACAGGGTCCTATTACCATTCTTTGGCTCACCGCAAACAACAGAGAAAATGAGGGTGAGAGGGAAACTGATGACATTGGTGAGGAGAAATGAACGCTGGTGAAGGTTGTACATTGTATGACATTAATTCAATCATGAACCACTTTATTTGTGGAAAAAGACCTGTAGTGTGAACAACTTTGTAATTTGTGTTTGAATAAAAATAAAAAAAGAAAATTAGCTGACTCATGCATGCCACATCTTAAATAATAACATATTATTATATTGTCGATTTTGATGTTTATGGTCTGAAAATTTGATTGATATATAAATGACTCAATATATATTTTATCTAATTTATCTTTTTTTGTCTCCACTATGGATTATATGTAATAACAACTTTTTTAAGATACTGCATTGAATTGTTTACTATGTGGTAGTCTAAATTTCTCTAGGGATTAATTTGTTGAATCATATGAAAAATGATTAATTTATATGTTGTCATCTATACATCTATTCCAATTCTTTCATTTCACAGATGAAGACATCAAAGTAAATAAAGGTTATATGTTAATGATGTAATAAAGCAATATTTTAAAAACATATTCTGTGAATCCTTAGACTCCAGTATTTTTCCTCTAGCATGTTGCACAATATTATCAATTGGTAGGTTTCTTTGAACTACTCAAATGTTATGGATTTTATTTTATTTATTTAATTTTATTAAAATGTTTTTTTATTTTTGAACTATATGAAGTAGTGTTTCAGGGTTTACTTTAGACTCTGCACTAAAGAATCTCACCTGATGGTTCTCTGAGGATCATATTGTATGCTGGGGATTTAATCTGGGTCTGTTGTATGCAAAGTTTATAGTACTATCTCTCAGAACATAATAGGGCTTTTCTTAGAGCATTGAACAATTTGTTTGGATGTATATGATTTTGATGGGAGAAGAAAGATTTTGTTGGGAGTGGAGAGCAAATTAATTTACTTCTGATCAGAATAGCTCTCTGAATCTATTTTAAATAGAAGTTAATATTTAACATGATAGTGCAATTTGGAGGGCCACACCTGATGACGCTCAGGGGTTACTCCTGGCTATGTGCTCAGAAATCGTTCCTGGCTTGTGGGACCATATGGGATGTCAGGGGATTGAAACATGGCCCGTCCTAGGTCAGTTGCATGTAAGGCAAACAATCGCCCAACTGCTGAGTCACCACTCCGTCCCATATTGCATATCTTTAAATTTAGGAACCATACATTTTCCACTAAAATCTATAACATTCTAAAATAGCATAAGCCAAATTACCTGTATTCAAGGCGCAGTTCACATATTTCTCAGAACTGAAATAAGCAGAGGTGACTCATTGTCCGCCCTCTCCCCCTCCCCTCTGCATTTTCACTAACCATATTTTCATATTTACAGTTACTGCTCATAGGAGACATTATATTTTACAGATCTCACTTGTCAAAATCTTTGAACAATATCTGATTTTTCAAAGAAAAACCTTATTTTATGTATCATATTGAATCTGGAACCTGAAAAACTTTCTTTTTAGAAAGTAAGATTTGTCATTACATTCACCAGGAACAGCATTGATAGGTAACTTTTAAAATCTTCAGACAATACACAAACTCAATTGATCAGATGAGAAGCCAGGAGTATCTTGCCATGCTGAGACAGAGACATTATTGTCAACAGATATCCAAAAGAAGAAACCAAACAGATGCATTTATTCATATAACATTTTTTTAGCAAAATACATTGCCTGAGAGAGTGAATTGCTTGTTTATAATAAGAAATACCATGAATAGAATCCATTAGAAAAATAGAGAAAAAACCCAAGACAATGTCAGTTGATCTTAATTATATGCTGTAAAATTATAATAATGAGAAATACTGAAATCAAAGAATGTAGCTTACCTGTCACGTAGCATTTGCCAAAGGCCTAGCTAGTTCTACTGCAACTAAAATCACCTATAAGTGATTTAACATCTTGATTTGATGTAATTTGTTTCCTTATCACTGGGATTATCTAAAGTAAGATAATAGAGAAATTATAGTATATTATTTGTATTTGAGACATTCATTAACTTCTTAATGAGGATAATATTTATCACAGTAATAATTAAATTAAATTTATCTTAACTATAATAATAATAAAATTACTAAAGAAAAATCTAAAATTATGATTGAGATGATTTAGTTAATATAATCTATTTGAAAAAGTGAATTTATTTGAGAGCATATGTTAGTCCTTAAGTAATACTCTGAGAACCCATGAAATTTTTGTTTTGTTTTGTTTTGGCCACATCTTGAAATACTCCTGGCTGTGTACTCAGAATTACTTCTGACTTGCTTGTGGGACTATATAATATGCCAGAAGTTGAACAGCTTTGTGCAAGGTAAGCACTCTATCTTCTATTCTATCTTTCCAGTTCTCTTGATTAAATTTTAACATCACAGAGAAACTATAAATTATTTTGTGTCATGTGTATATTTATATGTTACACATAAAATGAGTAAGGTCTCTATGTTTCAGAATCAATTTCAATGCTTTCCTTCTTGTGTTTCACTTGATGTAAGAATATATGTACTGGGGCCGGCAAGGTGGCCTTAGAGATACGGTGTCTTGCACGCGTTAGCCAAGGAAAGGACCACGGTTTGATCCCCCGGCGTCCCATATGGTCCCCCCCAAGCCAGGGGCAATTTCTGAGGGCTTAGCCAGGAGTTACCCCTGAGCATCAAACAGGTGTGACCCCCCCCAAAAAAAAACAAAAAAATAAAGGATACACGTACTATGATATTCAATACAATGAAAGTTGCTTGAGTTGAATTATTAATAGATATAGAAAACATACTAAATT
This sequence comes from Suncus etruscus, assembly GCF_024139225.1. Lineage (NCBI taxonomy): Eukaryota > Metazoa > Chordata > Mammalia > Eulipotyphla > Soricidae > Suncus > Suncus etruscus. Next base: position 80,967,830 of record NC_064856.1, on the reverse strand, counting down.
TTGAAGATTCATATATGAAAGAATGCAAACTCAATATTTTGTGTTAACTACATTTAAATTCAGGACTTTGGAAATATTAGGTTACATAAAATATAGGTTTAAAACTTGATTTAAATATTGGAAGAAATAATTCTTTATTTTAACTTTTGGGACACACCCAGTGACACTCAGGGGTTATTCCTGGTTCCTGGCTTGGGGGACCATATGGGATACCAGGGGATTGAACCGTGGTTCATCCTAGGTCAGCTGCATGCAAGGTAAATGCCCTACTGCTGGGCCATCTCTCCGGCCCCAGAAATATTTCTTGTATGAAACCATAATCAAGAATTTTGGTGCAAATCTTAGAATTTGGGCTCACCATGTTCTTTCATTTAGTGACATTATCACAACTCAGATATAAAATTGGTGGTCAGTTAATTCCCTATTTCTCTGGAGACTAACGATACTTTGACAATAGGATCTGTGTTTCTTGGGAATATTCAAGGATGTTTGTCCAGTTTACAAACATTAATAAAAGAGACTAAATAATTTTTCTCATGCAACATGTTACTCAGTTACCCAAAATATATTTTAATTAAGATTGTTTTCCGATTGAAGTTAGAAATCATTTTTTCAGAAAGTAAAGTTACAAAAAGTAAAAGTGGGGGCCGGAGAGATAGCATGGAAATAAGGCGACCTTCTTGCAAGCAGAAGGTTGGTGGTTTGAATCCCGGCACCCCATATAGTCCCCCGAGCCTGCCAGGAGCGATTTCTGAGCATTGAGCCAGGAGTGACCCCTGAGTGATGCTGGGTGTGACTCAAAAACCAAAACAAACAAACAAAAAACAAAAACAAAGAAAAACGTAAAAGTGTTATTTTCTTTATATAAGCACAAAGCATGACTGAAAATGCAAAATGGGGTGATTAAAAAAACAATACATTCATCACAAAAATATAACTTTTAAGTATCTTTATTACATTTTTTAAATTATTTTAGGTATAAACTCTGCATTTATGCTTACTCTGAACAAATATTCACCATTTGCTTTGTCCTTTTTCCCACTACACATGAAAGGACACGCAATTCCTATAGTCATGCTATTTCAATTTCCTTGCAGTTCTGTGATTTATATTATATGTATATGTGACTGTAATTATAATGACTTATACTTTTAGATGCAATATCCATTTTCCTAGTACCAAAGTACAAAAGCTTCTGTATCAAACCACTTCTGGTTTCGTTTTCCTTTTGCTTTTGTTTTCTCTTTTGGCCACACCTTGTAGTGTTCAGGTACTACTTTCAGTGTGTTGGAACAAGGTCAGCCCCAGGTGTATTCAGGATATTTGATGTGTGGGACTGAACACTGACCTCTGAATGTAAAGCATATGAGCAATTTTTTTTTAGCAAATTT